>NC_065581.1:109403980-109728980 GCF_024542745.1 Macaca thibetana thibetana | reverse complement strand
GGTAAATTACTTCATTCTAGTTGAAAAAGATTTATTGGCTGGGCATGGTGGCTCATACCTGTAATCCTAGCACTTTAGGAGGCTGAGGCAGGAGGATCCCTTGAGCCCAGGAGTTCAAGACCAGCCTAGTCATTGCGGCTCACACCAGTAATCCCAGCACCTTGGGAGGATCATTTGAGCCCAGGAGTTTGAGACCATCCTGGGCCCCTTAACAAGACCCTGTCTCTACTAAAAATTTAAAAATTAGCTGGGTATGGTGGTGCATGCCTGCATTCCTAGCTACTCAGAAGGCTGAGGCAGGAGGATTGCTTGAGCCCAGGAGTTTGAGGCTGCAGTGAGCCGTGATTGCACCACTGCACTCCAGCCTGGGCAACAGAGCAAGATCCTGTCTCTAAAAAACAAACAAACCCAAACATCATGACTCCTAATGGGGATCCCCTCCCTTCTCCTATTGCTGCATTCGTACTGGGTTCCAGGGACCTCTTCCTCCCCTAACCCCTTCACTCCTCCTTGCTGGTGCTGGGATGCTTCACCAGTCCTTTGTGGAATCTCCGAATCTATCTACACTTTTGTAAATAACACCTTCATAACACTCAATGATGACCCTGTTTGAGAGTATCATCTGTTTCCTGCAGGGACCATGACCACTACTTTGCATGACTGAATTTTTTAGCCTGCACATGAGTGCATCTAGCATTTATTTCACTCTTTCCCAAATGAAAGGAAACTACAAATAAGCTAACCGCAGAGTGCACAATTTTACATAACTAATAAAGTGTATTAGGCATTTTGCTGCAAAGAAAATGAAATAAAGATGTTTTATTATGTACATTAGTTAATGAGGCACAGGAAAGGAATGTTAAGAAAAGCAGGAATGTTTGTCTAGTTCATGGTCCATGATAACCACAGATGGCTGCATTTGTAGCCACATGAGTCATTCAAAAGTGATATGAACATGCACACATAACAATTCCGCTTTTAATGAAACATAAGAAACTGTCGGCCGGGCACGGTGGCTCAAGCCTGTAATCCCAGCACTTTGGGAGGCCGAGACGGGCAGATCACGAGGTCAGGAGATCGAGACCATCCTGGCTAACACAGTGAAACCCCGTCTCTACTAAAAAAATACAAAAAACTAGCCGGGCGAGGTGGCGGGCGCCTGTAGTCCCAGCTACTCGGGAGGCTGAGGCAGGAGAATGGCGCGAACCCGGGAGGCGGAGCTTGCAGTGAGCTGAGATCCGGCCACTGCACTCCAGCCTGGGTGACAGAGCGAGACTCCGTCTCAAAAAAAAAAAAAAAAAAAGAAACTGTCAAGCTTTGGAAATTAGAAACAAACATATTCAATGCTTTTTGAAAAATCAGGCCTTACTTAAAAAGAAAAATGTTCTATCATCAAATGTATTAGGCATTTCTTTTTTATCATTTGAAATAATAGCTTATAAATAACATCGGTCCAGAACTAATAAATGAATTTTTACAAGAGATCTTTCTCTCCCTCAAATAGGTTTAAATTTGCTTTTCAAAATAAACAGCAAATTTCCTGGACGTAAGGAAGAGAAAGGAGTTTCCGGAATTAAAATCTGATTGCTTTTTTCTTCTATTTTATTTTATTTTATTTTTTTCCAGTAAGAACACAAGGTGAGATCTACTATCTTAACAAATTGTTCAGTGTACACTGCAGTATTGTTGACTATAGGTGCAATATTGTACCACAAATCTCTAGAGCTTATTCGCCTGACTTTACTGAAACTTTATGCCTATTGATTAGTAACTCCCCACTCACCTCAGCCCCTGGCCACCATCATTTCACTCTTTGGTTGTATGAACTTGACTATTTTAAATATCTCATATACATTGAATCCTGCAGTATTTGTCTTTCTGTTAATAGTTTATTTCACTTAGCGTAATGTCCTTAAGATTTATCCATGTTGTTGAATAATTGCAGAATTTCCTTCTTTTTAAAAGTTAAACAGTACTCCATTGTATGTATGTATACATTTTCTTTATTCATTCCTCTGCTGATGGACGTTTAGATTGTTTATATATCTTGAATATTGTGAATAATGTGGCAATGAACCTGCGAATGCTAACACCTCTTTGGGATCCTGATTTCAATCCTTTTGGATAAATATCCAGAAATAAGGTTGCTAGGTCACATGGCAGTCCTATTTACATTTTTTAGGAATATCCATACTGTTTTCCTTAGTGGCTGCACCATTTTGCATTCTCAATAGTATGCAAGGATTCCAATTTGTCCACATCCTCACCAATATTTGTTGTGTTTTGGTTTTTCAATAATAGCCATCCTGACAGGTGAGAGTTGATATCTCACCGTGGTTTTGATTTGCATTGCTCTGATGATTACTGATGATGAGCACCTTTTATCCTCTGGGAGCCTACCATTTCCTGTCTCTCATTGACGAGAATTTGCCCATGAGAAGTTAATGTCCCTATACTCTCGTAATGTGTCAACTAGCTCCTTTCATTGCTGTTCAAGATGCCAGAGCCCATGCTATTCAGATTCTTGGCCCATTTAAAAAAAATTTTTTTTTTTTTGCTATTGAGTTATGAGTTCCTTACATGTTTTAGATATCAACGCCTTATCAGATACATAGCTTGCAAATATTTGCTCCCATTTCGTAGGTTTTCTTTCCACTCAGTTGATTGTTGCCTTTGCTGTGCAGAAGCTTTGTGATTTGATGTAACTTTACTTATTTTTGTCTTTGTTGCCTGTATTTTGGGGGTCATATCCACGAAATCATTGACAAGACCAACATCAAAGAGCTTTTCCCCTGTGTTTTCTTCTAGAAGTTTTACAGTTTCAGATTTTATGTTTAAGTCTTTAATCCATTTTGCATTGGATTTCGTATGTGATGTAGGATAAAAGTCCAATTTCACCCCTTGGCACATAGATATCTGATTTTCCCAATACCATGTGTTGAAGAGACTATGATTTCCCATTATGTATTCTTGGCACCATTGTTGAAGATCAGTTGACTACATACATGTGAATCTATTTCTGGACTCTCTATTCTGTTCCATTCATGTATATGTCTATCTGTTGGCCAGTAACATACTCTTTTGATTACTGTAGTTTTGTTATACATTCTGAAATCAAGAAATGTGATGCCTCTATCTTTGTTTGTCTTTCTCAAGATTGATATGGCTATTCTTGGTCTTTTGTGGTTTCACATGAACTGCAGAATTGTTTTGTCCCTATCTTCAGATGACATCATCTCCTATATAGAACACCCTAAGATTCCATTTTTTAAACATGTTAGAACTAATAAAGGAATTCAATAAAGTTGCATAATACAAAATCAACATACAAAAATCAGTTGCATTTCTATACATTAACAAAGAACTATCTAAAAAGGAAATTAGGGAAATAATACCATATACAATAGCACCCAAAAGAATAAAATACTTGGGAATAAACTTTTTTTGTTGTTGTTGTTGAGATGGAGTCTTGCTCTGTCGCCCAGGCTGGAGTGCAGTGGCAGGATCTCAGCTCACTGCAAGCTCCGCCTCCCGGGTTTGCGCCATTCTCCTGCCTCAGCCTCCCAAGTAGCTGGGACTACAGGCGCCCGCCACCTCGCCTGGCTAGTTTTTTGTTGTTTTTTTTTTTTTAGTAGAGACGGGGTTTCACTGTGTTAGCCAGGATGGTCTCAATCTCCTGACCTCGTGATCCGCCCGTCTCGGCCTCCCAAAGTGCTGGGATTACAGGCTTGAGCCACCGCGCCCGGCCTGGGAATAAACTTAACTAAGGAGGCAAAAGACTTGTATACTAAAAACTACAAAGTACTGACGAAATAAATTAAAAAGACACAAACAAATGGAAAGACATTTCATTCCTGGGCTGCACGACTTACTATTGCTATTCTCCTTTTATAGAAAAATAAGCAAACTCAAGTATGCAGAGTTAAGTTAGTCATATTTAATCTTTGATTCATTATACATCATTGTCATCAGTCCATGCATATCCCTCTTTTATTTTATTTCATTTTGAAAATAATAAAAGGGACACCCCACATACCCATTATCCTAACCAAGAACTAGAATACCACTCATCAGTCACAAATCTCGTATACTTCCCCACATTTTCTCAGCACCACCTATGTCTTAGACCTCAGCCATTTGCCTTGCCTTAGCCCCAGCCTGTGCCTGACCAACTCACCTAGGCTACCCAGTTCCCTTCTAGGCTGTTGAGGGTCGGCTGTCCCCTTGACTGTCAACTCTGCAGCTGGGTCAACCATACACACCCAGAGTTCCTAGTTCCTCCTGCCCTTTATGGACTCTGACAAAAGACCACACTGCAGGGCATAGGCTTGGCACCTTGAACAGCAACAAAAGAAGGTGACACTTTGTGAAAGTATAGGGACATTAACTGCTCATGGAAAAATTCTCACCAATGGGAGACAGGAAATGGGACGCTCCCAGAGGATACTTTTCTTCTTCCCTTCCTCTCTTCTATAGACTATACCTTACAGCTTTCCAGAGAAGTTTCACTGAGTGGGACACAATTGCCTAGTGCCCATTGTGTCTCTGTGTGGCTCATTTTGAAGTGATAGTCAGTAAGGTTGTACATCATTTTGTGTATTAGTTTGTTGGGTCTGCCATAACAAAGTACCACAGACTGGGTAGCTTAAACAACAGAAATGTGTCTTCTCACAGCTCTGGAGGTGGAAGTCTGATCAAGGTGTCAGCAGCATTGGTTTCTTCTGAGGCTGTTGTTGTTGCTGCTGCTGTTGTTGTTGTTGTTGAGACGGAGTTTTGCTCCTGTTGCCCACGCTGGAGTGCAATGGCACGATCTCGACTCACTGCAACCTCCGCCTCCCGGGTTCAAGCGATTCTCCTGCCTCAGCCTCCCAAGTAGCTGGGATTACAGGCACATGCCACCACACCTAGCTAATTTTTATATTTTTAGTAGAGACAGGGTTTCATCATGCTGGCCAGGCTGGTCTCGAACTCCTGACCTCAAGTGATTTGCTCGCCCTGGCCTCCCAAAGTGCTGGGATTACAGGCTTGAGCCACTACACCCGACCTGAGGCCTCTTTCTTTAGTGTGTAGGGGTCTTCTTCTCCCTGACTTCACATGGTCTTTCCTCCATGTGCATACATATCTGTGTCCACATGTCCTTGATTGAGCTCACCATAATGACTGCATTTTAGCTGAATCACTTCTTTAAAGACTGAATCTCCAAATACAGTTACATTCTGAGGTACTGGGGTTAAGACTTCAGTATGTGAATTTGGACAGAACGTAAATCAGCCCATGCCATTTTGTGCCACTTCGTGTCTTCTTTTGCCTCCCTTCTCTTTTTTTCTCACCTCGCCTTGGGCTTGTATCTTCCAAATAAAGCACCAAGAGTTTCATCCTTGACACTGGCTCTGTTTGCAGAGATTTGGGCTAATGCAACTGTCTGTCACATACCTGTGGCTTTCTTCCTTTCCCACAATCTTGCTGCCTCACCACGAGTAACCAACATCCTAAACTTGGTCTTTTCACAAAAGTGTTGTGTCCAAATTATATATTTTTCAGTTTTACCTGTTTCTGAATATTTAAAAAGAATGTAGCCAGGGGTGGTGGCTCACGCCTATAATCCCAGCACTTTGGGAGGCTGAGGCAGGTGGATCACCAGGTCAAGAGATGGAGACCATTTTGGCCAACATGGTGAAACCCCGTCTCTACTAAAAATACAAAAATTAGCTTGGTGTGGTGGTGTGCACCTGTAGTCCCAGCTACTTGGGAAGCTGAGGCAGGAGAATTGCTTGAACCGGGAAGCGGAGGTTGCAATGAGCCGAGATCATGCCACTGCACTCCATGCACTCCAGCCTGGGCGACAGAGCAACACTCCATCTCAAAAAAATAAAAATAAAAAATAAGAGTGTAACATTGTATGTTGTCTTCTGACGCTTTTTCCCACTCAGCACTGTATTAATAAAACTCATCTCTTTGATATGAATAGCTGTAATTTATTCATTTTTACTTGCTGCAGAGTATTCCATGGTAAGAATATACCACAGTGTAAACTTTTTTTTGTCAACAGACATTGAGTTGTGTTCTACAAAGGCAGATGGCCAAACAGCACACATAACAGGCCCCCTAGAGACCCTCTGCTGGAGATGCCTTGAGAAAAAGCAGTAGAAGGAGTGCAGGTCCCCTGCTGTCAATTTCATCTGGGGCACTAAATAGACGGCTAAAGAAGCCCACTCTCGGAATCCAAAAAAGGTTCCCTAAACCTTGTGGGGATTGTAAGCTCTATGATGAAGGAGGCACCAGGCTCTCTCCTGGCATCATCAGAGGTTGTGTTTGCAGTTAGGCAACATTGCAAACTAGCAGCAGGATTTGTTTCATCAGCATCCATGGTTGGGGAACAAGGGGCCCTTCCCTGCCCTGACAGCAGCAGCAGAATGGGGTCTAAGCCTTGCATCTGATGAGACTTCACTGCCCTAAGTCTTGGGTCATTGCCAGTTTCCATGGAGCTCCACAAGAGCCTGACTTCTTTTCTGGGAGATGAACTTGTAGAACACTTTGACATGTTAGCATTGTCCTCTGAGGTAGTTAGTGGTTTGTTTGTTTGTTTTGAGATGGAGTCTCATTCTGTTGCCCGGGCTGGAGTGCAGTGGCACCATCTCGGCTCACTGCAACCTCCCACCTCCTGGGTTCAAGCAATTCTCCTGCCTCAGCCTCCCAAGTAGCTGGGATTACAGGTGCCCACCACCACGCCTGGCTAATATTTGTATTTTTAGTAGAGACGGGGTTTCACCATGTTGGCCAGGCTGGTCTCGAACTCCTGATCTCAAGTGATCCACCCGCCTTGGCCTCCCAAAGTACTGGGATTGTAGGTGTGAGCCACTGCGCCCAGCCTAGTGTTTCTAATCCCCAGGATATATATCTAGGAGTGAAACTGCCGAGTCATAGGGTATGTGAATATTCAACGCTAATTTAACCTCATACCCGTAATATACCAGATCCCACTGATAGTTCTAGCATATCCTCCAAGTATTTTCTAATAATTTCACTTTTGCCAGTCAGTTAGGTAGAGAGCAGCATCTCCCTGTGATTTTGACTTCACTTTCCCTGCTTGCTAGTGAAAATCACTTCATGTGTACATGGACCATCTGATTCTCTTTTGCAAAATGACTTTTTGCTCATTTTTGTATTGATTTGTCTTTCTCTCGCCAACTTGTAAGAATTATATGTACACATTCTTACTGCCAACCCTTAGGATTTTTTAATCTCCCAATTTGTAACTTTTTAAAAAAATTTTTTTAAGGTGTCCTATGACAAGGAAAAGTTCTAAGCTTTAGTGTAGTTGAGTTT
This sequence comes from Macaca thibetana thibetana, assembly GCF_024542745.1. Taxonomy (NCBI): domain Eukaryota; kingdom Metazoa; phylum Chordata; class Mammalia; order Primates; family Cercopithecidae; genus Macaca; species Macaca thibetana. The sequence goes on along the minus strand of NC_065581.1, from coordinate 109,721,654 downwards.
ATTAGTCTTTTCTTCTGTACTCAGCCCTTTTATTGTCTTCTATAAGAAATCTTTCCCTATCCAAGGTTATAAAAACAAACTTCAAAATGATTCACAAAGGAAAAATCATAATAGAAGTTAAAAATTAGTTAGAATTGAAAGGTAATGAAAGTGCCATATACCAAGCCTTGCAAAACATGGCCAAAGAAATGTTTTGGGAAAAATGCAGTCTTGAGTAGTAATATTAGAAGAGTTGTAGATTAATAAGCTAAATATCCAACTTAAGAAACATGTCAGAGACCATTCATCCTGACCAGTATCACTCTCCCAACCTTCCTTGAAGTTGCAGTGGCTGTGATTGTCATTTCTTTTCTTTTTTGAGATGAGGGTCTTGCCTTGTCATCCAGACTGGAGTGCAGTGGTGTGAACATGGTTTACAGTAACTTCAAACTCCCGGGTTCCAGCGATTCTCCTACCTCAGCCTCCCAAATAGCTGGGACCACAGGTGTGCACCACCAAGCCTGGTTGTTATATGTTTTTGAGAGATGGGGTCTCACTGTGGTGCCTAGGCTGGTCTTGAACTTTTGGTACCAATCAATGCTCCCAGCTCAACCTCCCAAGTGTTGGGTTTCTGACTGTTAGCCACCACACCCGGCCTTATTATTGTCATTTCTAGGTCAGGTTGGTTGAGTATTCATTTTCCTGAGGCCCATCCCCCAATTTACCAGGTGGATAATACTAGGGTCACTTTGAAGTCCAAAACTGAAGACACCATAACCAAACTGGAGATACCAGGAGCAACCCAAGTCCCTGAGTCACTAGCTGGAGGAGAGCCACAGAGCATTACCCAACCTGGAACATCCAAAGTGGACTTTGATGAGGAAAATGTAAACTCTTATTGTGTGAAGTCATTGAGATTTGGGGGTTGTTTGTTAGAGCATGAGCCTAATACAAGAAGTTAAAAAAAAAAAAAAAAAAAAAAAAAAAAAAAAAAAAAAAAAAAAAAAAAAAAAAAAAAAAAAAGAGGAAGAATTCCAAAGGAAACAGAAGAGAAAATAAAGAGCAGAAATCAGTGAAATTGAAAACAAAGAAACAACAGAAAGGCCCAACAAAGGGACCACTGTTCTTTCCTGAACCTCAGGAAAGCCATCAGATAACTGTCTGATTCTGTTCTTAGTCCTCTTGCCAAGTCTATTTTTCTCTCCCCATGCTGTTCATAAGAAGAGCGTATCGAGAACCTGCATATATAAAGCTGTGTGGGTTGGATTCTTTGTTACTTATACCTCCAATGGCCAAATACATTTTCACCCATCACAGGAACCAAAGGAAAGAGATGGTCTGAGCACAGAGAATGAATCTAGGAAAGAGGTGACTGGTTTGGGCTGCATCAGGAAAACGCGAAGGCTAAAGACGAGAGCAAGAGACCAAAATGCAGGGAGTACAGGTGGAAAAGGGCAAGTGGAACAGAGGCACCCAGGGCAGGAGAGCAGGGCTTCCTGGCAAGCTTAGGACGCGTGCTCCCCCTGCAAGGAGAGAAGGTAAAAGCAGAGTTGTCTTATTTGCATGCATCAGGTATTTTCCATTGCCAAGAAAAGAATTCAATCCCATTTCCCATGTAATGAGTGAAGCGTAGTCTGTGTTTTCAGTTAATTCTACAAGAGTGCTTTTGAAAAAAAGTACTCCAAAGAATTAATTGGGAAAACAATCATACAGAGCCCTGGTAATAGTCACCATCATCATCCATTGCTGTTTACAAAGGAGACTCTCTCTGTATTTAATCATGTGGGATCTCTATTTTAATTTGTTTTCTTTGTTGAACTGCATCATAATTGACTATCTCCTGCTACTTGTTACCTTTTTGCAGTGCAGGATGTGTGGGGGAGCAGAATTTCCACTTGTTTCCTTTCATCAACAAAGTAGAACATCACAGACTCAGATGAGCCCTATGTAGCAATACGCAAAGGACATTACTTGAAAACTCAACTTTCTTGTCTCAGACTTTTATTGGTGTAGTTTGTTGTCTCCAAAAGAGCGGCAACAATATTCTCAGTGGTTCTACCACTCAGCCCCTTGGGATGAAGGTGCTTAGTAATATTTCACTATTTAGTCTACAGCCTCACTATGTATGTATGTACGTTTTGTTTGTTTGCTTGTTGGCTTGAGATGGAGTCTGTCTGTCACGAGGCTGGAGCGCAGTGGTACAAACTGGGCTTACTGCAGCCTCTACCTCTCAGGCTCAAGCGACCCTCCCATCTCAGCCTCCCAAGTAGCTGGGACTACAGGTGTACACCACCTCGCTTGGTTAATGTTGTTTGTTTGGAGGCAAGGTCTCACCATGTTGTCCAGGCTACTCTCGAACTCCTGGGCTCAAGCAATCCACCCACCTCAGCCTCCCAAAGTGCTGAGATTACAGGCATGAGCCAACTGCGCCCAGCCAGCCTTAGTCTTTATAGACCTGGTTTCCTCAGGTCCAAATCCCTCTCCTTCAATCAAACGTTATACAACTGGAACTGTCCTCCACGTCGGCTCCATTTATAGAGCATTCTATTTCCTTACCTCCCCACCATTAACTTTTCCCTGGCTAATTTGAAACTGCCTGTACAAACTTTAAATGAGTTCTTTGTGGACGTCAGAAAGTGCTTACATTCTTAGCAGTTCCTGTAATCCTGTAACCAAAGAAGCATTGTTGATGGCCAAGGTCTATTCTTCCTATAAATATGATTGAGTTCTGACACCTGGTATAATGTTTTCTTTAAAATGAGAGCCAATGTAATAAAATTCTATATGGAATGGTCTGTAAAATGCTTTAACAAAATTAAAACAATTTCACAGAAAATTTCAATAATTTTTTCTAACTTTCTTTTCTGATTGCACAGTTAATTTTACCATCTAGTTACTTCAATAATATTTTCTCTGCCTACAGAGCAAATATAAGGGTAAATTATACAGACCCTGCTTTAGTAAGGCTCACAGTTCAAGCTGGTCTAACTAACATGATGAGTCAATGCTATGGAAAAACAGAAGAAACCAATTAATTCTGTTCAGAGTAAGATCAAAGAGGATCTCATATGGATGACCTTGGGACTTATTGGGGTAACTAGACCGAGAAGGATGAGTCCATTACCAGGATTTAAGAATCCAGAACTAAGTGCTAAGTAAGGAGTCTGAGGAAAGCATCAGCTAAAATTCACTAATTGTTAAATTACTACATACATGAAGTTTTATACCCTGGCATTTGTGTTTTACGTTGGCTAAAGAGTATAATTCAATAAAACCACTGGACACCTTTAAAGGCGCTTCAGTGGCATTCTTTCATTGAGGAGAAGTCTGCAGAAGGGTAGCACTTTCAAGTAAAACATAGTACTCTAAGCACGGTTAGCTTACATGTTCTTCCATTTATTTAAGTGCCTTAAAAACAAAAGGAGAATCAAAATCTTGACAGATCTTGGTTTAATCCTTTTCTTCTCTAAAAGTAGGTTTCTGTTTTTGGGAGGGGATTTATTTATTTTATTTATTTATTTTTTTGAGACAGAGTCTCGCTCTGTCACCCAGGCTGGAGTGCCGTGGCGCCATCTCCGCTCACTGCAAGCTCCGCCTCCCGGGTTCATGCCGTTCTCCTGCCTCAGCCTCCTGAGTAGCTGGGACTACAGGCGCCCGCCACCGTGCCCGGCTAATTTTTTTGTATTTTTAGTAGAGACGGGGTTTCACCGTGTTAGCCAGGATGGCTCGATCTCCTGACCTTGTGATCCGCCCGCCTCCGCCTCTCAAACTGCTGGGATTACAGGCTTGAGCCACCGCGCCCGGCTGGAGGGGATTTAATTGCTCATCTGATCTAAATGCCCATAACAAAAATAATATAAAATGCCAATGTAACCAATCCACCATGATTGTTTTTTCTTTTTTTCCTAGGAATTAACAGTGGCAAGCCCCGGAAATAGATGGGTAAGAGCAAATCTGTGGTCATCAGCAGGTGCACAGTCCAATCGGTGTGTGAGATGCATTCACAGGGCAGTACAGACGGCAACTGTGATGCAATTAACACGGTAGGCCCTGGAAACAGATGAGTAATAGCAAATCTGCAGTCATCACTAGGTGCACGGTGCAGTGGGGGTGTGTGAGATGCACAGGGCAGACAGTACAGCCTGCAACTGTGGTGCAGGCACAGAACGGGATTGAATTTCGCTAAATAGACGAAGAAAAAGTATGGTCTCTGTCCTCAGGGCACTTGCAACCCATTAGGCTGAATCATATGAACTGCAGATTATGCAGGTAAAATATGGCCACATATCCACACCTTCATAGGGCTCTGCCTGACACACGGAGGACACAATCACAAGAGCCCAAGCAGGCAAGGGGCCGGGAAAAAGTGGACACAACCCCGCCCCAGTCCAGCGGTGCAGATCAATAAACCAAGACTTACGGCCAACCTGAAATAGATTCTATTCATGAAAGTCCTTCCAGAAACAACATTCAGGATGACGGCATCAGTGTTAGCCAAGTGTCTGATGGTCTGGGTGTCACATCTGTGTGCGTGCCCAAATGGATGAAATTCATGCACAACCAATAAACCACACAAAAGTGATTGTTATGCTGAGCCGAACAACCATTTTTCACTTCCCTTTGTCTCTCCCATAGTTTCTCTTTCCTTTTCAATTCCTGGACCTACCAAAGCCTTAGGTGGGCAGGCATCCAGTGACTGTCCTTTTCAGCTTCGACGATGGCAACACAATCTCTTGGCTTTGTATTTGTGGAAGAGTTCCTTTTCACGATGAGAATTTCCAAAATTGATACCATTCTACATTATTCTTTTATTTAAAACCAAAGGAAACATAGAAACGAGTTTGAGAAATACCACTTCAAGATGGGGATGGGAGGCAAAAATGCTTCAGCCAACTAGGAGGTGGGCAAAAATGCTCTGATTCCCTTTGTTTTCATATATCATTTCGTTGAAGGTAATGGGAGGGATTTAATAGAAAAGATATGCTGATGACAAATCAAGTCAATATTAAAAGAATACTCTAGGCCGAGCACGGTGTTTCACGCCTGTAATCCCAGCACTTTGGGAGGCTGAGGTGAGCGGATCACCTGAGGTTGGGAGTTCGAGACCAGCCTGACCAACAAAATAAACCCGTCTCTACTACAAATACAAGATTAGTCAGGCGTAGTGGCGGGCGCCTGTAATCCCAGCTATTTGGGAGTCTGAGGCAGGAGAATCACTTGAACCCGGGAGGCGGAGGTTGCAGTGAGCCAAGATCGCACCATTGCACTCCAGCCTGGCCAACAAGAGTGAAACTCCATCTCAAAAAAAAAAAAAAGAATACTCTATTATTCTGAATATTCGGAATGTGTGTCCAATCATAGACTTTCGTCATTTCTTGAGTTCTGACTCAGCCAAAACATCTGAGTGAGATTTCTAACAGTAAAAACTGCATCTCTAGGCCACTGACCACACTGCAGCCCTCTGACAGTGTCACACTGGCATTATTTTGCTGCTTATGGACAAAAGAATGAGCAGTTTCCTGTTAGCTGGCTCTGAATACCTTTTTCACTTGAGGCTGAGATGGAGTCAGTACCGCTGCTACAGGAATACGAGTCAACATATCTTAAATGTTGTGTGCCAGACTATGCGAAGAAAGGGCCTTAAAAACATTCTCTCATGTAATCACCATAAGCCTTCAAAGTAGACGCTATTATTATCCCCACTTCATAGATAACTGAGGAGTAGAGAGGTCAGACACTTGCTTCAAGTCACAGATCTTGTAAATGGCAAAGTGAGATAGCTGGGTGATTCGACTTCAAAAGCCGAGCCCCCGCCTGCTTCTATCTGCTTGATGCCAATTCCAAAAGTCAAAGGCTTCTGAATTCGCACTAATTCCTCAAATCCCTCCTCTCTTATCCTGGTGCAGTCTCAGTTGGAGTGACAGCAAGTTTAGATATGAGTAAGAAAACAGAACCTGACACTCAATTAACAGGACAATTGCTTCCTTCAGAGACAATCTTACTTTATATTAAACTTCATTTCTGAAGCTCTCTGATTCTCTAAAATAATCAAAATGTTCAGCCCAAGATATGTCAAAATGGTGAAGAAATATCTTAAAATCCACTTTTTATCCCTCTAACAATAAACTTAAATCCTCCCCTTTAATGGGTCTAGTCAGTGAAAGAACATTTCTCTCATTTTAATCATTTTTCTCCTGATATTTTCTCTCCTTTTAATCATTTCTTCACAAACATCTGAATGTTTACAATGCTCCAGGGAAGAGGAGAGAAAATGAGAATATCCTTATCCCCAGGTGTGAGGAGTAATTACTCCATTGCCCTTTTAAATACCTCTGAGGTTTATTTCTTAATTTTTTCCCTCCAACTTCAGTTTCACAACTTCTTCATGAAACAAGGAGCTTGGTAAAGGAGGCCAGCGAGTAACAGGTTGGCTGTGAGCGTGACATGAATGCTCAGGCTGTCTTCCTCAGAGAGCAGTGACTCCAATGGTCAGTGACATGCAGGAGGGAATGCAGGATTAGGACCGACTTTCCTTAGGTGTAGACTCGCTTGTTTTAATCCCTGAGGTATGTTGTAAATGGGCAGTGCATGAACAGGTGATCAACTCAGAAGACGAGCTTCAGAAAGGTTGCCATAGAACTTTAGAATATGCCTAGGGATGGCCAAGTTACAACCAGAATTGAGTCCTTAATCACTGACCCCATGTGTGTTTCTATGGAAGAGATATGGACTATGTGCTCCAAAAGTTCTGAAAAACTGTGTGTGAGTCTCCTGACTGTGTAGCAAGCATTATTTTGTTGCTTATAGACAAAATTTCTCTCCTCTATCCAAATCAGTAGGCTATAGGCCATTATTTAAGAAAAATTTTTGAGTACAAAAAAATTCGTCTTTTATATACACACATGCACACATATATAGGGTTTGGGACAGACTCCACACCCCTAAAACTAGAGGAAAAACAAGGCCCTCTAGCTGGTCTGAACATGATGTAATCGCTTTTTCCTTTACTTATGTAAAAGGTACCCTTTGTCAAATCAGCACACTTCTGGCAATAATTCTGGCCCCAAATAAATAGAAACTCTAAGGTGAAACTTAGCAATTGTGAAATTTCCAAATAATTAAAAGGTAAATTTTACAGTAAAGAGATTTTTTTCTAATTCCATATGGCCATAGGCTATAAAATATATATATAAGTTCCCTTAGGTATTACCAAATGTGTGTTGAGGTCCTCAGCTAGGGTTGAGGGACCCTAACTAGGGTTAATACATCATGCAAAGTTTTCCACGTATTGGAAGAAACATCAGAAGTCAGCTTTTGTGTGCTCCTTAAGCCAGTTTTAAAATAGCTTTTAAAATACTCACCTTCCAGCTGATTAGCATGAAAGGTTTGAAAAAAATACAAAAGCAGAGTGCTATGGATTGAATGTTTATGTCCTCCCAAAATTCCTATGTTGAAACCCTAATCTCCAAAGCAATGGTATTAGGAGGCAGGGCTAATATAGCGGGCCTTTGGGAGGGGAGTAAGTCCTGAGGGTGGAGCCCTCATGAATATTAGTGCTTTTACAAGAAGGGAAAGGAGAGCTTGCTTGCTTCCTTTCTCTCTCTCTCTGCCATGTGAGGATGCAATGGGAAGACAGCTATCTGCAAACCAGGATAAGGGTGCTCACCAGCAACTCACCTTGATCTTGGACTTCCCAGCCTCCAGAATGGTGAGAAGTTTCATTTAAGCTACCCAGAGTATGGTATTTTGTTATTGCATCCTGAGCTGATTAAGACACAGAGTAACTTACAAAATCAATAACATCAAGTATCATTGGCCAAGCCAATGAGCGGCCATACCAAAAGTAGTTTACTTTTAAGATGTCTATCTTCCACAGAATCTCCAAGGAAGTAGCTTGCAGTAGTCTCATCCCCACAGAAATGATGCAGTGATTTTATGAACAAGGGTAGGAGCAAAACGTGAACTAATGGTCTACAAAACTAATCTCATCTACAATAGGAGAAAACAAGTCAGGCCTACTTCTCCATACCATTCATGCCTGTGGTAGCAAAAAGGCAGCATGAGTCTCATGTTTTGCTGGTGACATTCAAGTGTCAGACAGATTTACTTACTCGAGCTCTTTGGGGGATGAAAAGTTTTGTGTCAACACCTCAGGGTTTGCTGCAATACTACAACCTAAAAGTGAATGCTGATGGTCTTCCAGGGAAAAAATTTTAAAAAGCAAGCCCACAAAATAGATTCTACAATTTCAGGTTTGGTGTAGAAACAACTGAGAGAGAAACAGAGATAGAAAATGGACAAATATATAGACTGAAACACTACTTAAGGAGGATACAGGATTTCTTTTAAAATACTTCTTCTGAAAGAGATGGTACCCCACCCGACCCACCCCATCAACAAGAGGCAGTTTTGGAAATGTGAGCACGTTAGGGGTGCCACTGATGGGCGGCCACTACTGAGATTTAATGTGTTGGAGCATGCATACTCCACAAGCCCTGCAGCCTACAGCCCTCACAACAAAGAACTGACCCCATCAACACAACTTTCAGCTGCCCCACCAAATATTCATATAGATGGAAACTCAGTTTACCATAACAAATCTATGATCTCATTTCTTTCTATATATAAACACACAGAGAATTTTCAGCCCAGTTTTAATATGCTTTGGATTTTTCAAGAATGCAATGAGAGGATTCTGTAAATGGAAGGAAGCCTGTACAGCCAAGTGATTATGAGCAAGGAAGCCAGAGCCAGGCTGCTTTCATTTTAATCCCAGCTCTACCATTATTAGCAGATAACCAGGATAACCAGCAATAACCTGGATAATTCCCTCATATGTAAAATGGGACTAACAGCAGTACTCACCTCATAAATTTATTAGAAAGGTATTAGAATAATGCCAGGCATACCACAAGCACTGTATGAGCGAAGCCATTACAGACTTGGTATGCCTAGAACTTTATCAAGAATTGGCCACATTTTAGAAAATCATACTGCTGACATCAACCCCGTTCCTGGTATTGAACTGCCAATGCAGCGGGTCTGAGTTGATAACTACCACATTCATGGTGATTTTTCATCTATTTATATTTATACACACACATAGGAAGTATGTGCCCTGCTTAGTAATTTAATTACGTCTTGTAATATAACCATGCTAGAGCATTTACATATGAAAATAATTATTTCATTATAAAATATTTTATCTGTTTCAGTTAGAACATCACTGATGTGTATGTTTTAGAGGCTGGTTGTATTACCTGCTAGTTTCATTTCAGAATAGTAAATGGAGCGATGTTTTTATGAGTGAAGGTAAGCTTTATCATCCACGATTTTCATCTGAAGATTGAAAAGTGATGTTATAAAATATTATAATAGGGGTAAGGTGTTGAGTTGTGTCTGGTAGAGTTTTAAAAATCACTCTTTTAAAGTATCCTGTCAAGGAGTTCAAGATCAGCCTGGCCAACATGGTGAAACTCCATCTCTACTAAAAATACAAAAATTAGCCAGGTGTGGTGGTGCATGAGCCTGTAATCCCACCTACTTGGGAGGCTGAGGCAGGAGAATTGCCTGAACCTGGGAGGCAGAGGCTGCAGTGAGTCGAGATTGTACCACTGCATTCCAGCCTGGGCGACAGGGTGAGACTCCATCTCAGAAAAAAAAAAATTTTTAAAGAAATAAAAATAAAGAATCTTGTCAAAAAGCATCATCAAGCAACTTCACATGTCAACACATGTCCACAATTAAACCTGGATTACTACTGAGGCAAGCAGTTTCCATTAATTTCTAAGAAATCTTATTTATATATGTACATACGTAGAGGTGTACAAAGGTTTTTTTTGTTTTCGTTTTTGTTTTGTTTTTTTAGCAGCAATATATTTTTCAAACACAATTCAGGAGAAAACCTCAAATAAAAAGAAAGCCGAAGCTGTGGAGGGTGGCTGAAGGTAGAGGAGCCAGAAACTTCTCTCGCGGGTCCTGAGACTCCAGGGAACAAAGGCTGAAAAGCACCGATCTGGTTGGCCACTGCCTATAATGAAGACTGCCTGCCGAACATTCGTTTAAAGGATGGCTATTCAACTCACAAGTGGCATTTTCCCCACAGAAAAAGAGCTCACCAGCCAGCTAAGGCCTCCAAAGCGATTGAACTCAGTTATGCAGCAGAACTACAGCTCGGAGTTCTCCCCACAATCTGGGGAGTAAGAGGAGATGTTGCCACCCACTTCCTCGGCATAAAGCCAGCTCAAGACAAGAGTAAAACAGGCAGGGCTGGCTCGCCCCTGGTACACAGCTCCCTCCTCAGCACCAGCGCCCTACATGAGATCTCCCCAGCCCATACCCCACCCTCCTAGTGTGCTGAACACCCTGTGGTCACACAGCGCAAGGCTCTTCCCTCCGTCTGCCAAACACCCTTGGGTCTCCATGAAATACCAGACATTTTTTTCTTTCTTTTTTTTTTTTTTTTGACGTGGAGTCTCCTTCTGTCACCCAGGCTGGAGTGCAGTGGCCTGATCTCGGCTCACAACCTCTGCCTCCAGGGGTCAAGTGATTCTCCTGCTTCAGCCTCCTAAGTAGCTGGGACTACAGGTGCCCACCACCACGCCCAGTTAATTTTTAGTAGAGACGGGGTTTCCACATGTTGGCCAGGCTGGTCTTGAACTCCTGACCCCAGGTGATCCACTCACCTTGGCCTCCAAAAGTGCTGGAATTACAGGCATCAGCCACTGGTCCAGGCTGAAATACTAGATCTTCATGGAAGTTCTCTTAAGAGGTAGAGAGGAAAACAGCCTGACTGAGCCGGGCGTGGTGGCTCATGCCTGTAATCCTAGCACTTTGGGAGGCTAAGGCTGGCAGATCACTTGAGGTCAGGAGTTCGAGACCAGCCTGGCCAACATGAAACCTGATCTCCACTAAAAATACAAAAATTAGCCAGGCACGGTGGCAGGTACCTGTAATCCCAGCTACATGGGAGGCTGAGGCAGGAGAATCACTTGAACCTGGAAGGTGGAGGTTGCAGTGAGCTGAGATTGTGCCACTGCACTCAAACCTGGGCGAAAGATTGAGACTCCATCTCAAAAAAAAAAAAAAAAAAAAAAAAAAATCCTGACTGAATTCAGTCACAGTAGTAATACATGAGTGGTTGCTAGTTCCTTTAACCACACCAGAGGCATTTTAAAGGCAAGACGTTTCCTAACTCCAGTGATTTTCATGGGCTGAATTCCAGGCAGTTCAGCAAACTCAACAATTCGGTGGTGTGAGAAAGGGCATTTTGGAGTAGGGTATTTCAGCTCTGCCTAGGAAGATACCTCAGAAAATTCCCCTCGTGCAATTTCACTTCGCACACGCTTCTCCTGTTCTTCCATTTCTAATCCATAAAATCCCAAAATGCTTGGGAGGGTTTATTTTGATTTTTTTTTTAAACAATAGTGCCCTGCTGGTAACAGCCACAGTCACTTGCTAATCTGAAGATACCTCGCACTTTCTCTTTCACTAGCTTCGTGTATGACGCGAAACAGAAATATTTCAATTACAGGTGACTAAGAGTAAGAAAAATATACAACTATATTTAAAATACTTAAATTAACAAGATAGTACTTTTCCATTCTAACAAAATATCATACATTCAGTTTAAACAAGAGTTAATATCCAGACACACGTTTTCAAAATACCTGATGCTAGTTGAAAATTAGTGACCATGAGGCTTTCCAAGATATTTCTAATTAGCAAACTGCGTACAATTTTGAAGAACTGTACATACTGTGCTGGAAGACAGACACTGAACAGGTCAAAATGCAAACTGATGTATCTTTCATCAACCTAAATCTTGTTGCTTCACTTTTCTAAATGATACTTTGGCTGTCAGCGAATCTTATCGCTTCTTTTCCTTAAAGACAATAATATATAACAACACCCCACACAAATAACCATAAACTTCTTTGTGTGAAATAAGCCCTATCAAAATGTGTTCATGTGTTTCTGTACCAACTGATCTATACTGAGACTGTCATGAAAAAGGTATCAAACAAGTGTAACAGGCCTATACTTAAACTTCTGCCTCAAAGGAGAAATCGGATACTTGCCACGTTATTGCAAAGTCAAAGCTGCTACACTTACAAATATGGTACATAGTTTAGAAAAATCAAATCAAGGCTGGGCACGGTGGCTCAAGCCTGTAATCCCAGCACTTTGGGAGGCCGAGACGGGCGGATCACAAGGTCAGGAGATCGAGACCATCCTGGCGAACATGGTGAAACCCCGTCTCTACTAAAAAAATACAAAAAACTAGCCGGGCGAGGTGGCAGGCGCCTGTAGTCCCAGCTACTCAGGAGACTGAGGCAGGAGAATGGCGTAAACCTGGGAGGCGGAGCTTGCAGTGAGCTGAGATCCGGCCACTGCACCCCAGCCTGGGCAACAGAGTGAGACTCCGTCTCAAAAAAAAAGAAAAATCAAATCAAAAATGTTTTCTCACTGGCTTTTTCAGATAAAGAAGTTGGACCACAAACCAACATATCTGTGTGAAAATAGCCACCAATTTTAGTCCCCCCAGCCCCTCAAAGAGGAACAATGTCACCAGTCCCTCACAATGATCATAGTATCTCTGGCCAGGGCTGCGATTTCTAGTGTGTGTCTCCACATTTTGTCTCTGGGGAAGCAAGACAAACAGGCTCTACCCGTTTTCCTCCTTTTGTCTCCACAAGCCAGCACCTAAGATCCTCTGAATTTGTTCCCATCCAATTCTGCAAACTTCCAAGAAGGGCAGTAGATAACTTTTCAAAAAAAAAAAAAAGAAATGACGTAAGGTCACTACATAATACTGAGGCTGAAACGGGAAGAGGCTGTCCACTGTAAAAGCAAGGCACTTGGGGAGGAGCCAGGCAGGTGGCCTGAGCAGGGTCCCTCTCAGTGAGTCAACAGTTTCAGGCGCGTAAACCAGCTGACCAGGAGGGACGGTTCTGTGGATGAGGACTTCGTAGCTGAGGAGCCCGATTTCTTTTTGGTCCCTTCCTCCTGGAACGGAATCGTGGCGCTGCTGTGGAGATCTGAGTTGACGTAGCACCTGCTTCCTCGGATGTAGTCCGCACCCCGGACCAGATGCCGCTCGGTCGTGGGTCTGGAGAACCGGTATGGGTGAGAGGAGCTCTCTTCGATGATCGGGGGAATCCGCTCGTTACTGAAATACCGACAAAGGGCGTCCTCCCCTGTTGACGGACAAAGTCCATTAAAATCACAATCCCGGTGGGGCACGGTGGCTCACGCCTCTAATCTCAGCACTTTGGGAGGTCGAGGCAGGTAGATCACAAGGTCAAGAGATCAAGACCATCCTGGCCAACATGGTGAACCCTCATCTCTACTAAAAATACAAGAATTAGCCGGTGTGGTGGCGGGCGCCTGCAGTCCCAGCTATTCAAAGAATCATTTGAACCCAGGAGGCAGAGGTTGCAGTGAGCCGAGATCGCGCCACTGCACTGCAGCCTGGCAACAGAGCGAGACTGGGTCTCAAAATAAAGAAAAAAAAAGTCACAATCCCCCGCACAGTGCTCTTTAGAGGGCCCTCAGCCTGCCCAGACTTCTGCCACCACCCTGAATGTGGACACCGTACCCTGCTCTCCTCCCTGGATTGGCCACAAGGTCCCACATGTGGCTGAGCCCACCAATGGGTGCTCTGGAAGCAGAAATGGGAAAGGTCCCTCCCACTTCAGGCTGCTTTAGCACCTGAGAGGTAACACACGGGGCTCCTTTAATGGGTGGGGATCAGAGACTGTAGTGCCCTGCCATGGCTGAACAAGAACTGCTCATGCACTGTTTAATGCAGGGCATTCAGGGACATTCCTGAACAAGGAAAAGAGTAGTCCTGCCCTAACTGCCAGCAGACCCCCTGGGATGGGGATGGAATGTTAAGAAACTTAATACAAAGTTAAAATACAGGACACTTTGGTAACATGTAGCATCCTTGTGAAGCAGAAATTCTACACCCCAAAATATCAAAGATCTACGGGCATGGATGCTCACTGAAACATTTATTTTTATGCTTATTTTTATTTTTTGAAACAAGGTCTCACACTGTCATTCAGGCTGGAGTGCAGTGGTGCCATCTCAGCTAGTTGCAGCCTCCATCTCCCAGGCTCAAGAGATCCTCCCACCTCAGCCTCCCAAGTAGCTGGGACTACAGGTGCACACAACCACACCCAGCTGGTCTCGAAAATCCTGAGCTTAAATGATCCGCCCGCCTCAGCATCCTAAAGTGTTGGGATTATAGGCATGAGCCACCACACCTAGCCTGAAACATTTAGAATTTGAAAAAAACAAACAAAAATAACCTAAATTTCTAACAGTGGCACGTTGAATAAATAGGCGCTAGAGCCATAAGATGTCTTACTAATACGGCTATATTCTTTTAAAATATGTGTAGATAATATTCATTTTTACATAGTATTATTGAATATTTACTTCTCCATTTTTTTTTTTTTTTTTGAGACGGAGTCTTACTCTGTTGCCCAGTCTTGAATGCAATGGTGCGGTCTGGGCTCACTGCAACCTCCACCTCCCAGGTTCCAGTGATTCTCCTGCCTCAGCCTCCCAAACAGCTGAGATTACAGGCACCCACCACCACACCTGGCTAATTTTTGTATCTTTAGTACGATGGGGTTTCACCATGTTGGCCAGGTTGGTCTCGAATTGCTGACCTCATGATCCACCTGCCTCGGCCTCCCAAAGTGCTGGGATTACAGGTGTGAATCACTGTGCCCGGCCAACTTCTCCCATTTTGCACTTTTTTCTAAGTATATAAATGTGAATACAGGAACAACTGGAAATCACACGAAACATTCACAGTGATTATTTCTTAGGTTGGAGAAACAGATTCCAGCTGAGTTTTATTTTCTCATGCCTTCCACGTTTTTCAATGTACTTGCTTTGCTTTTGTAATGAAAGGGGAACAGTCACATCTAAAACGTGCCCATTTTCAAAAAGCCACATGTTGTGTAAGTCTATTTATATGAAATGTCCAGAACAGGCAAATCCACAAAGTAGATGAATGCCTGTCAGGGGCTGAAGGAGGATGGAATTGGGAGTGACTGCTAAAAGGCACAAGGTTTCTTTTTGGGGCGACAAAAATGTTCTGGAATAGTGGCAAGTGGTGCACAAGTCTGTGAATATACTAAAACCCACCTGATTGTATATTTTAAAAGGCTGAACCTTATACAATGAGTTATATCCCAATAAAGCTGTTATTTTTAAAGTGGCTGTGTATAGATAGATACCTTTATTCCAAAACAATCATGCAAGAAAAATATGGGAGGAGGTGTGGAGGGAACAAGTATTTTTCCACTTCCCAATTTCACACCCTCTAACCCCGACACTTCATCTCTCCATGTATAAAATAAATTAAAGGCTCAACCCAGGCTCAGAAGAACGGTAAGGAAGATGTTAACGTGTCTAAATCTAAACAAAGGACAGCCCTGCCACCTGCTGACTGCTCCACAGATACTCACACGTTAACTAAGGGGATCTTGAATGGTACCCAGGCATCTCTCCCTTTTTCACTTTAGCATAATACAGGTGATCTGCGTACTTAGGTGACAAACTTTACCAAGTCCCTAGAAAGGGTCAGGGGTCAATCAATCCCTTTGGAAGGCTAGGCCTCCAGAATTTTTTCTTCTTCCCTTTACTATCTAAAGCCTATTGTACTTAACTTTTCAACTGCCCTTTGTTTCAACAACTGCAAAAACAATGTTATAGTGTTCTGCCAATGATGATGATCAAATGCAATCTGGCAATCAAATGAGAATGTTTTAAAACATTTCACTCAAGACTAGTATAATAACCAGTGACTTTGATTACAGGGTGAATTAAACACAAATTTCTTTTCAAGTAGTAATTACCTTCTAACACAAGGAGGACTTGGAAGAAAAATCCATGTTTGTTAATCAGAAATCAGAGAGACTCAAAAAATAAAAGTAACAAAATTTAGAATAAGATTGTTTAATGAAAGCTGGGCATGGCGGCACAGGTCTATAACACCAGCTATCTCAGGAAGCTGAAGTGGGAGGATCACTTGAACCCAGGAGTTCAAGGCCAGCTTGGGCAACATAGTAAGAACCCATCTCAATTTTTAAAAATAAATTTTAAAAAAGATTGTTTAATGAATAATTTATTTCTATTTATTAAAAAATTAGACCACTGGCTGGGTATGGTAGCATATGCCTGTAATTCCAGCACTTTGGGAGGCTGAGGCAGGAAGACCACTTATGGTTAGGAGTTTGAGACCAGCCTGGACAACATATTGAGACCCTGTCTCTACCAAAAAAAAAGAAAAAATAGCCAGAAGTGGCAGCGTGGACCTGTAGCCCCTGCTACTCGGGAGGCTGAGGCAGGAGGATTGCTTGAGTCCAGGAGCTCAAGGCTACAGTGAGGTGTGATCATACCACTGCACTCCAGCCTGTGCAACA
Organism: Macaca thibetana thibetana; assembly: GCF_024542745.1. NCBI lineage: Eukaryota > Metazoa > Chordata > Mammalia > Primates > Cercopithecidae > Macaca > Macaca thibetana. The sequence goes on along the minus strand of NC_065581.1, from coordinate 109,705,227 downwards.
GAGCAAGACCCTGTCTCTAAAATAAATGGAAAAATAAAAATTAGACCATTAAAGTCTACAGCCTTTTTACAGCACTCAATGCTAATTAGGATATTTACAATCACTAACTAGGATGACATAATTTTGCTATTCTAGAAATAAGTAGGATCTTAAAGATCTTCTGCAGTCCTGATTTTATAGACGAGAAAATGAGGCTCAGAGAGGCCAAATATTCAGTCTACTTATTATAACACATTTACAAAGAGAAGTGAAACCAGGGCCTGGGTCTGTTCACTCCCCATTTGCTGCTCCTTGGTTCGCTTGGCTTAAACGTACCTTTCCTGCCATGACCTCGAGGTCTGGCAAAAGGGTCCACAATCCCCATCCAGTTCCCATCAGCAGGCATGGACAAAGGCCGCGGCTTGCCTTCAGAGGGACGAGAGAGAAGGTGACAAGTTTGACGAGTTCTGGAACTTTAGTGAATCCTTGCCTTTATTTATAACGTAGACCCCACAATATCGCACCCACTTAGACAGAAGCAATAACAAATTTTAAAATAAGAAAAGTATTTTAAAGCACTGTATTTCCATAGCAGGCAATTAAGATAGAGGCACATTAAACTTGAGCCTGTGAGTCTACAGAGCAAAGCAACTCCAAAGCTAAAACCCAGGCACTGAAAGTTGAAACTGTAACATGATCTCACCCAGTTGGGCTTTGATGCCAGGCAGAGTAATGACTCAACAAGGATCCGCTTGAGAGAGATGAATAAAGGTCTCATACTTAGAATTTCATTGAGGTTTATGTTTTCCTCAGATTACTCTTAAAGTCTGCCAAATTCATCCAACAGTTCCAACTAAGGCAGGGGGCGGGGAGAAGTCAAGGCCGACGGCAGAACAAAACAAACACTCGAAACTTACCATAAGATGGTGTTTTCTCTCTCATTTTTGTGGGCAGAATGTTGGTTTCCACCGAATACCCAGGCAACTGATCCGAGTCGGCAATGGTAAATCTTCGTCTCCGGCTTTCCTGGTCCAAGAAGGAATTCGGGGACTCTGAACCCTTAGAACCAGGCAGTGGTTGTTTGCACTTACTGGACCCTCCATACACAAAACTGCCATTCTCATCCCTGGAAGATAATATGCGCAATACTTAAGTTGTTTACAAAGATGTTCTCCTACTGAAGAATTCCAGCAGTCCTGCTACCTCCGCACACAGAAGGTAACTTAAATTCTCCTTTTCCACTGGAGAAGCGTTCCTTTTGTCAACCCCAGTTGCCACTCAAATACATACAGATCCTATTACACAAGAGCCAAATACCATGATGTGATGAAATATAAGAATAAATGCAGGCCGGACATGGCAGCTCCTGCCTATAATCCCAGCACTTAGGGAGGCCGAGGCAGGTGGATCACCTGAAGTCAGGAGTTCAAGACCAGCCTGACAAACAAGGTGAAACCCCATCTCTACTAAAAATACAAAAATTAGCGGGGCATGGTGGCGGGCACCTGTAGTCCCAGCTACTCGGGAGGCTGAGACAGGAGAATTGCTTGAACCCAGGAGGCGGAGGTTATGGGCAATGGAGCGCCAACCTGGGCAATGGAGTGAAACTCCACCTCAAAAAAAAAGAAAAAAAAAAAGAGTAAATGCAGGGTTTTAAAAATATATATATATCTACACAAATATACCTTTGAAAAGACAGCTCTAGTTTTCCTGTGCTTCTGTGTAGCTGAATATCCTATTTACTACAGCAATCACATGTTAAGGTGTGCTCTAGCAAACCATGTTGCTCACGCCAAGAGCTGTATCTTTGCCAAAATCCAGCAAAAAAGACTCTTGATATATAATGAAGTTATTATATTTGAAAACCATGTCAAAAGATACCAAGGAACCTTTTCTTTTTTTTTTTTTTGAGACGGAGTCTTGCTCTGCCACCCAGGCTGGAGTGCAGTGGCATGATCTCGGCTCACTGCAAGCTCCGCCTTCCGGGTTCACACCATTCTCCTGCCTCAGCCTCCCGAGTAGCTGGGACTACAGGCGCCCGCCACCACGCCCGGCTAATTTTTTTCTATTTTTTGGTGGAGATGGGGTTTCACCGTGTTAGCCAGGATGGTCTCAATCTCCTGACCTCATGATCTGCCTGCCTCGGCCTCCTAAAGTGCTGGGATTACAGGCGTGAGCCACTGCGCCCGGCCAAAGGAACCCTTATATTAACCAATGGAGAGTGATTCTTCTCTGAACCAAATACTACAAAACCAGCAAAAGTTGGATCACCGATTCCATCCTAATTCTATCTACCTGTCAGTTTAAAGTGTAGGATTAATTTGGGTCCAAGTTACCAGCTGATTAGACTTTTTTGCACTTGGTAAATTCCATTAGGCAAATCAGGACAAAAACTGCTAGACAAAATACAGAATCAGCTGAGTCCCAAAGCCATCTACTAATCAGTCATGCCTGTGTGTGGTATTCCCAGGTGGGATGGCACCCACCTACCCCTCCCACCCACAAATATATCTCTTTCCATACCTTTAAACCTGGCATATAACTCCCCATTCACAAAGTTTCCATGACTCATGACTGGTTTCTCGGCAATCCATTCACGTTTTTCATTCCTCGGAAAATCCTTCATGAGTGGTGTGTTTGTGCACTCTCAAAAGCGTCCTCCCAAGCAGTTTAATCCAGTTCTCTTTCTAGCCCCAGGTTCCTTTATCTCTCACTATGTACACACCACTCCTTTTCTTGCTCCCGCAACCCAGACAAGAACATTCTGGATCAAGGGAGGGCATCCTCCTCCAGTTTCTGATAAAACAATCCACACATTAGTCATCGTGGAATGCTGTGCTCTCTATATGCAGAGGCAAATACTACCTGTAACTTTAAACACACTTAAGATCTCGTGAACCAGAATGCCCCGATCACCTGAGGTACATTCGTACATGCTGTAATAAGTTCTGAGTAAACCAAGACTCAAGGAAACAAAAAACATCTCTGCACCCAAAACAGAAGAAATACAATGAAGCAAATACCTCAGCTTCAAATGAAAACCAGTAAACAACAAATTCTGATATACAGTAAAATGTCACTGTAATAAAATCCAGCCCGAACTTTGTTTTATGAAATATTATAGCCTAATCATATATTTCTCAATATATGCTTGAATTGCTGAATAAGACCCTGGTAGTTCTGTAGGGTCAAGGACTGAGTCTGTTTTGTGTCAGATGGTAGCCCAGACCCAATACTCAGGAAAGATATGCTGAATAAATGAGCCAGACTTTCTAGTTTTATCAACATATATAAATATGTGAGTTGATTAAAATAAGCCTAGATCACACCTAAATCATCCTGTACACTCTATATACCACCCTCATTATACCATATAGTATTTAAGTTAGCCATGAAGAAAGCAACTATCTTTTAAGAATTTATATCGAGACCATCCTGGCTAACACGGTAAAACCCCGTCTCTACTAAAAAATACAAAAAATTAGCCGGGCGCGGTGGTGGGTGCCTGTAGTCCCAGCTACTCGGAAGGCTGAGGCAGGAGAATGGCGTGAACCCGGGAGGCGGAGCTTGCAGTGAGCTGAGATCCGGCCACTGTACTCCAGCCTGGGCGACAGAGCAAGACTCTGTCTCAAAAAAAAAAATAAATTAATTAAAATAAAAAGAATTTATGGTACACACACACACACGCACACACACACACAAATATGAAATGTTCATACCTACAGTCACATGGGTTTGCGTTTTCTTGTTTTTGAGAGTAGGTCTCACTGTGTTGTCCAGGCTGGAGTGCAGTGGCGTGATCAAGGTGTACTGCAGCCTCAACCTCCTGGGCTCAAGTGATCCTACCACCTCAGCCTCCTAAGTAGCTAAGACCACAGGTGCACACAACCACACCCAGCTAATTTTTAAAATTTTTTGTAGAGATGGGGCCTTACTATATTCCCCAGGCTGGTCTTGAACTTCTGGGCTCAAGCAATCCTCCTGAACCGGCCTTCCAAAGTGTGGAAATATCGGTGTGAGCCACCACACCTGGCCACATAGGTTTTTTTTCAAGTTCTATGAAGAACACATCTCTCTCAGCAAAATCAAGCTGCAACTCTCATTAATCTCACAGAAATACTTATTATCTACCCCCTCAAGATGAATTTACCATGGAGTTAATGAAACTTAACCTGCAAGGCCTCCAACAGACCCTTCCAAGGTCCCAGGAGAGCACATTTTCATTCATTTTTCAAAAGTAAGGTATTGCTATATCCTTTTCTTTGTTTCTTTTTTGAGACAGGGTCTCGCTCTGTCACCCAGGCTGGAGTGCAATGGCACAAACTCTGCTCACTGCAACCTCCACCTCCTGGGCTCAAACGATTTTTCTGCCTCAGCCTCCTGAGCTAGGACTACAGGCATCTGCCACCACACTCGGTTAATTTTTGTATTTTTTTGTAGAGATGAGGTTTCACCATGTTGCCCAGCCTGGTCTTGAACTCCTGAGCTCAAGTCATCTGTCCGCCTCAGCCACCCAAAGTGCTAGGATTACAGGTGTGAGCCACCACACCTGGCCAATATTGCCATATTCTTTTCTCAAAAGGGCCCTCCCCACCAAACTGTATAGCTTCAAGCCCCACAGAACCTAGATCTGTCCCTACACTCCTATAAAGTAAGGCTGATCATACTTTTAATGGTAGTTCAAGATTCAGCCCTGTCATACTGTGGCTCAGCAACTTCCTCTCTCAAGATCCTCTTTTCACACCACCATTTACAAACACCACCAACAGGAGACGAGCATACCATGACAATGGATAGCAACATACCGGGGAGAGTAGGGAACAGCTGGTGGAGGAGGAATATAAAGATCCAGGATGGCTGACTTCTCCTTCTTCAGCGAGGTATCCATAGTGCTTTCAGGGGACTGGGTTGTCGTAGGTGGAGGTGAGGTCTGAAACATGAGTAACACAGCAATGCAAAGAGTGGAGATCAATTCAGAGATGATTCTTGGTGTTCATTTCCCCTTCCCCAAACCAACACCAACCCCGTGTCTGAACAGGGACTGAGGTCATTCATGTGTTTACAGATATTTGCAATATTTAACTTACATTCTTCTTTGAAACCCTTAGAATTAGCTGAGGGATTTGAAAGACGATGCATAGTGGCAAGAAGCAGAGGCTTAGGAGCCAGGTGCCAGGGTTATGATTCTAGCTCTGAGGAAATCACTTAAACATCTGTGGCCTCCCTTTCCTCCTCTGTAAAGGAGTGATACTGATAATATCTCTTGCATAGAGCTGCAGTGAGAATTAGATGAGTTCGTTCATGAAAATTACTAGCAAGGTCAGGTATGGTGGTTCACGCCTGTTATCCCAGCACTTTGGGAGGCCAAGGTGGATGGATTGCTTGAGCTCAGGACTTCGAGACCAGCCTGGGCAATGTGGCAACCCATCCCTAAAAAAAATATTAAAATTAGCCAGGTGTGGTGACACATGCCTGTAGTTCCAGCTACTTGGGAGGATGAAATGGGAGGGCTGCTTGAGCCCAGGAGGGAGAAGCTGCAGCGAGCCAAGAGTGCACCACTGCACTCCAGCCTGGGTAACAGAGCAAGACTCTGTCTCAAAAAAAAAAAAAAAAGAAAGAAAGAAAGAAAGGAAAGAAAAGAAAAAGAAATCAAATCAGTAGCAGCGCTACTATTGACTAGAAGTATCGCTTGGAACTCTGGATGTGACCCTGGCTAGACTTACTAGCTGTTTTTTTTGTTTGTTTTGTATTTTTTTTCAAATGGAGCCTCACTCTGTCTCCCAGGCTGGAGCGCAGTGGCGCGACCTCAGCTCACTGCAACCTGTGCCTCCTGGGTTCAAGTGATTCTCCTACCTCAGCCTCCCAAGTAGCTGGGATTACAGGTGTGCACCACCACACCCAGCTAATTTTTGTATTTTTAGTAGAGACAGGGTTTTGCCATGTTGGCCAGGTTGGTCTCAAACTTCTGACCACAGGTGATCCGCCCACCTCGGCCTCGCAAAGTGCTGGGATTACAGGTGTGAGCCACCACGCTTGGCCCTTATTAGCTGTTTATTGTTGAGCAAGTCACACAATATCTCTGTGCCCCATCTATAAAATGAGAATAAATAGGGACAAGAATAGTACCAACATCGGGTGCCTGTGAGAATTAAGATCACACATGTAAACAACTTAGGACACTGCTTTCCCATAGTAAATACACAACCTTATACCATTTGTTTTAGTACTATATATACATATATGCATTCATATATGTATATAATCTTAATTTCAAATCCACACGGCTGAATTTGAACTATGATACTGGTCTCAAAGGGCATGGTTTTTAATGTTTCACATGAGACCTTCAATCTTACCTTTCTACAGTCTAACAATGACAACAATGATTTTTCTGGTTGGTAAAGAACAGCAAGGAAATCTTGGAGTCAAGGCAGGGAAATATTTGGTGATGGCCAGTGAGACTGTGCTAAGCCCTGGGCAGACATAAAAAGCTACCCTGGCATGTGGGCGCACACCTGTAAAAATCCCAGCACTTTGGGAGGCGGAGGCAGGTGGATCACTTGAGCTCGAGAGTTCAAGATCAGCCTGGAGAAAATAATGAAGCCCTGTTTCTACTAAAAAAAAAAAAAAAAAAAAAGCTACCCTTCAACACTGGTTGTGATGGAAGAGCTCCCTGAAGTGAAACTGTGACCTGATTCTAAGGATTGAAAGGACTGACTGGCCAGTGTGACGGAGCTAGACATGGCCACCAGGAGGTTCACAGAGGACAGCTCATTTTCAGGAGAGATAGCAAGTCACAGGGGCAAGGACTGAGCTTTCAGTCTTCCAGAGTAGAACCCCATATTTTAAACGTTGGTCATTAATGCATAATCTATCAATTCTATTCAATTTATAATTGAAATCTCAACATGTCAATCTTGGATCATATCTGAAAACATGAGGCCAGGATCCAGATTCTACAAATCTTAGAAGCAAAAGTAAACTAGAACATTTCCACAAAATTGATACTCACTGAAAATACATATATGGATCATTACTTCTATATCAGTAACTCTCATTTACCAGGAGTGTGGCATCAAAACAGAATGGTGAATGCCTTTTCTATGACAGGTCAACAGAAATGATGTTGAAAAACTTAAGAGCTCTCTTCTGGGAAGGGTGGGTGTCCAGGCACAAAGAATAATGAAGAATGGAACACAGAGAAACCCCCAGGGCTGGGGGCTAACTCTACAGAGTATTTGTCTACCAGAGCTTATATTCTGAAAATATCCTGGGCACAAGAACACTTGGTAGCTAAGCTATAAAATGGTGTCTGCATTTTGATGGTCATTATCTCCCTGGGTCACAGGGAAAATTAGGTGTCTCTATCTCTTACCACCACCTCTTCCCCAAACTGCACAGTTAGTGGGACTTGGCAGGAAAGTAGGCAAAACCAGAGAACATCGCAGAGTGTCCCTTCTTAAGTGAACTTCCAGGGACCAACACTAGCCTGTACTTAAAAATTATTTTCACTCATGTTCTGAACAGATCCATGTGAATTTTCCTCTATTGCCTCAAACTCAATTATGCTCAAAATACCCAACATCTCTTCCTTCCAAATGGCCTCTTTTTTGATTTTCCAATTTTTGTCACCACCCAGGTTCCCTGTCACATTGGACACTTGCTTCTCCCTGGCCTTTCTCACCCTTACCCCAAAACTTTTTCTAATAGTCAACACTATTAAAGAGCGGAGCATGGCTTAGAAAGATTACATACCTTGACTAAGGGTCCCACAACAGCTAGTAAGTGGCAGAGCTGGGACCTGAACTCAAGTGGTTCAACTCAGAGGCCACATTTATAACCACCAGGCTGTGCTGCTTCCTGAGCCCTTCTGATGTGCTTCCCAGTGGCCTCTGGCATTCTTAGTCTTTCACTAAATCACCCGTCACCAGCCTTGCCCAGGACCACATCGTATCTACCCTTATACAGTAGCCTCCCTTCTGGTGGTTCTTATGTTTAGATGTTGTTATGTGCTGAAACTGTGTTCCCTAAAATTCCTGTGTTCAAATTCTCACCCCCAGTACCCAGAAAGTGACAGTATTTGGAGATAGGGTCTTTAAAGAGGTGGTTAAGTTAAAATGGAGGTCATCAGGGTGGGCTCAATCTGACATGAATGCTGTCCCATAAGATTAAGACACAGACACATTGTAATCCCAGCACTTTGGGAGGCCGAGACGGGTGGATCACGAGGTCAGGAGATCGAGACCATCCTGGCTAACACAGTGAAACCCCGTCTCTACTAAAAAATACAAAAAACTAGCCAGGCGAGGTGGTGGGCGCCTGTAGTCCCAGCTACTCGGGAGGCTGAGGCAGGAGAATGGCGTGAACCTGGGAGGCGGAGCTTGCAGTGAGCTGAGATCTGGCCACTGCACTCCAGCCTGGGCGACAGAGCAAGACTCTGTCTCAAAAAAAAAAAAAAAAAAAAAAAAAGACACAGACACATATGGAGGGAAGACCACATGAGGACAGAGGAAGACCACCATTTGCATGCCAAGGAGAGGGTCCTCAGAATGAAGCCAACTCCACTGACACCTTGACTTTGACCTTCTACCACCTTGTACGGCAGCCCTAGCAGAGTAATAGAGGTATTAATGTCAAAGCAGCTGTCAACCTGTCACCTGTGGGAGAAAGCCCATGCTCCTCAGCCTGACACTCCATACCTGCCATGATAGTCTCAGGCAACCAGTCCAACTTTATCTCCCAGCCCCGGCTCCAGAGTCTGAGCCACTCATTCCTTCTGGTAGAAGCTCTGGAGCCCACCCAGAGTCTCACTGCCACCGCTACCACCCCCCGCTGCTGGGAGTGCCAGCCGCTAAGGCTCACGGCTGCCCCTTCTTGGAAGAATGGCCCTCAGCTGACAGAGCTGCCTCGCCCGAGCAGGGCCACCAGAGCCCGGAGCTGTGTGGCTCCACCAGGATGCTTCATCCTGCATAGTAGGTCAAGGCTACGCTGCCCCTGAGAGGCATCCTTGCTGCTTCCCCGTCATCATTCTGCCTTCCTCTCTCCCTTACCAGTTTTATTTGGAGCACATACCCTCAAAAATTGCTCTCACAAGGTTGTGCATCTCAGACTCTGCTCTAGGAAACCTTATCTAAGACACTGCCCTTCTCCGATGGTGGTCTATCTATGTTTTGTGGGTGAGTGCGTTTAAACAAAAGCATTCATCTCCTCTGTGGTACACGCTCCCATTTGCCAATGCAAATCCCACCTACCCTCCCAGGCTCCCACCTCCCAGTCCATACCTCTCTCTCCTTCAGAACCCAACATTTATCTCATGCAACTATGAGCAGGCAGAGCAAGCATTTGGCAGGAATCCATCAATTACCTATGTGGAATTAGCACCTCTGTAATGTTAAGTATCATATTCTGAGAAATCCAAAAAAGTCTAAGCACGTTTAAATTTTACACTGACCAATGCAAACAGAAGCAGCTGGGATATAATAAATAGGCTCGGTTATGGGCAATGATTTTTTGGCTGTGACCGCAAAAGCACAGGCGACAAAAGCAAAAACAGACAAGTGGGATTACATCAAATTAAAAAGCTTCTACATAGCAAAGGAAATAACTGACAAGACAAAGCGTCAATCTAGAAAGTATCTGCAAACCATACATCAGATAAGGGGTTAATATCCAAACTATATAAGGAACTCAAAGAACTCAATAGCAAAAAAAAAAAAAACCCCACAAAGAACCTGATTTAAAAATGGGTAAAGGACCTGAAATGACATCACTCTCTTGCTTTTTTTTTTTTTTTTTGGAGACAGGGTCTCTACTCTGTCACTCAGGGCGGATGTAGTGGTAAAATCAAGGCTCACAGCAGCCTCCCACTCTCAAGCAATCCTCCCACCTCAGCCTCCCAAGTAGCTGGGATTACAGGTATGTGCCAACCAAACTAGTTGGTTTTAAAAAAAATTGTTGTAGAGACAGGATCTTGCTTTGTTGCCCAGGTTGGTCTTGAACTCCTGGGCTCAAACGATCCTGCTGCCTTGGCCTCTCAAAGCGCTATGATTACAGACGTGAGCCCCAGCAGCCAGCCCCGACTAGACATTTCTCAAGAGGAGATATACAAATGGCCGACAGAGATATGAAAAAATGTTCAACGTCACTAGTCATCAGGGAAATGCAAATCAAAGCCACAGTGAGATGACTGCGGGCACCTGTTGGAATGGCTACTATCAAAAAACAAAAGGTAAGGGTGATAAGGACGTGGAGATGTAGAAATCCTAGCACATGGCTGGTGGGAATGTAAATTAGCAGAGCCATTATGGAAAACATTATGGAGGTTCCCTGAAAAATGAAAAAGCAGCCTCACTAGTGGATACACATCTAAAGGAAATGAAATCAGTATGCTGAGGAGGTATCTGCACCCTCATGTTCACTGCAGCATTTTTCAAAATAGCCCAGGCATGGAGTCAACCCAAGAGTCCATCAACAGATGAATGGATAAGGAAAACATGGTGTATATACATAAGGGAATGCTACTCACCCTTAAAAAAGAAGGAAATCCTGGCCAGGTGCGGTTGGCTCACGCCTGTAATCCTAGCACTTTGGGAGGCCAAGGCGGGCGGAACACCTGAGGTCAGGAGTTTGAGGCCAGCCTGGCCAACATGGTGAAACTCCGTCTCTGCTAAAAATATAAAATTTAGCCGGGCATGGTGGCGGGCACTTGTAATTCCAGCTACTCAGAAGGAGGCTAAGACAGGAGAATCGCCTGAACCCAGGAGGCAGAGGTTGCAGTGAGTGAGCCAAGATCGCGGCACTGCACTCCAGTCTAGGCAACAAGAGCGAAACTCCATCTCAAAACAAAACAAAAAAAAGAAGAAAAGAAGGAAATCCTATCATGTGTGACAACAGGGAAGAACGTGGAGGACACTGTGTTAAGTGAAATAAGCCAGGTACATATAGACAAATACCACATGATCTCACTTATATGTGGAATCTAAGAAAAAAAATCTAACTCTTAGAAGCAGAGAGTAGACTGGTGGCTGCCAGAGGTTGGAAGGAGTGGAATTGGGGAATCCTGGTCAAAGGGTACAAAGTTTCAGTTAGCCAGGAAGAATAAGTTCAAGAGATCTATTGTATAGCATGGTGACTATAGCTAATAAAAATGCATTGCATGCTAGAAAATTGCTAAGTTGCTATAACACGTGTAGATTTTGAGTGTTCTTGCCACAAATAAATGTAAATGGTAAGCATGTGAGGTAATAAATGTATTAATGACCTTGATTTAGCCATTCCAAAATGTAAACATATTTTGAAACACTGTGTTGCACAATATAAATATACACAATTTGTATCTGTCAATTAAAAAGTGAATTGTAAAATATGTTCGGTTATTATTTATAAACTGTAATTATGGTCCCCTCTTGCCCTACCTTTATTTCTGCGAGTTTTTGTTTGTTGGTTGGTTTTTGTTTTTGTTTTCAGACAGGGTCTCACTCTGTCACCCAGGCTGAAGTGCGGTGGCGTGATCTCGGCTCACTGCCACCTCTGCCTCCTGGGTTCAAGCAATTCTCCTGCCTCAACCTCCCGAGTAGCTGGGATTATAGGCACATGCCACCACACTCAACTACTTTTTGTATTTTTAGTACAGACGGGGTTTTGCCATGTTGGCCAGGCTGGTCTCGAACTCCTAACCTCAAGTGATCCACCCACCTCAGCTTCCCAAGATGCTGGGATTACAGGCGTGAGCCACCACACTCGGCCTCTGAGTTATTTATTTTTAACCTCTCCTCTGTGACACCATAATCTTTCCATAATCTCTCCAGCACCTTGCCTCAGAAAGTTTCAAAACTGATGGTTTAAGACTATTGTTCTTCCATGGGAAGACATACAATAACATCAAATAGTTACAAACAAACCATAATCTCAATCTTATAAAAGGGCACTATAAGGTTATTGCTTTTCATTCTCAGTTTATGAAACAAACACTAGGCCGGGCGCGGTGGCTCAAGCCTGTAATCCCAGCACTTTGGGAGGCCGAGACGGGCGGATCACGAGGTCAGGAGATCGAGACCATCCTGGCTAACACGGTGAAACCCCGTCTCTACTAAAAAATACAAAAAACTAGCCGGGCGAGGTGGCGGGCGCCTGTAGTCCCAGCTACTCGGGAGGCTGAGGCAGGAGAATGGCGTAAACCTGGGAGGCGGAGCTTGCAGTGAGCTGAGATTCGGCCACTGCACTCCAGCCCGAGCGACAGAGCAAGACTCCGTCTCAAAAAAAAAAAAAAAAAAAAAAAAAAAAAAAAAAAAAAAAAAAAAAAGAAACAAACACTAAGGACCAATGGCACAACAAGGAGTGTGACCAGTGAGTGTGATCCACCCAGGTGTCAGCAATAAGGGGGTATATTGTTTGAAAAGAATTTAAATAAAACTCAGTCAGTTTGTCTTCTATTATCAGCACAGACTGGCAATACTACATAATGCCTAAATAACGGTGTGATACGGCTCCCCATGGGGTGGGCTGCACTCACCGCCCCCAACCCTGCCTTGGTAAAGCGCTGCTGAAGACTCAACCCCACGTGGTCTCTCCAGCATTAGTGTTCAAACTGTATACAGTTATGTAGGTATGTGTTTGAAACGAGAGAGGAGAGGGACTAAAAGGAGCTTTTGGCAGTGATGGAAATGTCTGTATCCACCTATCTGATATGGGAGTTACTAGCCGTATGTGAATATTCTGCACCTGAAATGTAGCCAGCGATCCTGCAGAGATTAACTTTTAATGTCATATCATTCTTTTTTTTTTTTTTCTTTTCTTTTTGAGAACGGACTCTTGTTCTGTCACCCAGGATGGAGTGCAGTGGCGCGATCTCGGCTCACTGCAAGCTCCGCCTCCCAGGTTCACGCCATTCTCCTGCCTCAGCCTCCTGAGCAGCTGGGACTACAGGTGCCCGCCACCATACCCGGCTAATTTTTTGTATTTTTAGTAGAGATGGGGTTTCACCATGTTAACCAGGATGGTCTCGATCTCCTGACCTCATGTTCTGCCTATTTCAGCCTCCCAAAGTGCTGGGATTACAGGCATGAGCCACCGCGCCTGGCCTTATTCTTTAAATAGTCATATATGGTTACTGGCTACTATACTGTTCCATGTAGATCTAGAATTTATATTTTCACATAGGCAGGATTATAGGATAATTACATACAAACTCCCAAAACCAATCAATCACCTTCAAATTTCTATCTCTTTTTGTTTGGAGACTAATGAGATACTCGACATTGTTCAGGTGCTGATGCTAGACGGAGGCTTACAGTCAATCCCAGATACCTGTACAAGAGGTGGCTTCCAACGTAGGTTTTTCAAGGGAGCAGGAGTAAAGTTGAAAGACCCAGTGGGGCGCTTCTTAAGCAGTAACACAACTCCTGTGGGATTCTCTCTCAATTTCTTCACCAGATTTTTCAGCTGCCATCCCACCTTCAAATAAAGAAAATGGAGAGGGAGGACTTGAAACTTGCTCATGAATAATGAAAAACTGAACCTATGAATTTATCTCGAGGCAATCTGAGTTGTGAGCAAATACATAGAAACAAAATAGGCAGGCACAAGTATGTTCATGTTAGCACAACCTAAAATAATGAAAAATGGGATGTAAGCAGAAAATTTTAAAACTTTAAACAGAACGGTTTTAGATTTAATTAAAAGTTCTAAAGAGGAAAATTGAGTCTCAATAAACAAACTCACCACAGTTTGCTGATTAACTTGAATGACTTCATCACCAGCATGAATCTTCTGAGATCTGTCTGCAGGAGACTGTACAGAAACAAAATAACCTGCCTTAATTTTTTTAAACCTTCTATTTCTTTCTGTTTTTATTTATTCTTTCTTCTGTAGACAATTAGCAACTGAAATAACATTTTCTCAGGAAAAATAAACAATGCACTTTATTTCCCCGAGACTACACAGTCTATAGGACCTTCCCCATGAATCCTGTGTTATCCATTTTATTAGTGTCTGTTATAACTGATAATTTGTCTGTTAGAATAGCCAGGTTCATCTAATCTATCGGGAAGAGACTGGACATACTGTCTTTTGTTTTGTTTTGCTTTTAAGACAAAGTCTCACTCTGTCACCCAGGCTGGAAGGCAATGGTGGATCTCAGCTCACTGCAACTTCTGCTTCTCGGGTTCAAGCAGATCTCCCAACCTCAGCCTCTCAAGTAGCTGGGATTACAGGCACCTGCCACCACGCCCAGCTAATTTTTTAGTAGAGATGACGTTTCACCATGTTGGCCAGGCTGGTCTCAGACTCCCAACCTCAGGTGATCTGCCTGCCTCAGCCTCCCAAAGTGCTGGGATTACAGGCGTGAGCCACTGCGCCCAACCTGGACATATTGTCAAAATGATTGGCTGATAGAAGCTATTGGCTCACTAAAAAATTCTTACACATATCCTTATCAAAATTAATCCCATAAAAGCTGACCAACTGTTCAACACGGAAAATCATCCTTGTAACTCTGTCATCTCGTTTTCTTATTAAAACTAAATGTCGTTCTTATTCTACTTTTCCGTATTATTGCAATGCTGCTAAAATAGAAAGTTGGTGGGAATAGAAATTGCTTTAAAGAAAATGAATTTAGTTTTCTTTTCATTTTCAGATTACATTCAAAAATGAGTTTTCAGTGTCAAAACAAAACCCGAACTTTTTTTCCTTCAAATAATGCCTGGTTATTAATTTACCATTGCTGCAACAAAAATATATATAAAGGGATATAATCCATTTGTCAAATATTTTGCTCACGGTGTTCTTGTTCATATAAGCCATCTAGAACTCCTATGTTGAAGGTATCTCACATATGACTAAGAGAAGAAGAAAGGACAAACCTTGGATTTCAAATTCTAATCAAACCTTATCTAGAACAGAGTATTTAATTTTCTAACTTACATCACTGGCTGAATCTTCAAACAATTTCCAACTATCCAAAAAATAGCACTTTTGAACACGGGGAGAGGGATAGCAAGACCCAAGACACACTGGCTGAAGTTTCTCTAAATTGTTGTGACAGGCTCAACGGGAAATTAACAAGCAGCCCTAAACTGTAGAAATATTCCCTTTGATTTTATCTAGGTCCATACAAGGCCCTGGTAACTGTGACAGTTATTTGTGAAAACATTTAAACTCCTATAGTACCCCGCAGTGCTCACCTGAGAGACCAGCCCATGTTCATCTCAAGTTTCTGGTTTTTTGTTTTGTTTTGTTTTGTTTGAGACTAACTCATGCTCAGTCGCCCAGGCTGGAGTACAGTGGTGCAACCTCAGCCCACAGTAACCTCTGCCTCTGAGGCTTAGCCATTCTCCTGCCTCAACCTCCTGAGTAGTTGGGATTATAGGCACCTGCCACCACACCCAGCTAATTTTTGTATTTTTAGTAGAGACAGGGTTTCACCACACTGGCCAAGCTGATCTTGAACTACTGACTTCAGGTGATCCGCCCGCCTCGGCCTCCCAAAGTGCTGAGATTACAGGCGTGAGCCACTGTGCCTGGCCCATCTCACGTTTCTCACATCACTTAAAAAATGAATTTATCTATGCTCCTTTTAGTTCCGTGTGTCAGATGCTGAACCCACAGTTACAGGCCTACTTTAGTAATTCTGATCTTAATCGGTCGAGTCCAGTTAATCTTCCTGGGCAAGGGATTCATTTAAGATAAGCTTAACTTTACAAAAGTTAGCCCAAAGGCCAGGAAGTCCCTGCCTCTACATGTGCAATCTTAAAAAACATGCTCTGATGTCCTGAATTGACTTCCCTTCCTAAGGACCCTTTTGCATTCATTTCTCAAATGTCCAATCAAGTGATTAAGAGTTGTGTTTGGCAGAACACTGGTAAAGAGAGAGTTCGGTACCAAAATTCTGCCCAGGGCAGTAGCTCTTGCCTATCTTCACCATGAGGAGGACAACTGAAAAATGATGCTTGTGTTGGTTTGCTGCAGAAGGGTCATGACCTAGAGAATAATGCACCCATTCTTCAGAGGCTAATCTAACTCCCATTTGATCTGAGGAGTGGAGGACAGAAGTATGGATGAGGTTGTGTCAAGACTCTTGTCAAGGTCTAAAATAACATCAAAAAAAGAATTAAGATAGAGAAACATCAGACACGGTTGGGTCTGACTTTGGAATGATCCTGGCCTCTCAGGTAACTTACCTCAAAGAAAGGGACTGAAGGCCTTGCTTGCTTGCTTCAGCCTCAAGCAAGCATTGCTTCAGCCTCAAGTCCAAGATTGAAGAATATGAACATAATTCACTTGTGAAAACAATGGGTGATTTTCATCCACTGCTACCTACCATACTAGGCTTCTATTAAAACATTCTGACAGTGAAGTCATAGCAACCTTAAGTGACAGCCAAAAGCTGACCTGGAGCTGGCACTTTCTACTGCCATTTAAGTATATAATACCCAACATTAAGAATAAAATATCCAGGGGCCAGGCGCGGGGGCTCACGACTGTAACCCCAGCACTTTGGGAGGCCGAGGCGGGAGGTCAGGAGATCAAGACCACCCTGGCTAACACGGTGAAACCCCATCCCTACTAAAAAATACAGAAAATTAGTGGGGCGTGGTGGTGGGCGCCTGTAGTCCCAGCTACTTGGGAGGCTGAGGCAGGAGAATGGCGTGAACCCAGGAGGCGGAGCTTGCAGTGAGCCACGATAGTGCCACTGCACTCCAGCCTGGGGGACAGAGCGAGACTCCGTCTCAAAAAAAAAAAAAAAAAAAAAGAATAAAATATCCAGATTGAGTCGGGGAGAAGTGGGCTCTCACCTAACTTCCCACGCTTGTCTAGAAGACTTAGACTTACTTAGCCTAGTGTCTAGCACATTCCAGGTCCTCAATAAATGCAAACTGAATGACTAAAGGAATGAGTGACATTTTCAAGTGGATTACCAGATGGAAGAAGACAAGTTTTCTTTTTTGATCTCTAACAAGATGGTAGCCACCACTCCCTGAAATGACTTCCATACAGTCTTACATGGGAACACCAGGGCCGACCCTGAGTCTGTCAGCCAGTGTTACAATTCTGGTAGGAATTCAGGGAATATATCATTAATGACATATGACATTTCATTTAATTCAAGAGCAGCTTTGTTTAGTCTGTCATTGAACTCTTTTCTTTTTTTTCTTTTTTATTTTTTTTGAAATGGAGTCTTGCTCTGTCACCCAGGTTGGACTGTGCAGTGGCTCGATCTCGGCTCACTGCAACCTCCTGGGTTCAAGCAATTCTCCTGCCTCAGCCTCCCAGGTAGCTGGGATTACAGATGCGTGCCACCACGCCTGGCTAATATTTTGTATTTTTAGAAGAGACGGGGTTTCATCGTGTTAGCCATGATGGTCTTGATCTCCTGATCTCGTGATCTGCCCACCTCAGCCTCCCAAAGTGCTGGGATTACAGGCGTGAGCCACTGAGCCGGGTCCGAATTCTTTTCTTTAAAAAGGGGGGTGGTACAAGAGGAAGGAAAACTATGCCTTCCAGTAGTAAATCTGTAGTGCTCCAGATCCAAGATAGCAATTGCTTCAAGACTCAATAGAGGTGGAAAACACACTGGTCTGGTTAAGAGAGACAATGCAATCATCAAATTGCTAGACTGCAAAACTTCAACTCTAAAAACTGAAATGACATTCACCATGTTTCTCATCTATACAGACATGACTGTGTTCTTATCACGGCTAAGCTGCAACGTACTGAGTCTCACACAAGAATGAAGGAAGAATCGTGTGTTGCATCTTGTGTCTTTTCTTCAGCACCATCCCCAGCCTAAAAGCAGAGCTTCCTGTGCTGTTATTATCTAGGAGGTGACACGGTATAAAAACTCCTAGTGACTCTTAGGGCTTCCTCGCTGTAGCTCAACAGAGAATCCTGAAAGACACTACCATTTCCTACCCATTCATCTACCAGAACCATGCAATGCATTTATAATTCATTGACTGCCTTAAGCAGTATCATTTTGTCAGTACAAAAATCAAGTGCTTATCACAGACACTCAAAGATCATGCCATTTTCCTTTATTGAAAGATCTAGGGGGCGGAGCAAGATGGCCGAATAGGAACAGCTCCAGTCTCCAACTCCCAGCGCGAGCGACACAGAAGACTGGTGATTTCTGCATTTTCAACTGAGGTACTGGGTTCATCTCACTGGGGAGTGCCAGACGATCGGTGCTGGTCAGCTGCTGCAGCCCGACCAGCGAGAGCTGAAGCAGGGCGAGGCATTGATCAGGCACACCAGGAGATCATATCCCACACCTGGCCGGGAGGGTCCCACACCCACGGAGCCTCCCTCATTGCTAGCACAGCAGTCTGTGATCTACCGGCAAGGCAGCAGCGAGGCTGGGGGAGGGGCGCCCGCCATTGCTGAGGCTTAAGTAGGTAAACAAAGCTGCTGGGAAGCTCGAACTGGGTGGAGCTCACAGCAGCTCAAGGAAACCTGCCTGTCTCTGTAGACTCCACCTCTGGGGACAGGGCAATAACAAACGCAGCCGAAACCTCTGCAGACGCAAACGACTCTGTCTGACAGCTTTGAAGAGAGCAGTGGATCTCCCAACACGGAGGTTGAGATCTGAGAAGGGACAGACTCCCTGCTCAAGTGGGTCCCTGACCCCTGAGTAGCCTAACTGGGAGACATCCCCCACTAGAGGCAGTCTGACACCCCACACCTCACAGGGTGGAGTACACCCCTGAGAGGAAGCTTCCAAAGCAAGAATCAGACAGGTACACTCGCTGTTCAGAAATATTCTATCTTCTGCAGCCTCTGCTGCTGATACCCAGGCAAACAGGGTCTGGAGTGGACCTCAAGCAATCTCCAACAGACCTACAGCTGAGGGTCCTGACTGTTAGAAGGAAAACTATCAAACAGGAAGGACACCTACACCAAAACCCCATCAGTACATCACCATCATCAAAGACCAGAGGCAGATAAAACCACAAAGATGGGGAAAAAGCAGGGCAGAAAAGCTGGAAATTCAAAAAATAAGAGCGCATCTCCCCCGGCAAAGGAGCGCGGCTCATCACCAGCAACGGATCAAAGCTGGACGGAGAATGACTTTGACGAGATGAGAGAAGAAGGCTTCAGTCCATCAAATTTCTCAGAGCTAAAGGAGGAATTACGTACCCAGCGCAAAGAAACTAAAAATCTTGAAAAAAAAGTGGAAGAATTGATGGCTAGAGTAATTAATGCAGAGAAGGTCATAAACGAAATGAAAGAGATGAAAACCATGACACGAGAAATACGTGACAAATGCACAAGCTTCAGTAACCGACTCGATCAACTGGAAGAAAGAGTATCTGCGATTGAGGATCAAAAATGAATGAAATGAAGCGAGAAGAGAAACCAAAAGAAAAAAGAAGAAAAAGAAATGAACAAAGCCTGCAAGAAGTATGGGATTATGTAAAAAGACCAAATCTACGTCTGATTGGGGTGCCTGAAAGTGAGGGGAAAAATGGAACCAAGTTGGAAAACACTCTTCAGGATATCATCCAGGAGAACTTCCCCAACCTAGTAGGGCAGGCCAACATTCAAATCCAGGAAATACAGAGAATGCCACAAAGATACTCCTCGAGAAGAGCAACTCCAAGACACATAATTGCCAGATTCACCAAAGTTGAAATGAAGGAAAAAATCTTAAGGGCAGCCAGAGAGAAAGGTCGGGTTACCCACAAAGGGAAGCCCATCAGACTAACAGCAGATCTCTCGGCAGAAACTCTCCAAGCCAGAAGAGAGTGGGGGCCAATATTCAACATTCTTAAAGAAAAGAATTTTAAACCCAGAATTTCATATCCAGCCAAACTAAGTTTCATAAGTGAAGGAGAAATAAAATCCTTTACAGATAAGCAAATGCTTAGAGATTTTGTCACCACTAGGCCTGCCTTACAAGAGACCCTGAAGGAAGCACTAAACAGAGAAAGGAACAACCGGTACCAGCCATTGCAAAAACATGCCAAAATGTAAAGACCATCAAGGCTAGGAAGAAACTGCATCAACTAACGAGCAAAATAACCAGTTAATATCATAATGGCAGGATCAAGTTCACACATAACAATCTTAACCTTAAATGTAAATGGACTAAATGCTCCAATTAAAAGACACAGACTGGCAAACTGGATAAAGAGTCAAGACCCATCAGTCTGCTGTATTCAGGAGACCCATCTCACACGCAGAGACATACATAGGCTCAAAATAAAGGGATGGAGGAAGATTTACCAAGCAAATGGAGAACAACAAAAAGCGGGGGTTGCAATACTAGTCTCTGATAAAACAGACTTTAAACCATCAAAGATCAAAAGAGACAAAGAAGGCCATTACATAATGGTAAAGGGATCAATTCAACAGGAAGAGCTAACTATCCTAAATATATATGCACCCAATACAGGAGCACCCAGATTCATAAAGCAAGTCCTTAGAGACTTACAAAGAGACTTAGACTCCCATACAATAATAATGGGAGACTTCAACACTCCACTGTCAACATTAGACAGATCAACGAGACAGAAAGTTAACAAGGATATCCAGGAATTGAACTCATCTCTGCAGCAAGCAGACCTAATAGACATCTATAGAACTCTCCACCCCAAATCAATAGAATATACATTCTTCTCAGCACCACATCATACTTACTCCAAAATCGACCACGTAATTGGAAGTAAAGCACTCCTCAGCAAATGTACAAGAACAGAAATTATAACAAACTGTCTCTCAGACCACAGTGCAATCAAACTAGAACTCAGGACTAAGAAACTCAATCAAAACCGCTCAACTACATGGAAACTGAACAACCTGCTCCTGAATGACTACTGGGTACATAACGAAATGAAGGCACAAATAAAGATGTTCTTTGAAACCAATGAGAACAAAGATACAACATACCAGAATCTCTGGGACACATTTAAAGCAGTGTGTAGAGGGAAATTTATAGCACTAAATGCCCACAAGAGAAAGCAGGAAAGATCTAAAATTGACACTCTAACATCGCAATTAAAAGAACTAGAGAAGCAAGAGCAAACACATTCGAAAGCTAGCAGAAGGCAAGAAATAACTAAGATCAGAGCAGAACTGAAGGAGATAGAGACACAAAAAACTCTCCAAAAAATCAATGAATCCAGGAGTTGGTTTTTTGAAAAGATCAACAAAATTGACAGACCACTAGCAAGACTAATAAAGAAGAAAAGAGAGAAGAATCAAATCAACGCAATTAAAAATGATAAAGGGGATATCACCACCGACCCCACAGAAATACAAACTACCATCAGAGAATACTATAAACACCTCTACGCAAATAAACTGGAAAATCTAGAAGAAATGGGTAATTTCCTGGACACTTACACTCTTCCAAGACTAAACCAGGAAGAAGTTGAATCCCTGAATAGACCAATAGCAGGCTCTGAAATTGAGGCAATAATTAATAGCCTACCAACCAAAAAAAGTCCAGGACCAGATGGATTCACAGCTGAATTCTACCAGAGGTACAAGGAGGAGTTGGTACCATTCCTTCTGAAACTATTCCAATCAATAGAAAAAGAGGGAATCCTCCCTAACTCATTTTATGAGGCCAACATCATCCTGATACCAAAGCCTGGCAGAGACACAACAAAAAAAGAGAATTTTAGACCAATATCCCTGATGAACATCGATGCAAAAATCCTCAATAAAATACTGGCAAACCGGATTCAGCAACACATCAAAAAGCTTATCCACCATGATCAAGTGGGCTTCATCCCTGGGATGCAAGGCTGGTTCAACATTCGCAAATCAATAAACATAATCCAGCATATAAACAGAACCAAAGACAAGAAACACATGATTATCTCAATAGATGCAGAAAAGGCTTTTGACAAAATTCAACAGCCCTTCATGCTAAAAACGCTCAATAAATTCGGTATTGATGGAACGTACCTCAAAATAATAAGAGCTATTTATGACAAACCCACAGCCAATATCATACTGAATGGGCAAAAACTGGAAAAATTCCCTTTGAAAACTGGCACAAGACAGGGATGCCCTCTCTCACCACTCCTATTCAACATAGTGTTGGAAGTTCTGGCTAGGGCAATTAGGCAAGAGAAAGAAATCAAGGGTATTCAGTTAGGAAAAGAAGAAGTCAAATTGTCCCTGTTTGCAGATGACATGATTGTATATTTAGAAAACCCCATTGTCTCAGCCCAAAATCTCCTTAAGCTGATAAGCAACTTCAGCAAAGTCTCAGGATACAAAATTAACGTGCAAAAATCACAAGCATTCTTATACACCAGTAACAGACAAACAGAGAGCCAAATCAGGAATGAACTTCCATTCACAATTGCTTCAAAGAGAATAAAATACCTAGGAATCCAACTTACAAGGGATGTAAAGGACCTCTTCAAGGAGAACTACAAACCACTGCTCAGTGAAATAAAAGAGGACACAAACAAATGGAAGAACATACCATGCTCATGGATAGGAAGAATCAATATCGTGAAAATGGCCATACTGCCCAAGGTAATTTATATATTCAATGCCATCCCCATCAAGCTACCAATGAGTTTCTTCACAGAATTGGAAAAAACTGCTTTAAAGTTCATATGGAACCAAAAAAGAGCCCGCATCTCCAAGACAATCCTAAGTCAAAAGAACAAAGCTGGAGGCATCACGCTACCTGACTTCAAACTATACTACAAGGCTACAGTAACCAAAACAGCATGGTACTGGTACCAAAACAGAGATATAGACCAATGGAACAGAACAGAGTCCTCAGAAATAATACCACACATCTACAGCCATCTGATCTTTGACAAACCTGAGAGAAACAAGAAATGGGGAAAGGATTCCCTATTTAATAAATGGTGCTGGGAAAATTGGCTAGCCATAAGTAGAAAGCTGAAACTGGATCCTTTCCTTACTCCTTATACGAAAATTAATTCAAGATGGATTAGAGACTTAAATGTTAGACCTAATACCATAAAAATCCTAGAGGAAAACCTAGGTAGTACCATTCAGGACATAGGCATGGGCAAAGACTTCATGTCTAAAACACCAAAAGCAACGGCAGCAAAAGCCAAAATTGACAAATGGGATCTCATTAAACTAAAGAGCTTCTGCACAGCAAAAGAAACTACCATCAGAGTGAACAGGCAACCTACAGAATGGGAGAAAATTTTTGCAATCTACTCATCTGACAAAGGGCTAATATCCAGAACCTACAAAGAACTCAAACAAATTTACAAGAAAAAAACAAACAACCCCATCAAAAAGTGGGCAAAGGATATGAACAGACATTTCTCAAAAGAAGACATTCATACAGCCAACAGACACATGAAAAAATGCTCATCATCACTGGCCATCAGAGAAATGCAAATCAAAACCACAACGAGATACCATCTCACACCAGTTAGAATGGCGATCATTAAAAAGTCAGGAAACAACAGGTGCTGGAGAGGATGTGGAGAAATAGGAACACTTTTACACTGTTGGTGGGATTGTAAACTAGTTCAACCATTATGGAAAACAGTATGGCGATTCCTCAAGGATCTAGAACTAGATGTACCATATGACCCAGCCATCCCATTACTGGGTATATGCCCAAAGGATTATAAATTATGCTGCTATAAAGACACATGCACACGTATGTTTATTACAGCACTATTCACAATAGCAAAGACTTGGAATCAACCCAAATGTCCATCAGTGACAGATTGGATTAAGAAAATGTGGCACATATACACCATGGAATACTATGCAGCCATCAAAAAGGATGAGTTTGTGTCCTTTGTAGGGACATGGATGCAGCTGGAAACCATCATTCTTAGCAAACTATCACAAGAACAGAAAACCAAACACCGCATGTTCTCACTCATAGGTGGGAACTGAACAATGAGATCACTTGGACTCAGGAAGGGGAACATCACACACCGGGGCCTATCATGGGGAGGGGGGAGGGGGGAGGGATTGCACTGGGAGTTATACCTGATGTAAATGACAAGTTGATGGGTGCAGCACACCAACATGGCACAAGTATACATATGTAACAAACCTGCACGTTATGCACATGTACCCTACAACTTAAAGTATAATAATAATAAATTAATTAATTAATTAATTTTAAAAAAAAAAAGATCTAGCAGCTGAAGCTCAAAATTAGACACATATTTCTACCAAACAGATTAGAAAAGCAGCTACTAAAATTTCCCCTAATTTTAGGAATTATCTCCTCTTGTCTTAGCTGATTAAATAGGTTAATTCCCCCAAATCCATGGTTCTTTTACACAGACCCAGGGAAGCTATTCAAACATTTTTAGTTTCATATCAATGTCTTTCAAAAGCACGCCATATTGTAGGCTGCAAGAAGAAAGCATTCAACTAGCTCTACTTCTCACAAATTCAAAATGTTGAGGGGCTAAAGACAATCCTACACATAGCAGAATTTCCAGAAGGAAGTACACAGTGTACACAAGTCTCTCACAGTAGAAAACAGACCTGCTTTTCCTATTCAAAGGGCGGGGAGAGAGGACTAAATTTCAGTATCATGCCAAATATTATGAAACACAACTATAAAAATATGTTGTAAAAAAAATCCTGAAATAGCTGCTTTGGAGACATAAAAATTCCATTAAATCAAAAAATATATATATTATACACATGGCTACCAATCCCAGTTCTTATAAGAGTGATTCTCAAAAACAAAAAGATCATTGCTTTTGTATTTATGGCTTCACACTTCCAGGGTGCAAAAGCAGTAATTAACACAAGGGTAGCATAAAAACTGGGCAAGGTGTATGAACAAGAGCAATAAAGGACGATTTAAATAATAAATTGACAACAGTTGGTGACAAGCAGTACTCTGTCAACAGAAATAAACAAAGCAGGCACCCATGCTCTCATAATAATCAAATAGCATGCACACATTTAAATTCAAAGTATAGAGACTGTGGATCAAATTTGTTTAAACACACAACAGCTTTTACACTTAATGAATATACACTTACATTTTCTGTGGTTCCAGTAATCACGTGTAACCCATCGTAGGTTGATTTGATGTACATGCCCTGGAGTGAGTCACAAACAGATTAACTCATTATTCCAACATTTACAGACATCACCCCAAGCAAGACTTAAACTTATAAAACATTAACAACAGTCCCTTCAGAACAATACTCGTTTTTCAGCCTCCTGAAACATCGAGAAACAAGATCCAAAGGGTGGTGAAGGGGAGCTAAGCAAACTGAAATACTGGTGAAAGCAGTAAAACGTGTGATCTCTTTGATGCTATAATCTGTGTACCAGGCACACAGAATTATGCCACACTCCGAGGATGTGGGCTTTTTCTTAGACCTACAGAATGAGTGAATGAAGGAGGCACTTCAAACAAGAACGGTTCTATTATGTTGACGATGAGACGGGGTCTTGCTATGTTGCCTAGACTGGAGTGTAGCGATGCCAACACAGCTCACTGTTACCTTGAACTCCTGGGCTCAGGTGATCCTCTCACCTCAGCCTCCCCAAGTAGCCAGGACTACAGGTGTGTGCCACCACACCCAGCTAATTATTTTATTTTTTTAATAGAGAAAGGACCTCGCTACGTTACCCGGGCTGGTTTCAAACTCCTGGGCTCAAGTGATCCTCCCACCTCGGCCTCCCAAAGTGCTGGGATTATAGGAGTAAGCCACCACACCCAGCCAAAGAACGGTTCTTTCTTGACCATTTCTTGGTCTAGGGACACAATATATTCATTTAAATTTGGTAACCGAAATAACCTCAGAGTGACTATTAAAGCTACTAATAATCAGACAAAGATACATGAACAAAGATTATTAAATAACAAAGCATAGGTAGCAAATTAGTAACAGACATCCTTCCTTTTAAGGGAAATATAAAGATGAATGAATATTCTCTCTCCTAAGAGGCCTGAGAGGCAAACTCAGAGGCCATGCCTCACTGAGTGATACACCGAATATATCATTGAGGAATTATTTCTGCAGTTGGACTCACCACATTTAATGTTGTTTAATTAAACTGCTACAAGATGGGAAAAGAGAGCAAAAAGTAGAACGGGCAAAACGTAGTTGCTCACCCTGGTATCTATGCTGTAATAATGTGGACCCTCCTCAGACATTATGCTGCACCCAGCCTGCTCATTAACCTACACCAATTTATGATGAGAGACCCATCGAACACCAACACCTTCAGGTTCTCCCCATTCCTCTCCTATCCTGTTACTTTCACTCACAGATTATATCAGCTTCTCCCCTACACATGGTACTCCCCCTCCCAGGGCACTGCTTGTATAACTCTACCATCTGAAATGACAACTCCATTTCTGCCTGCTCAGGGCATTTATCTGCTTAAATATTTGACTATAAACCTACCTCCAGGAAGTCCTCCCTGTTTAAACTTAATCTGTTATAATCCATCATTTGCCTTGAAGTCAAGCAGTACCAATATGCAAATTTCTGCTCACTAAGAATGTGGGCCTAAAACAGTAGGTTGATTTTTGTTTTTTTCTAAGAGCAGAGACTACCTTAATAGCTCCCAACAGCTACCTATACATTAGATACTTCTCCCCCTCCACCTTCTCCTCCTCCTTTTTCACCTCCTCATCATCAATACCAGCAACAGTAGCTGCAGCCACATTAATGCACACGTACTATGTGCTTGGGGCCTGGCACTTGGCACTCACAATCTAATACAATACTTTCAACAACCCTATGAGGAAACTGACACGTAAAGAGGTTAAGTCCCTAAAGAGCTGGGACTTAAACCCAGCTCTCTCTGACTCAAAGCCTCTAAGCTAACTAATGGGCTTCACAGCTTCTTCATGAAAATTTCAGCAAATTAATCCCACAGGATGCACGCTAGGTACTAGGAGACTACCTGTATGTAGTCCCACAGCCTGTTATGATATAGCTCGTATATTACTTATGAAACGTTTCTAAACCCTTCTTAAGAATCACTGCCTTCAGCCAGTCTCTTCCGACATTCTTCTAAGTGCTAATAGAGACTTTCAGACAGATGTTGTTTTTGTAGCCAGAGACCATATTTCCTTTGTGTAAATGTTTTATATTTCCTTGCATTACTAAGTCCTAAAAATAAAGTGTTATCTTCAAAATATGAGTATACAGTTTTAAAATTGTATTTATTTTTATACTTTGAAGGTAGAAAACATATCAACAGGATTCAAGATAGCACATTCCTAACTACATCACGGAAGGCGGTCTAACTTAATTCTGCTTTTCAGAATTATAGTGAAAGCAATAAGGAATTTTTTTTTAAAAATTTAGTAAATGATGATACATGTTATCTGAAAATAAAACAAGTGTTATTAGAACTTACCAGGCCTTCCCCAGGTTTAATGTTTGGTAAGTGAACTTCCTCCAGACATGCACATTGGCTCATCACAGGATCTGTGGTAGATCGGATTGTTTTGTCACAGATGCCATTTAAAACCTTGACCTAGAATTGGAGAAGCAAATAGTCAGGAAAGTTCAATCATTAACCAAGTTTCTCTCAAGCTGATTTTTAGAGAAACGCATTTCACCTATAATCTTTAGGTCTGGTCGGCAATCATTCTGATAATTCTGCTCAATGAATGCATGGCATTTAGACTCCATGTTTACCATCCGTGGGAATAGTGCCACTATTTCAGCTTTGTTTACAAAGGGCAGTTTTTATATTCACTCCTCCATGACCACCGAAGAGCACAGGCCAGGCAGAAATCCCCTTTCAGCAATGAAGTGGAATCATCTCTCCAAGGCCACCTACCTGACTTTTCAATGATTGCTCACAGTCTCTGAACACCAAATATTGACAAGGCAAAAAAAAAAAAAAAAAAAAAAAAAAAAAATTGTTTTGGGCCTAAACCATTTTTTTAATGGACTTTACTTTTTAAAGCTGTTTTAGGTTTATTTAAAAAATTGAGCAAAAAGTCCATTGAGTTCCCATATATCCCCTCCACCACCACCCTCCATTCCCAGCTTCCTCTATTATTAACATCTTGTCCTAGTGCAATGCATTTGTTACAAATGATGAACTAGGCTGGGCACAGTGGCTCACGACTGTAATCTCAGCACTTTGGGAGGCCAAGGTGGGTGGATCACCTGAAGTCAGCAGTTCAAGACCAGCCTGACCAATATGGCAAAATCCCATCTCTACTAAAAATAGAAAAATTAGATGGGCATGGTGGCAGGTGCCTGTAACCCCAGCTACTTGGGAGGCTGAGGTTGCAGAATTGCTTGAACCTCGGAGGCAGAGGCTGAGGCTGCAGTGAGCCGAGTCACACCACTCTACTTCAGCTTGGGTGACAGAGGGAGACTCTGTCTCCAAAAAAACAAAACAAAACAAAACAAAAACAAATGATGAACTAATATTCAGACATTAACTAAAATCTTTAATTTATATTAGGGTTCACTTTTTGTGGTGTACATTCTACGAGTTCTGACAAATGCCTAATGTCATGTATCCATCATTACAGTCTCATACAGGATAGTTTCAATGTCCTAAATATCCCCTGTGCGCAACCTAATTATCCACCACCCCATCCCTCACCATGAACCCCTGGCAAACATAGATCTTTTTACTATCTCTGTGGTTTTGATTTTCTAGAATGCCAAATAGTCAGAATTTTGCAGCATGTAGCCTTTTCAGACTGCCTTATTTCAATTAACAATATGCTTGTAAGTTTCCTCCATATATTTTCAGGACTTAATAGCTTATTTCTTTTTTATTGCTGAATAATATTCTATTTTATAGATGTACAACAGTTTCTTTATCCATTTACCTATTGAGAGACATTAAGGTTGCTTCCAATATTTTTGGCAATTTTGAGTAAACCTGCTATAAACATCCTGTGCACATTTTTTGATGTAAATTTTCAACTCCTTTGGGTAAATATTTAGGAGCACAACTGTTGGATCATATGGTAAGAATATGTTTCATTTTGTAAGAAACTTCCAAATTGTCCTCCAAACTGCCTGCACCATTTTGCATTTCTACCAGCAATTAATGAGCATTCCTGTTGCTCCACATCCTCAGCAGCGTTTGGTGTTGTCAGTGTTTTATATTTTAGCCTATATAATAGGTGTATAGTGGTATCTCGTTGTTTTAATTTGCAATTCCCTAATTACAGATGACATTGAACATCTTTTCATAGGCTTATTTGCCATGTGTATGTAAGTACCTGTTCAGATCTTTTGCCTCCTTTATAATTGGGTTGTTTGTCTTCTTATTCTTATTTTAAGAGTTCTTTGTACATTTTGGATACAAGTTCTTTATCTGATAGGTGTTTTGAAAACATTTTCTCCCAGTCTGTGGCTTGTCTTTTCATTCTCTTACCAGTGCATTTCACATAGCGGTTTTTAATTTTAATGAAGTCCACGTTATCAATTTTTCCAAAAGCATGAATTATGCTTTTGGTATTCTATCTGAAAACTCATTGCAAAACTGACTGACAGTCACCTACATTTTCTCCTATGTTATCTTTTAGATGGTTTATAGTTTTGCATTTTACATTTAGGTCTATCATCTTTTTAGTGATCACTCACATTCTTTGAATGCCAAACACCGACGAGGTAAAACTAAAGAGACAATGAGAGGATCCCTATTAAGTAGTCTCCTTGTAGAAGTCACAGTGGTTACGTGTGCTATTTCCCCAATCAGACTCATCTAACCTTTCAAAATTAAACCACCAAAGAAATCAGGAAATTCCAAAGAGTGATTTTTCTTTCCAAGGGGGAGAATCCAAGAAGTGATACTTTTTACATTCCTCCAATTTGTTTGGCCTCCCTATTTATGGAAAATATATTTATAGCAGTTTCATTGCTAAATTCCTCAACATCAGTAGGAGGAAGGTCTTATCAAAAGAGCACAGGCTGGCTTATGTCAAAAGGAGGAAGTGATGATGAATAGTTACAAAATGCTCCTTAAACAGTTACAGCACATCCCCCCTCCATCATAAGGTTGTTGCCAAGAATTTTTTTCTTAAATCAAAACAGTCCTAAAGTGAAATTTGCACATCAGTTCAATCATGATTAGCAGGCTAGCTAGCAATGTACGTATAACTGTATCCTGATACAATGTTCAGAAAAAGTAATAATAAAACAGAGACTCAATGTAGCTAATTTAAGCACAGGAATTTTCACAGTAGTTGGTCTTGTTAAGTAACTTTTGTGCTTTCCCTTCCACCTAAATTTAAAAACTCATGTCCCAAAAGCCAATATTTCAGAGTATCTCCTGAAGTAATTAGCCACGGTGCATTTACTTAATGTGATTCCCACTGCCTTTGGAAAAGGAATTTTACAATAACTTTTAGAACGCATACTTACCACAGTCAAAACTTTATCCTCCATTTCTGCTACAAAGCAATCCTAAAGAAGGGGATGGAGAAAATGAACACTGAGTACAAGAGTTAAAAACCTTCAGAACTGTTGGCTTAGCTTTCTAGATATTTTCTGCAGCTCAAGGTGGTCCCTGACACAGCCCTTAGCCTGCACAGTCCTGCGGGACTGGGATGGGAAAGGGAGGGCACAGTGAGAACAGAGCTGACATTCTCACCTTCTGAAGGTCCCGCTCTCCCCTGACCCAAGGAGTTCTCATCCAAGGAACCCATTTGGCCAATTACTTAATTTGAAAACTTACAAAAATCATTGCACTGAAATCCACCTACTCTCCAGACTGTCCAGAGAGTAGTAAGTCAGAAATCCAAGTCAAGAAACCTGACGATGGCTCCCAGTGTGCCCCCAGGAACAGATAGCAGTGGGCCGACAAGCTGGCAGTCTTTAGCTCTGGACCTGCCTACAAGAATAGCTTTCAAATAAGGGCTTGAGTAAACTCAGCCACAAACGTTTATTTTAAGCACCACTGAGATTAAATCAGATATTTCAGTCCTTGATAGATGAAAAGAGTTCAACAAAACATTCATTAACACACTGCCAAAAAAGTGGTCTTGAGGTATGCTATTGATGACACGAAATAAAGGGCTGGAATGCAAAGCATTATTTATTCAGCTTAAGAACAAAAGGCTTGGAACACTGTATGAACTGGGTTAGCTGATTATAGGAACCACCATTGTCCTGTCTCAAAGCTGCCAAAGTGAAATTGCCAATGTGAAACTTTCACAGTTAACCTTCTAGAACTCATCCGTAGCAAAGGATTTCAACCTATACTGCAGAATGCATGCAGAAAAAAAAAGTCAATACAACTAGACTCTATAGAGTTTATTCAGCACTATTAACTGTAATCCCAAGCTAGGACAATCTTAAAGATAATGCTAATTCTTTTATGTACATGAAAAAATGTTAATCAACTGTGTTGGAATTGTCAGGCGAAGATTTTTCACTTCAATCAAAAAGTCATTTTTAGGTTATGTTTTACTACTTCTGAAGGAGGAAGATGACTACCAGTTTCTACTCTATATGATTTAATAATCAGACTTTTATTGTCTTCTTAAATTTGTTTAAACTTTTTTCTACTAGATAAAAATGTAGGAAACGATAATAAGGACTGCTCCTAAAATTTATACTGACTCTCAGGAAAAGAGCAGCCCAGGGAGAAAAGACTTAAAAAAAATAAATTTAGAGATGTATTTTTACATGTGTGAAGTTGATATTAACTTAAACTACAGGAGCAACCTCTGTAAATAGGAATAATTATAGCTAAAATGTGCTTTTCCAATTCTATCTTATAGATAAAACTAAACTGTCAACTACCGTTATGGCTCATCCCCCATTAATACTATCTGACAGATTTGTTAAATAAATTTCAACCTTGGAAACACCGTATACATATGTGACTGTGTGCTAGAAATAAAACTAATACTTTGTGTTTATCTTTCATCACAAATTTCTTTTTTTTTTTTTTTTTTTTTAGACAGGGTCTCACTCTGTCGCCCAAGTGGGAATGCAGTGGTGCCATGTCAGCTTACTGGCAGCCTTGACCTCCCGGGCTCAACTGATCCTCCCATCTCAGCCTCTCAAGCAACTGGGACCACAGGTGCATGCCACCACGCCTGGCTAATTTTTGTATTCTTTGTAGAGACGGGGTTTCGCCATGTTGCCCAGGCTGATCTTGAATTCCTAGACTCAAGCCATCCACCCGCTTCGGCCTCCCAAAATGCTAGGATTACAGGTGTGGGTCACCACGCCCGGCCCACAAATCTCTAAATTAATACAAGCACTGTCACTCCGGGGAGACCATCACCTAGAGGCAGAGAGCAATTCTCAATACACCAGAGCTCAAGAACAAGGTAGACTTGTGACCGCATGGTTCCTACAACTTGATTCCTTGAGGGATCCAAGAGGTCACCAAGAATTTCGGCTCCCTGCGGTGGTGACTGCAGTGGTGATGGAGCCAGCAGCACGAGGCGCTTTCCGCCTCCCAAACTGTTCCAGCTGGCTTGTGAAAGGGCTCCCTCTCACCTCCCGCCACCGAGATCGTGGTTCTCACACCCATTCCTGCCGAGAGGAAGCAGCTGCAGGCATGACTTCACATTGTTTTCTGGCATGAAGGCAATGGAATGGAAAAATGAGTGCTGAAACCAAGTCACCCCCTCAGAGACTGGACAGTGAGCTGAGCTTCTCACAGCCCTGGGTCACCTGGCAGCAGAGGCCCAGCCTGGGTGGCTCTCAGCACCCCCCAGCCTCTCCTCCTATTCTGCCTTCTCAGGAACTGAGCAGCCTTGCGCAGCAGGTTCAACTTCTCTGAGCCTTAGTTGCCTTCTTTCTAAAATGGGGTGATAACAAAGCCTACCTCTGAGACCTGCTGAGAATTCGGTGTGATGATGACACACATCAAGTGTGGATGCACACCTGCTGAGAATTCGGTGTGATGACACGCGTCAAGCGTGGATATACACCTGAGACGCAGTCAGCACTCAGCAGTGGTCTTTTCCTCTTCTGCTTCCATGGCTTGCTTCCTTTTCATGTACGTGACACAGGGTCTCGCTCTGTCACCCAGGCCTCAGTGCAATGGCACGAACATGGCTCACTGCAGCCTCCGCTTCCAAAGCTCAAGCAATCCTCCCACCTCAGCCTCCCAAATAGCTGGGACTATAGGCACACACCACCATGCTTGCCTAGCTTTTTAATTTTTTTTTTTTAATATAGCGTTCTCACTATTTTGCTCAGGCAGGTCTCAAGCCATCCTCCCGATTTGGCCTCCCAAAGTGCTGGGATTAAAGGCGTGAGACATTCAGCCTGGCAGGCTTGCTTTCTTTCCATTCAGTTTTCTCAGGGACAAATATTGCTCATTTTCCTAATTCTTTTTTATTGTTGTTGTTAAGATAGTATCTTGTTATGTTGTCCAGGCTGGTTTCAAACTCCTGGGCTCAAGAGATCCTCCCATCTCAGCCTCTAGTAGCTGGGCCTCGAGGCGTGCACCACCACACCTGGCCTCATTCTCTATTTCTTTCCAGACTGAAACTCAGCACCTGCCAGTGCCATTGTGTCTCTCTTGCTGTCCCTATTTCAGTTTTCATGGCATCACGACATGAGGAGACTACAATGGAAATGCAGATCTCAATCCCTTCCCACCTTGGGGTCCTTCATCTCAAATAACAGCCTCAACACTGAATGGGAAGCTCTATCCTTATACTTGGTATAGGATGACAGCTAAACAAATGTTAAGAAATGAAGAAACTTCTTAAAAGAAATGTGCGATTTCCTTGCAGGAGAAAAGAAGCAGCAATATGTATCCTTCAAATTAGAGGACTCATAAATTATTATTGGAAGAAAGGATGCAGAGATGGATGGAAGGAAAAGGATGTCACCACAATAAGAAGAAGGGGGGACGGCAAGATGTAGAAGAGAGACGGGACAAGCAGATGTCTCTTCACAGGGACACCAAGAATAAAGGCTCAGGCAGAACATGTTCTTTGTCTGGAAAGAAATACAACTTTTATTTCTCCAATTCCCCAGTTAAAAGGAGTAAATGGCAAAGACAGATGTCTTCCCAGTCAACAGATCTTCTGTCAAGCAGCTGCAAGAGAATGTGAACTTCCCTGGCACGTTCAGTCTCATTGCTACCACCACAATGCACCTGGGGTAAGCCACACTCAAATCATTCATCGAGTCTGTGATTTCTAATTCGTGTATCTGAGCGCACATGTGCGCAAACATCACCATTTGCCAAAGCACCTATGTTCTTTCTTTGTTTTGTTTTGTTTGAGACGGAGTTTCATTCTTTCGCCCAGGCTGGAGTGAAGTAGAACAATCTTGGCTGACTACAACCTCCACCTCCCGGGTTCAAGTGATTCTCCTGCCTTAGCCTCCCAAGTAGCTGGGACATATAGGTGCCTGCCACCATGCCCAGCTAATTTTTGTATTTTTAGTGCAGATGGGGTTTCGCCATATTGGCCAGGCTAGTCTCGAACTCCTGACCTCAGGTGATCTACCTGCCCCGGCCTCCCAAAGTTCTGGGATTACAGACGTGAGCCACCACGCCCGGCTATGCACTTCAATTACTAGAGAACATGTGCTTGTCAACAGCACTTGTTAAGAAACATATTTTTCAATCTAAGTTCAGAAAATGATATCCTGATATGTATTTATGTATCAGTCTTACTGCTTCAAAACTGTTCAAATTTAAAATAAAAAAATACCAGAGGATGAGGGCAATATATTTGTCCAGTTCTTCGCCTCAAACTATCAAATTTGATTTCAGAAAACAAGTACAATGCAAGATTTTTGTATTTCCTCCCACAGTCTACTCCTTCTGAAGCAGGCACTGTGCTTTTCACATGTTATATCTCGATCTCCTGACCTCGTGATCTGCCCGCCTCGGCCTCCCAAAGTGCTGGGATTACAGGCATGAGCCACTGCGCCCGGCCCACATGTTTATCTCATTTAATCTGCATAACAATCTTTTGGAGTAAGTATTATTTTAAGTATTTTATATTATTTATCTCTATCTCATTTTACATAAATGTGGTCATATACATGATTTTTGTAAATAAAAAACTTTTGTTCTCTTTTTTTGGCTTGGCTCTTACATTCCCTCCCTATTTCTCCCCCTGCCAGAGTAAATACAACTTTTTTTCCAAACTGTCCACTGTATTTACATATTAACTTGTATACAAGTTTGCATAGGATGTATGTTTTATACATACACAAACACACACACACGTGCATTTTAGGTATTTATGGTAACCATTTATCTTCATACCACACTTTTTTGCCTTTTTTTTTTTTACTCAACATTAACTTGTAGAAATCCCACCAAATTATCTGATAAGGTAAATATTTGTATTCCCATTTTGCAAATGAGAAAATTGAGGTTCAAAACTTGTAAATGACTTGTCCAAGGCCCCAGGGCTAATTAATGTGTAGAGGTAGGATTTGAACCTATAGCTGTCTGTGAAGACTATGCTCTTAACCACTAGACTAACCTCCCTCGGTGAGCACCACGGGAAAAAGAGAAACAGAAAATGAACGTAGAAACAAAACTAATACCTCTTGTGTCCCTTGAGTTCTGATAAAAGCCATTCTCAGCAGCCTAACTTTCCAAAGCATTATTTCATTCATACAACACACATTTTAAAAATCACCATTAATCATGTCCCAGGCATTCTTAAGCCTCAATAAGCTGGGCAGGCGCAATGAGGATGCTCACAGGTACCCTTGTGATGTGACCAGATCAGGACGTGTACTTCCTATGGGGAGATTTTTTTTTTTTTTGTCATCATCAGTTCCTAATGATCGACCCCTCTCTCCAATCACCAGGAAAAGTAGCACTTGAGATGATGCATAAGCCCATCCCATCAGACAAGCATAGACTTCTCCTGGCTGAATTACTCAAGTGTCACCTTCTCAAGGAGGTGACTCCAGGCACATATCTCAAACTGTATCCTCACTCCTTCCTGTGCACCTTCCCTCCCTAGCACTGCTTTACCTTTATATAACCACATATATTCATTATAAAAGTTTGCTTATCAATCCATTTTCTCTCTCCCAGAGACTGTAAGATCCAGAAGGTCAGGGACTTTTCATCTGTTTATTCACTCTGGTATCCCAGGGCAGCAGACACAGAGTAAGTGCTAAACAAAAATGTATTGAAAGAAGTGTCCAAATACCTAGAAAGCCAACATCAACTTGCTTAGACAGAAGTTCACCCCGTGAAACAAACACGACCCCCTCTGCCTTTACTTTCATCCCTTTCTCTCCTCTCCCTACACTGCAGTGGGGACAGCCTCAATTAGCCACACAGTCAAGGACCCTTCACAATAAAACACAAATGTACCAACAAGCAAAACTTTCCCATTTGCTAATCACAATATTTACCTCTTTCATTTAATTGATTGCTAGTAAACTCGGTTAAAAATCAAAACAGGGCCAGGTGCAGTG
Organism: Macaca thibetana thibetana; assembly: GCF_024542745.1. Classification (NCBI taxonomy): domain Eukaryota; kingdom Metazoa; phylum Chordata; class Mammalia; order Primates; family Cercopithecidae; genus Macaca; species Macaca thibetana. Next base: position 109,668,931 of record NC_065581.1, on the reverse strand, counting down.
GGCTTATGCCTCTCAGTGCTTTGGGAGGTCGAGGCAGGAGAATTACTTGAGGCCAGGAATTTGAGACCAGCCTGGGCAACATAGCAAGACCCTGTTTCTACAAAAAATTTAAAAACAAGCTGGGCATGGTGGCATGCACCTGTAGTCCCAGCTATCCAGGAGGCTAAGGTGGAAGGATTGCTTGAGCCAGGAGGCTGAGGCTACAGTGAATCATGATTACACCCCTGCACTTCAACCCAAGCAACAGAGTAAGACCCTGTCTCTTAAAAATTAAAAAAAAATCAAAATATGAGCAAAATATTATGGGAAGAGGGAAGCAAGAGAAAAAAAGGACACTCAAGGTAGGTATCAGGGATATGCCTTCAACCACAAATGCCATGCCTTCATAGCTGTATGACTAACGCATCACAACTGGTATCAGACTCTTTTTTGTCAAAATTACTTTATGCATCATAAAAAAGAGCAAAAACTCAGAAGCTACTTTAGTTGCTCTGAGCACCTTTCTAAGATCACGACCTCAAAAATCCATGTGCCTTGAGAACAATGGCTGCTCAGGACGAAAGCAAACAACTGCCACGTGCAGAGACAAAGTTCACAACTCACATTCCAGAAACAACCAGAAAATGCACGGCTTTTCAGAACTGCATCTCTGTAATGGCACGGTCAGGACAGAAGGGAGGATGTTCTTTGCTTTGCCAAATCAGCAGTAGAAACAAATGTGGAAACACAGAATTTTAGAACCAAGTGGGACATGAAAAAACAAGCAGCTCTTCCTTACATTTCATAGCCTCAATTCATTTCAAAAATATTTGACAAGCATCTGCTGCATGCCAAGTAACAGGACAGAAGGTAGTCCTAAGAACTGATGGTAGAAGAATAATTTTTTTTTAAAGTTAAGATCACAGAAGCTCAATCAGTTACAGACTGGCTAATATAAAACTTCCTGAGCCTTTACTAAGATACCTAGGTCTGGGCAATGAGCCATGAGTGAAACTGACATGTGTCACTTGCAATTCAGAACATCAGTCAGTGTGTGGACCTTCACGATTTTTACTTCTCTGCCTTGGGGACAATCAACATGATATAACAGTGATTCTGTCAATCTATGTCCTATACATTTTGAAATGAGGAAAGTCAGAGCTGACTGTCCTCTGCCCCTGACCCATTTGGATGTAAATAATCAAGGAATAAACTGCCGAGGTTTGAGGTTTGGGGGGGTGTTTGCTACTGCACCACAACCTAGCCCATCCTGACTGGTAAATCCAAAAACGAGAGGCCAAAATGAAAAGAAAATTAAGAAGCAGATACAGTAAAGTACTCAGAACAAAGACTATCATGCAACTTAGTTACTCCAGAAATTTCATTAAAAAAAATTAAGTGTTCTAACATTTTAGGGGAAGTACAGGAATTATTAGTTTGACTATTTTAAAACACACAAAAAGGTAATCTTTAATTCAAAGGCCACTGGTCAGTCTCACAGAAACCATCTTTACAATGGATCTAATTTAAAGCCTTTCATCTCTCCCCAGTTCTGATGGGAAAAAAACTGAGGTGGGGAGAGGAGAGTTGTACTTCGCACCTGCATGAAAATCCTTTCAAGAAGAGGAAGAGCAGGAAAAAAAAAATTAGAAAGCAAAAATGACATACTACTGACCTTCTGGACTGTAGTGGTCAGGTCCAAGCAAAGCTGGATAATTTTGTTCTTCGTGACTGAGAAATCAGTGATCCCTGTAAACGGAGCCCTGGAAGGTAACAACAATCCTCTTAAACGGTGTAGGGAGAATCCACTGGGATCCCACTGTATGTTGGTAAGTATAGCTAACCCCATGGGCTACTCTAAATTCTTTTCTGTTTTGTTTTGTTTTGTTTGAGACTGTTGCCAAGGCTAGAGTGCAGTGGAATAATCTTGGCTCACTGCAACCTTCGCCTTCTGGGTTCAAGCAACTCTCCTGCCTCAACCTTCCGAGTAACTGAGATTACAGGCATGCGCCACCACGCCTGGCTAAGTTTTGTATTAAATTACTTTTTATTTAACTGGTTTCTCTCAAGTAACACATAAAATAGGAATCTGAATAGAAAGAGAGGACTAGATAAAAAAAACAAATCAAAAATGACAGTTAACATCCCTTCTGAAGTCAACTAACAGCTTTCATACCAATCAAATCCTCAGCCATTAATATTTAATCTCAGTAAAACACAACCTTTAGCACAATTTCACTCTTCTCTAAGCTGAAGTTAATTTGTTCCTGCTATTAACCGTTTAAGTAACTGGCAAAGGAATCCTAAAATCTACCACCGATCAAGGACTCCTTAAGAGTTGGTAAAAGGCTGGGCGCGGTGGCTCAAGCCTGTAATCCCAGCACTTTGGGAGGCCGAGACGGGCAGATCATGAGGTCAGGGTATCGAGACAATCCCAGCTAACATGGTGAAACCCCATCTCTACTAAAAATATAAAAAAATTAGCCGGGCGTGGTGGCGGGCGCCTGTAGTCCCAGCTACTTGGGAGGCTGAGGCAGGAGAATGGCGTGAACCCGGGAGGCGGAGCTTGCAGTGAGCCGAGATCCAGCCACTGCACTCCAGCCTGGGCGACACAGCCAGACTCCGTCTCAAAAAAAAAAAAAAAGAGCCGGCAAAAATGATACGGAAACAACAATGGTTCCTTTCCCTAAGACAAAGCACAGCTACCATGCAGCTTGGACGCTACTCTTGCAGGGCAGTAAAAGGCACATCTCCAACTTACCGGTCCAGCCAGGCCAGCAGGGCCTTGGCGGCGCCGATGAGCTCCACCACGGAGGTCAGGAACTCATTGGGGGCCTTGCGGGAGGTGTTTCCATCGTAAGCGGGACTTTTCCGCCGGCTACTTATGTAATTCTGTAAATTGTGGGAGGATGCTCGCAGTTTCAGAACCAAGTTCTTCATGTTATCAGTTTCAAGGCCATAATTCTGTGGAAAATAAAATCAAAGGGAAAAAATTCAAAACAATTAACAATATTCAGCGGGGCGCAGTGGCTCACGCCTGTAATGCCAGCACTTTGGGAGGCTGAGGTGGGTGGATCTCGAGGTCAGGAGACCGAGACCATCCTGGCTAACACGGTGAAACCCCGTCTCTACTGAAAATACAAAAAATTAGCCAGGCGTGGTGGGTGCCTGTAGTCCCAGCTACTCGGGAGGCTGAGGCAGGAGAATGGCGTGAACCAGTGAGCCAAGATTGCGCCAATGCTCTCCAGCCTGGGCAACAGAGCCAGACTCTGTCTCACAATAAAAACAAACAAACAAAAAACAATATTCAAACTCTCTGATAACGCAAAAGCCCAGTTAGTCACTTGAAAAACTCTTACAACAACCACAAAACCCTGTGTGATCTATCCCCAGCACACTTCACTCATCCCAGCCATACCAGCCTTCTCTCTGCTCCTTCCACAGCCACTCAGGCCTCAGGGACTTTGTTCTTCATAGTTCTTCTTCCCCAAATGCTCCTCCTACAAATCTTGTCGTGGACAGCTCATTCTATTTTATTTTTATTTTATTTTTTCAGATGGAGTATCACTGTGTCACCCAGGCTGGAGTGCAGTGGCGCCATCTCAGCTCACTGCAACCTCTTCCTCCCGGGTTCATGGGTTCAAGAGATTCTCCTGCCTCAGTCTCCTGAATAGCTGGGATTACAGGCGCACACCATCACGCCGGGCTAATTTTTGTATTTTTAGTAGAGACGGGATTTCACCGTGTTGCCCAGGCTAGTCTTGAACTTGTGAGCTCAGGCAATCTGCCCGCCTCAGCCTCCCAAAGAACTGGGATTGGCTGGGCGCAGTGGCTCAAGCCTGTAATCCCAGCACTTTGGGAGGCCGAGACAGGCGGATCACGAGGTCAAGAGATCGAGACCATCCTGGCGAACACAGTGAAACCCCGTCTCTACTAAAAAAATACAAAAAACTAGCTGGGCGAGGTGGCCGGCGCCTGTAGTCCCAGCTACTTGGGAGGCTGAGGCAGGAGAACGGCGTAAACCCGGGAGGCGAAGCTTGCAGTGAGCTGAGATCCAGCCACAGCACTCCAGCCTGGGCGACAGAGCAAGACTCCGTCTCAACAACAACAACAACAAAAAACACAAAGTACTGGGATTACAGGCGTCAGCCACCGAGCCCAGCCAACAACTCATTGCTATCACTCAGGTGCTGACCCAAATGTCCCTTCCCCTGCAAGGCTTCCCTGATCACTTACTTAATCTAGAACAAGGTTTCTCAATCTCAGTCCTACTGACATTTGGGGCCAGATAATGCTTGTGGGGTTGGGGGTCTCCGTGTATTACAGGATGTTTATCAGCATCCCTGCTCTCTACCCATCAGATGGCAGGAGCACCTCCTCCCCCGGTGTAACAATAAAAAATGTCTCCCAATATCGCCCTATGTCCCCTGGTGGCAGAATCGCCCCTTCGATTCACTCTCTAGCCCATCACCCACTTCTGCCCCATCTGAAGCACCGTGTTTGCGGCCTTCTTCCTCCACTGGAATGTGAGGACTACAGAAGCAGGGCTCTGTGAGTATGCCCACTATGGTATTTCCAGCACAGCGGACAATCATATAGTCATGGAGTGCGTGGATTTCCACCAGGCAAGATACTCACAAAAAAGAAAAAAACAAAAAAACAAAAAAAACACAGCAGCACTAACTAAACACCAATTCACTAAGCGTGATCTCCTGAGCTTGAAGATGTGGCTCCTGTCTGTACTCCCAGCTACTCAAGAGGTAGGAGGATCGCTTGAGCCCAGGAGGTTGAGGCTGCAGTGAGCTATGATCGTGCCACTGTACTCCAGCCTGGGTGACAGAGAGAGACCCTGTCTCAATCAATCATAAAATTAATTTCTTGCTCTTGTGCTTCTAACCTGTGTTCTTTTTGAACAACGTTCAGCTTACATGGGTGCTTCAAAAAAATCAATTTCATAAGCTAATACTGTCCTAGACTCCCTTTCAGAGAAAAGAGCCAATCCTGGGAAATAACACATAAGTCTGTGACATTAGAGGTGGGGTACAAATTTCTGTATTCAATTGCCTCTGTGTGTCCTAAATTGTTTTATCATTTTTTTAAAAAAAAAACCATATTTCTTGAGATAGATTATGCTGTCTCAATAGCATCCCAAGGCAAGAATCTGGTACCATTTAAAAACCGAGACTAACAGAATACTTTACATTATTGAACACCTTATGCGAGGAATTGGACTCAGTGTTTGACGTGTATTATCTCAGGAAAACAGCCCAAGAAGGTAGAAATGTTTTTATCTCTAATTTACCACTAAGGAAACTGAGGCATGAAAACAGTAAATAAATTCTCTGAAGTTACAAAGCTAATCAGCGGTAGTGCTGGGCTTCTGACCAAGGCAATCTGCATCTAGGGCACAAGCTTTTGATTACTCTCTCTGCTGTGTATGTCCCCTTCCACACAACCTGCCCAAAAAAGGGCCACATGATAAGACAGATGACAAGATGGACATTAGACAAGGATAAGGAAAACTGTCCAGCGATCCTGGATCCAGCACAAGCTGAATAGCTATTCTGCTTCTCAAAATTCTACACATCCCCTCTGAAGTGGAGAAACTTTTTTTTTTTTTTTTGAGACGGAGTTTCACTCTGTCACCAGGCTGGAGTGCAGTGGCATGATCTCGACTCACTGCAACCTCTGACTCCCTGGTTCAAGCCATTCTCCTGCCTCAGCCTCCCAAATAGCTGGGATTACAGGCAAGTACCACCATGCTCAGTTAATCTTTGAATATTTTAGTAGAGATGGGGTTTCACCATGTTGGCCAGGATAGTCTCCATCTCCTGACCTCATGATCTGCCCGCCACAGCCTTCCAAAGTGCTGGGATTACAGGCATGAACCACTGCACCCGGCTGTGGAGAAACTTCTTTCAGCTGGCTTTAGCCATGTGGGCCAGAGAGAGGCAAGTCATGTGTCAAAATCAAGATACATAAAGCATAAATATACTCGGAAGTATGTAAGAAACTTTTTTTTTTTTGCAAGATGAACAATGGTAAGTTAAAAACCACAACAAAAGGCATTGACTTTAACAAAACAATTCTAATTTTAAATAGATTTTACTTGAAGTTTAAATTTATGTTACCTCCTAGTAAAATAAAAAATAATATTTAAAAGATTAGAAATTTTGAAAGAAGCAAAAATTAGCTGAAAAGTTTCTCTTCCAAGCTTTTGAAAAAAAACGGAATTTCAAAATATAAATGAATATTCTATATTGGCAGTATTTTTCTATCTAAATGTGATATTCATTTTTTATGTTATTTTCTAGAGACTAAAATATAATCTTGTCCTCCAACAGAGAGACAAAAATAAGATGGATCTCCATCATAGCTTTTTAAATTCAAAGAATCAAAGACTCACAATTCAATGGATAAAGAGGCCACAAGACAGAGCTTGTTTTGAAGGACTTGTAACTATGATGAAAGGGAAGGACCCCCTCATTCAGTCAGTTTCTCAGCCTGCCAACTTACATGAAGCGTTTCGAACTAAAAGCAGGAAACTCAGCTTTCAATAACCAATGTCACCATAAATTACTTGGAACTTTTATGACCATATACATAATGTTTACTTGTTGAACTCAAAGAGGATTAAGTGCATTTTATTGTTGCAAGAAACTTTAAACCTCCATCTTCTAAAAACGTACCACTTTTAATACTGAAATAAAGGGGGAGAGTGGCTTCTTGTAACTGGTTCTCTTCATTTTCCACTCAGTTTGCTCTTTTTTTCCCCCAAAACAAATAATGGACCTAGAAAGATGAATAAATATAGCTAGAATAGAATTTTTAAAAGAAGGAAGGAGGAAAAGGAAAGTTCCTTCCCTTCGACCCCATTCCACATTAAAGAGAGAACAAGAAACTGATTATATTAGCTCAAAAGAACCTCTACTGTAGAAGCATAATCAGGAAGGGATTATTGACTTAAGTGCCCCACAAAGAAACACCAAAAATAAATAATTTCTCAGACCAGATTAATTATTTTCACCAGTCTTTTCCCCAAAACCTGTCTCCTTCAGAAACTGCTTCGAGATAAGGCATCAAAAAGATACAGATTAAGATACAAAGTGAGTTTCTGAAAATCTGTTCACATACTAAAACCCTTCCACAGAGATCTCACTTCCTAGGGTTCACCATCAGGGATCCTTTCCTGATCTGGCTAGAGGAATCATACACTAAATGAGAGAAAAGGAAAGCAAAAAGAGTCTTAAAATTATACACATTTAGCTAAGGACAAACCTTATACAACTTCTCTGCCATCTTATCCATTCCTACTAGCTCTGTTTGTGATCTAACATGTGTGATTAAGGTGTGCCAGAGACACAAAATCAAAGTCATCTTATTGACTTGGGTCAATTAAGAGACAGCCTAAGAAATATAGTTCACAGTCTTCCTAAGGCATTTTTAAATAAGCTCATAAGCAAGATCAAGTTAAATATAATTTGCCAGCAAAAATTCCTGTTCCTGCATTTCTTCTCATAAAAAAGATAACATGTTTAAATGATTTGCCATGGGTAAACAATAAGCAACGAATAATCTCAGAGGTATGCCAGTGTGCATATGCACTCTAGGCCCATAGATTCATTACAGGCACTTCATTTAACCCCAAGTCTAGGTAGCATCATTTAACACATGTATCAATTCCAACTGTTCACTTCTCAACCTCCTTCAACCTTCAAAACACAGCTGCCCATGCCTTGGTGTTCAGTAAACTGGGCCTCACTGACTTGGCAAAGAACACAGGTTACAGTCATACTTACCCTTTTTTTTTTTTTTTTGAGACGGAGTCTCGCTCTGTCACCCAGACTGGAGTATAGTGGCGTGATCTCAGCAAGCTCCACCTCCTGGGTTCACACCATTCTCCTGCCTCAGCCTCCCGAGTAGCTGGGACTACAGGTGCCCGCCACCATGCCCAGCTAATTTTTTGCATTTTTAGTAGAGACAGTGTTTCACACCGTGTTAGCCAGGATGGTCTCGATCTCCTGACGTTGTGATCCACCCGCCTCGGCCTCCCGAAGTGCTGGGATTACAGGCGTGAGCCACCGTGCCTGGCCACAGTCACACTTACCCTCATTGGTTATTCTTACTGGTTATTCTCAATCACACCCTCTCAACCAGTACTGGCCAACGGAACTCTATGCAAAGATGAAAATGTTCTTTTTCTGTGCTGTCCAATATCGTAGCCACTAGCCACAGGGAGCTTCTGAGCACTTGGAGTGTTGCTAGTACAACCGAGGAACTGAATTTTATTTTACTTTAGTTGATTTTCATTTAGACAGTCACATTGGATAACAGCTATCCTACTGAAAAGAGCAGCTCTATAATCGGTCTCAGGTACCCTCTACCCAGAGAGAGGAAGAAAAACTGGATACAGATTCTAATTCAATCCTGGAAGGTGGTCCTGGTCTCATCGTATGATACAAATCACTCTCCTAAGCCACGACTGCCAGTCAAAGACAATATTCACGAAGGGCGGTTTCTCTCATTGCTCTCTATCCACGACCAGCTAATTTGTGAGCCACTGCTCACCAGTTTTGGAATCTTCATTAATATTTTATATTAATGTTTATAAGATTGTTTCCTATTTATTATTATTATATAATAATGTTTTCTATTTTAGGTTCCTGTCCATCTATCTGCCCCTCTCTTTGCATTGATACTTTCCAGTGGTTTTGTTTCTCCCCTCCCCCTTCCTTACCTTTAATTCTATTCATTTCCTGTCTATCATAAAATCAACATCCACTAAACTAAGTTTACATAGAAACCTCTTTTATAACACCAAGGCCAACTGCATTTATACATCGACTGCCCTGGAGATGGTCTGTTCAAAGCAGCACCAATTTATACATCCAAAGATCTATATGCTACAAATGGATTAAAAAGATAGTATAATTAGTATATGAATTATAAGAATATTCAAAAAGGAGATTATATCAAGACTAAAGACATTTTAGTAAAACTCACTAAAATAATCCACACACTTTTGTGAACCCCTACGTGACCCCCCTGTCCAATGCAGTCACTGGTACAGAGCAGGTCCAGAATGAGTCTGAGGTCAAAGCTTGGTCTGCAAAGGAAATTAGAAGGAAATTGTAGGAGATAAAACACAGCTTTAGGTTCTGGCATTTGTCTAGCTTTGTTCATTTTAGTCTAATGCTCTAAGAGGTAGACAAGAGGAAAAAGCAGAGAGAATGCCCAGGGGCACCTGTTATATTTGTCATCCCACCCGATGTACATGATGCATCTCTAGCTGACCCTTCTGCCCTGCCTCTCTTACTTTGGATTTCCAAGTAAATTTACCTGTCCTCCAAGTATTACTGCAAAGTGAAAGAGACAATTTGCAAAACATCAAGCAGAAAAGACGGAAAAGCCATGTTCCCAGAAAGTATAATAAAAGTAAACTCAAACATGTTTGTAAAAAAAAAAAAAAAAATACAGTTTCAGTAATAAACAGGATGCTTAGACGTCTGGGCAGTGCAAAGCACTTACACAATAGTGCACAGCCACATCTAAGGTGAGCGTTACTGTACAGATGGGAAAAACAGACACCACCATTTCCCCGGAGGTCACAGAGGGAGAAGGATGTAGCAGAGCCGGGATTAGAATGCAAATTCCTGCTTCCCAGACCCGTGCTCAGACTACTTGGCTGTAGCGTCTCCCAGGCGGCGGCTCATTTATCAACTACAAATAATTTCCCCATTACTTTCCTAAACAAGAGCAGTGCATCTCAGAGCAGAAGACAAGGCTCTGTCCATTTTAAGAAGAAGAATACACACAATGCAGCAAGTGTTATATAATCAACAGTACGCAGACCAGCGATGGCAAAATCATCAGCAGCACATTCTTTCCCACCATTCTCAGTGATGTAATTGTATATACCCCTGGCTGGGGTTCAGGGCATTACTAACCCAGCCTGAATGCTGTCGAGTTTGTCCAAATCCTGACAGTTAAGTAAACTGCATCTTTAGCCTGGCACCGGGGCAGGCAGACTTGAATCCCACCCACACTAACCAATGTATAAACAAAATGTCCTTACAGGTGTTTTTGGCCCACACCTAACAAAGCTACCCATGTGATTCTAGTGTCAGGACCCAGCAGGATTTTACTCATTCGTGTTAAAGCCAAAATCCATCACCTACAAAATGTAATGAAGGCCACGTTTTTTTCCCATTTCATAGGTCATGTCAAGTGCAAATATCAGTTATTTAAATATCATAAATATCTGTGAAACTCAACCGCTTTTTATAGTAACAAAACCAGACATGAAAATCAGAACCTATTTCTCACTTCAATTTAGAAGATGACATTTTCTTTTCTGAGACAGGGTCTCACTCTGTCGCCCAGGCTGGAGTGCTGTGGTGCGATCTCTGCTCACTGCAGCCTCCACCTCCCAGGCTCACGTGATTCTCTGAACTCAGCCTCCTGAATATCTGGGACTATAGGTGCATGCTAGCCACACCCAGCTAACTTTCTGTATTTCTAATAGAGACAGGGTTTTGCTACGTTGCCCAGGCTAGTCTCAAACTTCCGGACTCAAGCAATCCACCCGCCTCGGCCTCCCAGAGTGCTGGGATTATAGGCGTGAGCCATTGCGCCTGACCAGAAGGTGACATTTTCATTCAGGACTATTTCCAACGTTTTTTCCTTATAAAAGAAAACTAGACTAACTTAGACTAATACAGAGATTTTCTGAAAAAGACAAACTCTTTCTGTAAAGGAAAAGTTAATAAATATTTTAGGCTTTGGGGGAACCATGTGATTCTGTTACAACTACTCAATTCTCACTGTAGCAAGAAAGCAGCCACAAACACATAAGTGAATGGACATGGCTGTGTTCCAATAAAACTTTATTTACAAAAACAGATAGCGGGCCAGATTTAACTCACAGGCCATAGTTTGCCAACCCTTAATGTAGAAAATAATTCATTTTTTCCCCTTCCTATAGTATCTTCGGCTCATGTTTTATTTCAATGGAGCATTAAGAAAACAGTGATATGCTAAATCACAAACAATGAGAGCTTAAGAGAACAAGGCTCTAAAGAATGTCATCACGGTACAGATCACCTTCTCCTGAACTAACCAGTGCACAGAGAAGGTCCACAGCCTCCAACACAAGCTCCTGGTGTCCGATCCGCGTGACCCCCAGCTCCTCCAGATCCTGATGGGAAATCTGCAGCAGCTGCTCGCCATTGATCTTCTCCCGTTCAAACTTGTGGACATATTGTTGCAGGCAGTCATCCAACCCTGCCGAAAACAACCAGAAGTCCCATTATTGTCATTCTGTTCCTTTACCCCCACCAAACTGCCCGCATGTCACATCAATCTCAGCAATCACCAATTGTGATGCTACTATCTGATTATCCATGTGAGGCCTACTCCACCTAATGGGCACCTTTGCATGACATCTCAAACAGATTTTCAAGTGCAGCTTAACATTCTCAAGTGATCCAGCAGACTTTTATGATAGTTACCTTTTCATTCCCTGTAAACTAAAGGAATAAACGCCAAACCCCTGCTGACTTAAAACTCTAATTATCTAGACCAGACATGTTGTCTGTTTGCTAAGCAACCCTTCTTTTGGGACATCATCCCTCCCATCCCATGTAATCCCAGGGAGCTTGCCACTCAAGACGCCTTGCCACAGTGGGTGGCACATGGCCAGGTCTCCTGTAGGGCTCTATACACCAGCCAGTCATAGGTTTAGGGATGGACGTGTGACTCAAGCAGAACCAATCAAAATCTTCCTTGATATTTGATATATGGCCACAAGAACTGAGAAGCTCTTTTTTACCTTCCAATCAGAAGTCAAAAGATAAACCTTGGCAATGCTGGCAGTCATTTTTCTCATCAGTTTTCTGAGAATAAATTCATTTGAGAAAGAGAGAGAGAAAATACCCCAATAATATCCTATATACCCCTGGATATAACTTTGCTTAATAAAGATACTTCTAGCCCTAGAATCTTTCACTTAAGTTTAAATAAGTTTTCTTTTTAGATTAAGCTTGTTTGTATCGAATCTCTGTCCCTCACAACTGAAAAAGACTCTAAAGGAGACGGATACCAGCAGTAGAACCATATAAAAAGGCATGGTAAATGGGTTCGCTTATGGCAATTTTTCCAGGTCAAACATTATGGCCAAAAGTGCCATATTTTAATGCTTGTATATATTGACTAAAATGAGTAAGCCAAACAGAACTTGAGAATTATGATTCCTGTACAGAGAACTTGTTTTAATAGTTTTACTGGAATAACATTTTACCCTGAATCAATTGATCTATTCAAGCCTAATAATAAAAGTCACCTTGGTGTTTTAAAAGACCCGAGTTATATAAACTCAATCCCAACACAAAGAATGAACACTCAATTTAACTGGAAAAGTATGTAGAAAGCATGCTGCTGCCCCCTCCCCACCAAACGCACGCACATGCACACACACACACACGTGCACACACACACATGCCCATACATGCACACACGCACACACACACGCACACATTTATTTCATTTCACCCTCACAAAACCTGTGTCATGTGGGTATCTCTGTGAGCTAGCACTTACTTTTTGGATTACTAAAGTCTGTGGATATTAAAATCTGATGTGTGAGGCTAAACTACATCTCTGCCCTACAAATGTTCACCATTTTCCTCCTAATAAGACAGGAAAAACAGTAGTTTTCTGATAACCATTTGGGGCTATTAAATATAGGAAGAGGAAGTAATAAAAAAAAAATCTATGGTAACCATTTGGAACCCAACTCATCCTCCCTGAAAGTGACATCTGTCTAGCCCAGGGGCTAGACATTGCACAGCAAGCGAGGTTGGGAATATTGATATAAACCCAGCTCCGCTCTGACAGCCTTGAGCTACAGGTGGCCTTCATGGCATGTGAGTCGGGCAGGCAGTGGAGGCCAGGCAAGTCAGCAGGTGTTGAGACCGACACCCTACCTGGGCTGCAAATGCAACCTCAGCACCAGGACACTCAGAATCAATCATCTGCAGGGGGGGCGGTATCTATCTGTAGCAGGCAACCATGCCAAGGGACAAGATTGAAGGACAGCCTCCTAACTATTTTGTTCCCATCTTGTGGATGAAAGAATTAAGGCTCACCGAGGATACATAACCTGTCCACAGTCATATAGCTGGTCAGATGCCAAGAAAAGGGCTGATGCAGAAGAAAAGAGGTCAAATGCAAGTTAGGGTCTGTTGGACACAGCCTCGTTCTTCTGCATTTTCTCGCAAACATGACATAATAACCCAGGATTATAAAAATTCTTCTCCAGCAACTTCTTAAATGAGCAGTAAAGTCTAACCACAAGACAGTTATTAAAATAGAATTACAGAATCTTAGAGTCACTTAAAAGGCACTTCAGATCCCAATGAGTACAAAAAACTGAGAAAACACAGACAAAACAGAAATTACTGTGAAGTTTACCCAGAATCACTTAGCCAGTTCTAAGCCTGATCATGATCTTCTCCTCTCTCTCAGGACGCTGTCCTCCCTAGCCTACTTTTAAGCTTTAAAAAGAATTTTTTTGTTTTAGTTTGTCATACAAGTTTAGGACAACTATGTTATATATTTAAAGCCTGTTATGGCTAAACTGTGTCCCCACAAAATTCGTATGTTACAATCCTAACCCTCAGTACCCTGGAATGCATTTGGAGAGAGAATCCTTAAAGAAGGATTAAGTTCAAATGACATCGTTAAGGTGGGCTCCATCCATATGACTTGTGTCCTTATTGGAAGAGGAGATTACAACACAGACACACACAGAAGAAAGATATGTGAAGACATGGAAAAGACGGTCATCGTAAACCAAGGAGAGAGGCCTCAGAAGAAACCTACCCTGCTGACACCTCGATCTCAGACTTCCAGCCTCCAGAATGTTGATGAGACAAATTTCTGTTGTTCCAGCCTCCCAGTCTATGGAGCTTTGTTATGGCAGTCCAAGCAACCAAATACAAATGTAATAACATTTTCTTTCATATTAATCCACACGTGATGGACTCTCTTAAACAAGGCCCAGTGACCAATGGAACAGGTGATGCTTACTGTGATAAACAAGCTCACTGCTCATAATACAAAGCATAACACTGAGAGATTCACATTCGTTTTCATGTACAGAATAAATCAGTCCATTAAAACTACAGTGAAAAAGTATATTGGATGTTCCTTAAGCTTCATTCCTGAATGCTAAGGAGAAATAAAGATGAGGCCAGATCATTTCTCTGTTAATGAACTGAAAAATTCATGGAAGAAGTGGGATTTCAGAAGTAGCTTTAGAATAGTAAGGAAATGTTTGGAGCACTGAAAAGGTTGAGATGGAAGGAATGGTGAGGGTTCTAGACAGTGTGCAGGCTACAAATGACTAGACATTGAGAATTGAAGAATACAGAGCATTTCTCTTGAGAAACTAACCAGAATCTCCTTGAGGATTATGAGAGAAAATAAGCATTGTAACCTCAAATAATCACAAGTTCCCTGAGATGTAGAATTATCAAGCAGAAACATCACGTTACTACCCCTATAAGAATAGAATCTATTGTAGCCTCAAGACTTTGTCCTCAAGGCACACATATATTGAATATGCTAGGTTTTAAATAGTGTTGCCTCCCAGAGTTTTATTATTCCAATACATTATGACCTATTGTTCGGCAGTCCTATTGTTTAGAATACAATTAAACATTTATAAACAGCTAAATTAAACTATTACGCAGTCCCACAAAGGAGGGAAAAGCCTCAATTTCTAGTAAACTGATCTAATAGTCTTAGAATTTGCAATAAACCATACTCTTTTACTTATTTGTCAGATGGATCTATCTGCCAGTTTCTTGCTTCAAGCAATTTACAGAAAGTCTAGCAGGACCAAGAGAAACACATAATTCAGTAAAATTAGATTAAACACATTCCATTTATACAAATTAAACACGCAATTAAATGTGAAGGAAAAAGAGAAGAAATTCTCACAGAAGGGAGCCACAGGTCCCAGGCCTACTCTATTGTCATGAAATCTGGCTGTATATAATCCTAAACCTCCAAGGAAATCCCAAATGCAAGATGAAAACACAAACACACACACACACACACACACACACACACACACACACACACACACGGATAAGAGCCCACAATCCAATAACAGTCTCCCTTCTCACTGACTGGATAACCTGGGGCAAGTTACTCGGCTGTCTCATTTGTAAAATGAGAATACTAATACTACCCACTACAGAGAACTGTAATGAAAATTTAATGTTAATGTTTATAAAGAGCTTAAAACACCATAGAACACATAGTAAATACTCTGTAAATTTGGTTAAATTTTAAAATGTGATTTATTCAGGTCCTCAGTTTTCTAAATGTTCAGAATAAAAGTTGCTGGCTGGGCATGCTGGCTTACTCCTATAATCCTAGCATTTTGGGAGGCCAAGGCAAAAGGACTGCCTGAGGCCAGAAGTTTGAGACCAGCCTGGACAACATAGCAAGACCCCATCTCCATTAACAGAAAAAAAAAATTGTTTGTTTGTTTGAGACAGGGTCTCACTCTGTCACCCAGGCTGCAGGACAGTGGCACGATCATAGCTCATTGCAGCCTTGAATCCCTGGGCTCAAGTGATGCTCCTGCCTTAGCCTCCCAAGTAGCTGGGACCACAGGTGTGTGCCACCACACCCAACTAAAATTTTTATTTTTTGTAGAAACATGGTCTCCCTATGTTGCCCAGGCTGGTCTCGAACTCCTGGGCTCAAGCTGTTCTCCTGCCTTAGCCTCCCAAAGTGCTAGGATTACAAGTGTGAGCTGCTATACCTGGCAGAAAAAATAAATAAATAAATTTTTTGAAACAGAATAAAAGTTGCTAAAGAGACACAGAAACTCCCAAATGCTTAGGTGGCCATGTACCTTCCCCAGAAAGTGTTCCCAAATGTGAGAACCTGCAATCATCATTGGTTTCACCTACAAAAATTTTATGATTTATATCAGAACATAAGCACCATAAAAGTAGTAACTTTGGCCGGGCACAGTGGCTCACGTCTGTAATTCCAGCACTTTGGGAGTCCAAGGCGGGCGGATCGCCTGAGGTCGGGAGTTCAAGACCAGCCTGGCAAGCAAGTTCAAGACCACTGTCTCTACTAAAAATACAAAAAAAAAAAAAAAAATTAGCCAGGCTTGGTGTCGGATGCCTGTAATCCCAGCTACTCGGGAAGCTGAGGCAGAAGAATCACTTTAACCCAGGAGACAGAGGTTATACTGAGCCGAGATCATGCCATTGCACTCCAGCCTGGGCAACAGAACAAGACGCCATCTCAAAAAAACAAAAAAAAAAAAAAAAAAAAAAAAAGCAGTGACTTTGTTTTGTTCACTACTCCCTCCACTGGCGTGGAGAACATTGCTGGTGTTCAATAAATATTTGTAAAATAAACACATGATGCATGAAGAAAGACAAAGAACTCCACATAAAAATTAATATCACACCAATGCACAGAAGTCATCTGCTTTTATTTTCTTTCTTTCCTTTTTTTTTTTTCCCCCCAGACAGTTTCACTCTTGTCAATTCTCCTGCCTCAGCCTCCCAAGTAGCTGGGATTATAGGCACCCACCAACACACCCCGCTAATTTTTGTATTTTTAGATGGGGTTTCACCATGTTGGCCAGGCTGGTCTCAAAATCCTGGCCTCAAGCAATCCACCTGACTCGACCTCCCAAAGTGCCAGGATTATAGGCATGAGCCACCATGCCTGGCCTGCTTTTATTTTCTTATACAAATAAGCAACTAAAGATAAACTGTTGATTGTGGTATCAGTTACAGATATTTGCTACACATCTCAACATTTCAAGATTAAAGGAGGTCATTTCTACACAAAGAGAAATATCATAAACAAAATAAAACTCCAAGCCTCTCAGTATCAGTCTTTGACAAGATACCTGCCTCGTACTAAGAATTTTTATTAATTAATTAATCTCCCCTAAGTGGAGAAAAGATTATATACCTGAAGACTAAGAAATTAAAGTAAATGCCCCAATGCAAAAAAAAAAAAAAACCAGAAACAAAACAAAACAATAACAACAACAACAAAAACCTATGGCTATTCTCATTTTCTGTAAAATAGTAAAATCAGATCATGAAGTAGGTCCCAAAAAACAAATGGTCATCAAGACTTTAGTGGAAAGTGTCCCACAGACCATACCCTCTGTGGCTTTGCTTCCAAGAGCTTGGCAAGCTCAAGTTGGCAGAAGCTACAGTTCTTCAAATACAGGAGCCCAGAGTGGTTCTTCCAGCATTTTCATTGAGTACTTCCACTTGAGTTGGGTTTTGTGCTTTTAGATTGCTTTTTGCTTTCTGTTTTTTTTTTTTTTTAATGATTAAATTCAGAAATCAGTTTAGCTAAAGCTTGCAGACTCTCATCTCACTCAAGACTTTTAAGAACCACAAGTGACATGTGCCGGGCGCGGTGGTTCATGTCTGTAATCCCAGCACTTTGGGAGGCCAAGGAGGGTGGATCACTTGAGGTCAGGAGTTCAAGACTAGCCTGGCCAACATGGTGAAATTCCGTCTCTACTAAAAATACAAAAAAAAAAAAAGCTGGGTGTGGTGGTGGGCCCCTGTATTCCCAGCTACTCGGGAGGCTGAGGCAGGAGAATCAGTTGAACCCAGGAGGCGGAGGTTGCAGTGAGCCGAGATCGCGCCATTGCACTCCAGCTTGGGTGACAGAGCGAGAAACTCCGTCTCAAAAAAAAAATAATAAAAAAATAAAAAAATAAAAAAAATAAAAAATAAAGTGACATGTGATACAGAAATTTGCTCCCACAGGATTTTGGTAGACTATGTTCTTCCACGAGGAGAATCATCACAGACTCACACAAATTCAATTTAATTCAACAAACTTTATGAAGTAACTACTACATGTGAGATGTTCTCTACTGGGAATCAACCTCCACTACAAAAGAGATGGGGTTCAGGGGAAGGTCACTTTATTATTATCTGAACCAGAGGGAAGGAAACAAGATTTGGGTGGTACATGTACACCTGACCACAATATTCTCAGAATTCCCAATACTTTGAAAACCATTAAATGGTAAAGACCTGACACAAAGCTCCTTAGCCTTCCCGACTTACTGATACCACTGTCCAGTATATTATAACTTCCCCCAAACACGACATGTTGCTAAGAACAAAAAGACAGTTTTCAAACAGAAGCGTGACATGGTTTGGCTTCTATGTGAGCACAGTAGGATTAATGGAGCGAGCAAGGCTGATGTCAGGGCACGCCAAAAGCCAGAAAGGTGGTCTACTGGTAGGCCTCCGAGTGCCCTTTTGTGAGATGAGTCACCCAATGACATCACTTGGAAATGCCTTTCTTCTGTCACTCGTTTTGTTGATGTCTTTAGGCCTTAATTTTCAGAACCAGTTGATAAAGAGTTGATTTAAATATAGCAATTTGAGGTTGTTCAATAATACTCTGTTTGAAACCCAGGAGTGGGCCAGATGCAGTGGCTCACACATGTAATTCCAGCACTTTGGGAGGCCAGGGTGGGGGGATCACCTGAGCTCAGGAGTTCGAGACCAGCCTGGCCAACATAGTGAAACCCTGTCTCTACTAAACATACAAACAGCAGAGCGTGGTGGCCTGTCATCCCAGCTACAGGCATTCTCTGCCTTCTGTTCTGTCATTTGTCTCTGCAGAGGATCCCTTCACCATGTCCCCTTCTGCTCGTGGTCACTGTCACGGCTGAACTTATCTCTTTCCCGGATTTCTGCAATAACCTAGAAAGTGGTGGCCATGCTCACTCCCTTTTTCCTCTTAATTCATTCTCTATCATTCCATCTGAGCAAAACCATCCTGTCCTTTACAGATCCCAGTCCATTAGCTCAACACAGCATCTCAAGCCCTTTGGGACCCGTCCTCTTCCAAACCTCCCTGCAGTCCCATCATGCTGTAACTCACCCTACTGGTGAGGACACAGTAAGTGCACCTGTTCCGCTGAGTTTCTCCAAAAGTAACAAAAATGTCACTCACAAATTGGCAAAAACAGCACCCAGGCCAAATCCCGCTGGCTGCCTGTTTCTGCAAACAAAGTCTGAATGGAACACGGCCATAACTCCTTGGTTTACATATTGCCTCTGGCTGCTTTTGTACCACAATGGCAGAATTGAATAGCTGTGATAGAGACCTTGTGGCCCACAGAGCCTAAAATATTTACTACCTGGCCCAGGTTTACAGGCCCTTGGTAGAACTGACAGCAGCAATGAGTACAGAGTGATGATGACCTCTGCCGACCAGAAAAACAGACTCCACCAGTCCAGTCTGGAATTAAGGGAACGTGAGTTTTTCTTCTTTTGTTGTATTTTTTAAGGAATCATTTCATACAGTTACACTGAATTTAAAAGCATAGAAAATGTTACCTCCCCTCCCCCAATGAAAGACCTGAATGTTTTAGGAGGTTCCTTACAACTTTTTAGCCACTTTATTATTTTCTTTTTGTCAGTTCTCTTGAGGCATTATTCATAGACATTAAAAGTCACCAATTTCCAGTGTACAACTCTATGAGCTTTGACAAATAGGCAGTCATGCAACCACCCTATGATCATGATAGAAACATTCCTATTGCCCCCCAAAAGAGTTCCCTTGGGCCCCTTTGCTGCCCACTCCCTCCCCACAGCCCCATTCCCAGCTGCCACTAATCTGATTTCTACCTAAATGAGCCCAATTTCTCCTTCTGGCTGTACTCCCTGTCCTGCCTGGGTAACACTGGCTAACCCACTTAGTTCTGGTTCTCAGGCTTCCCATCCGTGGATTAGCAGGCTTCCATTAGAACTGACACCCACGCACACTACTAATTGCAGCTCTGATTTTATCAGCCATCCTTCGAGGTTTGTGGTTAAATTTAATTTGAAGAATGGGGACCATGATGAAACATAATGTCTGAAAACTGGATTGGAAAGCTGCAGTGTTTCTTACAGGTCTAAAGATCCATGGTTCCAACATATGTCTGAGCTACTCAGAAGTTATCTTTACTTATAAGAGCAGAGTATGAAAAAGGAAATAAACTGCCCAGAAACTTAAATCCTAAATATCCTCAAAGCTACAAAAGAAAGAAAAAGAAAGAAGAGAGAAAAAGAAAGAGATAAAGAGAAAGAAAGAAAGAGAGAGAGACAGAAAGAAAGAAAGAAAGAGAAAGAAAGAAAGAGAAAGAAAAGAAAGGAAGGAAGGAAGGAAGGAAGGAAGGAAGGAAGGAAGGAAGGAAGGAAGGAAGGAAGGAGGGAAGGACAGACAGACTAGCAAATGAATGAACTTGGTGTTGAGAAAAACCATATAAAAACGATGCATTTTAAGTGAGGGTTTTGACCCTGATCAGAGCTGTGAGCTGGGACTGCTGCTCCCTTGGAAGCAGTGGCCACATGAAATCCAAACACATAATAAAGATCCAGCCACCAAGAACTCTGGAAGCCCAATTTAGAACCAGCAAAGTTCTTTCACTTTGTTTCTGAAATGGAATGACTGATTTTGAGGACAAGGGACACCCCACTGGCCATTTTTGGGGGTACCAAGCTGAAAGAACAGTAATGTAGAAGAGAGAATAAAAGTTTAGACTCTTACCCGTTTGAAAAAGCTGATCTACACATTGCTGAAGAGCTACCAAATATGTAGTAACGAACCCACAGCTTCAATTTCTTACAAAAGGCAAAAACAGGCGGAATGGAAGGACAGTCGACGCTAAAGCACTTTCTTATTCCCAAAGCAAACTCAACTTTCTTGCTAGTAACCAAAGTCCTCTGAGACTTAGGTCACCCTGAAGACATCAGAAGACGTAACCAAGGAACAACCACACTTTGAATTTCATGACATAAGTAGAAGACATATTATTTAAACAAAATTTGGAGCTAGCAAACACATCCATGCCAGGATAATTTAAGAAAGTAAAAATTTAGAAGGACTACCTTAGCTCAAGGATTCAAGTTAACCAGAAAACAACAGTCAGATGGGCTGCCCTCATTTGAGGTTTCTGAATGGGTAAGTAATGTGTCCCAAATGAAAACTTTAACCTGGAACCTCTGGCTCTCAAGTTGCAGGGCTCCCAAGCCTACGCTGCCCCAACCCCAACAGATTCTGTACAACTTCCGACCACTGTGAAAGGGACGCAGCCTGGCCCCCTCCCAGGACCCTGAGCTGCTGAACAAAGTCTACCCATGGCGGGAGAAGTGCCCAGAGAAGGGACAGGCGAAAGAATAGAAGTTGGTGTTGTCTGAAAGCATTTTTGGAGGGAGGAGTTTACACTGATCTAAATCACAAAAAAAGAACCGATATGCAAATCTTAAGTAAACTGAAGAGATCATCAGAATTCAGAATATAATGGCAGCCCTCAATATTCTCCTTTGAGTCCTCCTTCCTTGCTCCTCCATCGAAAAACAATGTATGAGGAGATTGAAAGATACTACTAAGGGCAGGGAAGAAATACAACACTGACTTACGTGTGTGTGCGTGCATATGTGTGTATAAGCATATACCTATATCTCACAGCAGACATTAAAAATGCAAAATGAGAGATTCTAAAGACAAAAACACAATTGTAGGGATGAATACAAAGCCTACACAACACTCTGGTAAACGTGTACTTTCCAAGGTTGTTTGTTGTAATTCAGTAACTAAACCATTGTATCCAATTTTGTAACAGACCTTGGACCAAACAAGGGGAGCGGAGGGGAAGAGAGAAGCCACATGTGAAACAGAAGGAATGCACTTTACCCAGGAAGCTGTACTTTTTGCCTCATCTAGTGCAGCCTACTTTTGCCAAAACTGTAAATTTGATTTGGTCTAAAAGCCAAACACCGGCAAAACGATTGTCAGTTCATGCTTACACGGAACGACGGGTAGAATTAACTAGTTCCCCTGCCACACAGCAAGTTTACGTTTACAGCACTGGGGAGAACCAACTCAGCACAGATAAGAGACATACAGTGGCCGTGATGCTGCACCCACTGCTTGAGGGTTAAGTTGGGCAAGTTCTACCGTACGGAGGTGAGCGCATCCATCGCTTCTGCTCCATCTGAGCCGTCAGGATTTCCATGGAAAAACCATTCAGCCAACCCTCTCCCAACCCTGCCATCATCATTTCAAAGTGCATGGTCCAAACAGCCAGGTCTTGTATCAAATTAAACCCCTGCAGGAATAGGGGGCGGCTTGATTTAGTGGCTCATGGATCCCTGCAGTGACCCCACGGAGGGTCAGGTTATCATCATCTCCAGTTTATTGGTGAGGAAAGCAAATCTCAGAGACTATCAGGAAAAAGGCAAAGGTAAGACAGAATCCGGACCACAACTGGGCAAACGTACATCCCTGTGGGTTCTGAGGTGGTCAATGAAGAAATAAGTGGAGGGGAAGACAATTAAGTATGTTAATGTGCAGACCTTCTATTACTGAGTACTTACTATGTTTTTGGCACCATGCAATGCATTGTGGAAATGGCATAATTTACAGTTGCTGTTCAAGTAGCTGAAGATTAAACAATCGTAAACCAAGCAAGAAGAAGCTCTACGCCAGCTATACAGGCCAGGAGAAACAGTATGGCCTGTGGAGCCAGACGGCCTGGATTCAGCTCTACCACTTCCCAGCTGTGTGACCTTGTGCAAGTTACTTAACCTCTCTGTGCCTCACTTTCCTTATCTACAAAATGGAGAGGAGAGCAGTCCCCACACCTCATGGGATTAACTGGATGATTAAATGTGTTAAAATGTGTAAATGAGTTAATATTCTTAAAGCACTTATAAAAATTGCCAGGTATACAGTAAGCGCTATTATTTAAAAAATGAAAGAAACTGGGGCTCAGCTTGTAAGTAACTGGCCTAAAGTCGCACAACCAATAATAGGCAGAGTCACGATTTAAAGTCATTTCCCAGAACTGTGAAAGGAGAGCATGAACCCAGCATCGGCTTGGGAGATTTGGAGCTTTGATGGCAGGAATCTGACATTATCCTCAACCGATGCCTTTTACTTCCTGAAGTGGCAGGAGTTGGAGCAGGAGGGGGTGCTCCAATACAAGGAGGCTGGAAAAGGGCCGAAACAGCTGGGGACAGCCGCCTGGGACAATGGAGCAGGTTTGCCAGGCAGCATTAAAGTCTTTCTAAAATGTTTTAATAGCAGCTTTATTGAGACATAATGCATATACCATACAATTCACCTATTTAAAGTAACAATTCAGTGGATTTTAGAGTATCCACAGAGCTGTGCAACCCTAACCACAATCAATTTTAGAATTTTTAACACCCCCCACCAAAGAAAATTCTGTACTCATTAGAAGTCCCTCCCCCCGAAATTATACAATAAAGTTGTATAATTTCCCCCCACCCTCTCAGTATTCTCTTGGGTGAACCTGTCTGACACTCAGCCCTGAACAACTATTCATCTATTTTCTGTCTCTATGGATTTGCCTGGATGTTTCACATAATGGATTCTGCACATTTCACATAAACAGAATCATATAGCATGTGGTTTTGCGTAATTGGCTTCTTTCACTTAGTATCATGTTTTTGAGGTTCCTTAAAGCCTTCTTAACACACAACTTCAATGCCCTTCCCTTGCTCCAAGCCCCGCTGGCTTCCCACTGCACTTGGGATCAAATCTACAGCCAAAAAAGTCCAGTGTAATCTTCCTGGACGCATCTCTGGCCACATGCTCCCCTAACCACTATGCTGGATGCTGGCCAAGCACCTCGAGCTCCTATCTCGAGGCCTTTCCCTGTGAGGTTCTGTCTACCTCGAATGTTCTCACCTCCTATGGCTCAGGGTCAGCTCCCTTCACATCCGCAGGGAGGCTTCAGATGACCACCGTATCTGAAGGAACCCAGCACTCCATTATTCGCTGTGCCCTCCACAAGCCTTTCCAAACCTGTGACTATTTCTGTGTTTGTTATGCTGCCGCGAGCCCCCTGCCTCCTGCCACAGAGGGCCGGGACCATGCATGGCCACATTATTTACCATTTCGCCACCTGCATTGCCCAGCACAAAGGAAGCACTTCGGGATTCGTTGAATGAAAGAGAAAAAAATGAAGGAAAAGTTCAGCTGAGGTTGAAGACAGCAGTTTGGAAACGTGTAAATCAATAAAGTTGTGTAATTTCCCCCCACCCTGTCAGTATTCTTTCGGGTGAACCTGTCTGACCCTCACCTTCTCACCTTTCTTTCATACACACATCACCAAATATTTATGCAACTCCCTGGCACATGGGCTGGGGGTACTCACCGTGGGACATGAGAAAGAGAAGATCCCAATCCTACAGCCTGCAGTACAGCAGGGGAAGGATGAATCCTTCAAGTTCTTCAATACAAAATTCCCACAAGTTTGCTATGCTCGTGGCTTCATGGGATATCAGCCCTGGTTACCAGAATGACTTAACTGAAGCTTTCTCTTGTTCTCCAGAAAACCCAGGTTTTACTACACTCCAGGGGCCAAGACAACATTCCCCAGATCCTATGCTGCGTGACATGAATCTCTAGGGCCCTCTCATCTTACAGAGTCACCTTTTTGCCGTGCTGGAGGAAGAGTATCTAGGCCCGTAGCTCTGGCTCTCCTGAGCTAAGTGACCTCAATCGGATCACTTGGCCTCTTCACCACTGGGTAAAATGCAGGGGCTGGAAAGGTGACCCTGTGGTTCCCACTGGCCCTGCGTTGCTATGAATCTGTATGTCTTAAAGTGCTATCTTTTTTCCCATCTTCAAACTAATCAGGCACCACCTTCATGACAAACCCCTGATAGCAGAAAGTTCTCTAATAGCAAAGCCAGCTCCCATCAACAGGGCAGGAATTGGCACTATTTGTGTACAGTTAACTGACATGTGCAAAAGTCGTGTTTCCGAGGTTAATATATTATAAGATCATACAAGGCCAGAATTAGAGAAGAAGTGTAAAGCACTGTTACACTTCTTGATTTTGTTTCATGCTTAATAAAACAGAGTTGTGTGCATCGTGCATCTGATACACAGAAAACCAGATCCTGGATTGGCTCAGCTGGGACTGAACGTTAGGGTGGAGGGTAAAAGCCTCCCTGTGATCACTGCACGTTGTCACAGCAGGGACAGCAATGCCCCCTCTGCTGTCCTTCCCACAGACGGCAAGAGCAGGCAATGCCACTGAGGTTCTCAAAAGAAAAAAAATTCTACTCTCGGAAACATTCACACTAACATACAATATACATCGTGGATTTAAGAAGCACACTAAAGAAAGTTAAAGGCCTGGGCTGGGCGCAGTGACTCACGCCTGTAATTCCAGCACTTTGGGAGGCCGAAGTGGGTGGATCATGAGGTCAGGAGACCGTCCTGACCAACATGGTGAAACCCCGTCTCTACTAAAATACAAAAAATTAGCCATGTGTGGTGGTGCACACCTGTAATCCCAGCTACTCGGGAGGCTGAGGCAGGGGAATCGCTTGAACCCAGGAGGCGAAGGTTGCAGTGAGCCGAGATCACACCGCTGCACTCCAGCCTGGTGACAGAGCAAGACTCTGTCTATTAAAAAAAAAAAAAAAAAAGAAAATAAAAGAAAAAAGAAAAAAAGAAAGTCAAAGGCCTCAGTGAGCCATAAAGCCCAGGCTACCAGTTGCACTCTCAAGAGTGACGTCATGGCACGGGAGGGAGAGGGCAGGGGAAAACTTCAAAGTGGTCTGTGGGCCAGGCGCTGTGGCTCACACCTGTAATCCCAGCACTTTGGGAAGCCAAGGTGGGCAGATCAAGAGGTCAGGAGTTTGAGACCAGCCTGGTCAACATGGTGAAACCCCGTCTCTACTAAAGATACAAAAAATTAGCCGGAATGGTGGCAGGCGCCTGTAATGGTGACAGGCGCCTGTAATCACAGCTACTTGGGAGGCTGAGGCAGGAGAATCGCTTGAACCTGGGAGGCGGAGGTTGCAGTGAGCCAAGATTGTGCCACTGCACTCCAGCCTGGGAGACCGAGTGAGACTCCGTCTCAAAAAAAAAAAAAAAAAAAGTGGTCTGTATTTGGTGAATAAATACAAGAGTTTCCATCTTCAGATCTGTAAAATTGACAGCTTAAATAAAATTCTAAAGTCTTTAATGCAAAAGACAATAGGGTCGATCTATGTTACCAAATATGGTTAAGAAGAACTCAAAATTTCCTCTAATATTCAAAAGGATCAACAAAAATTTGGGAAAATGAACATATAAAATTACACATCTAATTACAGAAAACAGGTACTGCTTTCTGTATGGCAGGTACTCTAAGACTTAATATATATATAACCCCTTAAGTCTCCTAGCATCCCCTCATATGTGTACTATAACTGTCTCACCTGGAGCTGAGGAACTGAGGCACCCAGAAGGAGGTAACTTGCTCACAGCCTCACCGAGCCCGGCTCACACCGGGGGACTCACATCCTCACTGCCAGATGCTACCCCCATCCTCCAACACAGAAACGTTCACAGATGTCTCTTTAGCTGATCTCTGGAAAGTACAGTTTTATATAACAGGAAATTATACACATCATTTAAGCTAACTTAGCTTACTGTCTGTGACTGCCATCAGAAATTTTCATGGCCATGTAAATATAAATGGCTCTCCCACCTGAATGGGTCAGACGAGAAAATACTTTTAACTTAAAGACATTATCAAAAGCCAGTATGTGATGAGTTGGGTAGCCCAAGTTTCTAAATAACACTCAACAATACAGCTGAGAGGGATTCTGTAGATTTTTTCCAGGAAATCTGGATGGAATTCTTTCCTAGCTCTTTCGTATTTGAATGTATCTCTAGAAACTGGCCCCCCAGGCCAGTAGGGACCTAAGCGGCCATATGCAATCGACTGTCTCCAAAGGATGAAACACTTGTAGAATTCACAAACTCTCTACCTATATGTTCCAATTTATTTTGAAAAAACTTTAGAAAAGGGCAAGTTACCGCTTTCTGGGACCAAATAAAAATATGGTACTTTAGGCTGTGTACTTCAAGTTTTCTGGGCGCCATTCACATTTCAGAAATAGACAAAAGCAGAGAGAGAGAAACAGTACTAGAGAAAGAGAATGTCAAGTAGTTGTCACCACAGGTCACCATGTACCTGTATATCCTAAGGGCTCCAGAAACAAAATATCTGACTAGTGGCTCGTAAGTAGAGAAAGGCCAGTTCCCTCGGCTCATGTACTGACTTGTGTTTCACCACACAAACAAAAACAAAGGAAGTGCCTGCCCCACAGAAACACGCACATGCATGAGCAGCAATACCGGCAAAATATTGGAAATATTGTAAAACCTGAGGGTTCATACTCCCAGAGTCCAGGACCCAGCCTTGGCCCTTACGGAAACAGCTAGGTGATCCCTTACAGAAAACATGTTGGGGATGGGGGGATGGGGGGAACAGAAGGAGGAGTTAAAAAGACCTCTTGAGCTATTGTCCTCCAATTGCTTTTTCAGTGTTTGTTTTGTTTTTGAGACAGGGTCTAGCTCTGTCACTCAGGCTAGAGTGCAGTGGCGCAATCATGGCTCACTGCAGCCTCCACCTCCCAGGCTCAAACGATCCTTCTGCCTCAACCTCCCAAGTAGCTGGGACTACATTACACACCATCATACCCAGATAATTTTTTTTGCATTTTTCTGTAGAGACAGGAATTCGATATGTTGCCCAGGCTGGCTCAAACTCCTGGGCTCAAGTGATCCACCCACCTCAGCCTCCCATAGTGCTGGGATTACAGGAGTGAGCCCGGCCTACTTGTATTTTTTTATGGAAGAGAAGAAAATATGGGAGTGCCACTCCAAGGGAAAGAGCTAAGCAAAGAGAAAACAAACAGGACAGGCAGGCACGAGGCAGCAAAGAGGAAGGTCAAACTTTGGGGAAGATGAAAAGCAGATTAGAAGGCCACTCTGTTTCCAGTTAGAGCCCTCAAATGGCTTCCACAGCCATTCCCAAGAGCAGTCTTTAAGTGAAACAGCAGTTACTGAGACCTTTCCCATGGAACCACCCACCGCATCCTCCCCAGATACCCGTCGGGAGTCAGGGATACTTAAATCACCTCCATCCCTCATGACCCGTTTCATGTTTTGGAGAGGCACAGCGCTGCCAATTATATAAAAGCTTTCTGCTTGGCAGTCCTAAAAGAATGACATTTTCCCCAAAACAAAGAATTCATTCCATCTGAACCAACTTGTATTTATTTAGCCAGGACATATGCATCTACTAGATGCTACAACTATGTAACACTCCCCCGTGTAGGGCTTACAGATGCCTTCAGGGGTTCTCATGATACACACTGTCAACAGGTGGTCCTGAAGAGCATCAACAACTGGAGATGCCATCTTCTCCTTACGATCGTCACAGCTGTTTAGTGACTTAAGCAAGAAGCAGAGGTCATATTCCTAAGAGGTAACTCCTTGAAGTGATTTTGCACAAGGCTTATGCCTTGATGGGAAAATCACACATTAGAATGACAGTCTTCTATTGAAAAAGAAGTATTTCATTTCAAGTTTGTTTTCATATGTTACTTATATACATATACCATATAAGTATGTAAAGTATGTGGTTAGGCCCATTATAAATATATATGCATGCATATATATATATGTGTGTGTGTGTGTATATATATATGTATATATTTGATTGTTTTGAGATGGAATCTCGCTCGTGTTGCCCAGGCTTGAGTGCAATGGCGCGATCTCGGCTCCCTGCAACCTCCGCCTCCCAGGTTCAAGCAAGTATCCTGCCTCAGCCTCCTAAGTAGCTGGGATTACAGGCGCCTGCCACCACGCCTGGCTAATTTTTGCACTCTTAGTAGAGATGAGGTTTCGCCATGTTGGCCAGGCTGGTCTCAAACTCCTGACCTCAGGTGATCCACCCACCTTGGCCTCCCAAAGTGCTGGGATTACAGGTGTGAGCCACCACACCCGTTTTTTGTTTTGTTTTGGTTTTGTTTTGTTTTGTTTTGAGACAGGGTCTCATCCTGTCACCCAGGCTGGAGTGCAGTGGCTCGATCTTGGCCCAATGCAGGCTCTGACTCCCAGGTTCAAGTGACTCTCCTGCCTCAGCATCCCGAGTCACCAGGATTCAGGCACGAACCACCACACACAACTAATTTTTGTATTTTTAGTAGAAAAGAGGTTTCATCATGTTGGCCAGGCTGGTCTCAAACTCTTGGCCTCAAGGATCCACCCTCCTTGACCTCCCAAAGTGCTGGGATTATAGGCGTGAGCCACTGCACCTGGCCCATATATATTTTACATGCACACACACACACACACCGTGACCATCTAACCTAAAAAAGTCCACCTGTGTATCACAGTCCCTTCTATCATACCGCCTTTTAAATCTTTTTCTTCTGAAGACAACACTTTTTGAAATTACCGACTCTACTAGGATAATGGCTTCCTGTCTGTCACCTCCTCTAAAACGTCTGCACCGTAGAATTAGGGATCTCCTCTTTCTTATTACCTGCAGTATTATCTCCAGCTCCTAGAACAGATTCTTGCTGATAGGAGGCACTTAGTAAGTAACTACTGAATGAATGAAGAACGAATGCCTCACCACACACCAAAGCAAAAGGAAGGCATTATGGAAAAACTCAAATAGAGCGGACACAAAGTCATACAACTTGGGCTTAAGAGCGAGCTTGACTTCTTAATTTCCTATATATGTAGAGAAGTTGCTTAATCCCTAGACTTCAGTTTCCTCAGCTTTAAACTAAGATAGGGTGGGCATGGTGGCTCATGCCTGTAATCCCAGCACTTTGGGAGGCTAAAGTGGGAGGATCGCTTGAGCCCAGGACTTAGAGGCTGCAGTGAGCTAAGAGTGAGCTAAGGCTGCAGTTGGCACTCCAGCCTGGCCAACAGAGCAAGGCCTCATCTCTAAATAAATCTCGAAGAAAAGAAAGAAAAGAAAGAAAAGAAAGAAAAGAAAGAAAAGAAAGAAAAGAAAGAAAGAAAGGAAGGAAGGAAGGAAGGAAGGAAGGAAGGAAGGAAGGAAGGAAGGAAGGAAGGAAGAAGTACTGTGTTTGACAGTTCTTTGCAAATTAAAGAGTACTTTATTATTGCTGTAAATGACATCTTGAGTCAATATTGATAGTGGCATCAAAGAAAAAGTTCACTAGCATAAATCCTTAAATA
Source organism: Macaca thibetana thibetana (assembly GCF_024542745.1). Taxonomy (NCBI): domain Eukaryota; kingdom Metazoa; phylum Chordata; class Mammalia; order Primates; family Cercopithecidae; genus Macaca; species Macaca thibetana. The sequence goes on along the minus strand of NC_065581.1, from coordinate 109,638,832 downwards.
AGCGAGTTAATCTGGCAAGAGTGAACTTTCTCATCGTCAACACCATTTTGCAACTGATTGGCTACCTCTCAAGTGTGTGACAGTTTGTTTACAAATAATAGTAGAAAGAAAGTATAAAGACCAGGGTTCAGCTCCCTACTCTACCACCCAACTTTAAGTCCTCCTCCCTCAGCACCATCACATATGAATAATAAATATATGAATAATCCAGAGATCTCAGAGTGCTACTGTGATGATAAAAACCTAATATTACGCTTTGTCCAGCTCGTTGGAGCTTGCTAATGTCAGCCTACAATAGGATTTTGGCACCAAAAGCTACACGGGCACCACTGGGAAAAGCACCATCCTATTAAACAATGGGACAATGCCACCAGTCCCCTTCCACTGGCAACGCTAGACAATACCTCCACAAAAAGCCTTCTATCACCAGTCATGTGTTCTTTTGCTACCAGATCTTTCTTATTAAGATGTAATTCACAAACCATAAAATTTGCTCTTGTAAAGTGTACGATTCAGTGGGTTTTAGTATTTTCACAAGGTTATGCAACAATCACCACTATCTACAGCTGACCCTTGAACTAACTTGGGGTTAGGCATGCCTACCCCCTCATAGTAAAAAATCCACGTGTAACATTTGACTTTCCCAAAACTTAACTACTAATAGCCTACTGTTGACCAGAAGTTTTACGGATAACGTAAAGTCTATTAACACACAGATTTATATCTACATATATTTTATGCATTCATGACATACCTATCTTTTTCTTAATTGTTTTGGTATTTTGAGACTATAGAGTTTTTTCAGATTGTTGCAAATCTCCAAAAAAATTTCCAATATATTTACTGAAAAAAAAATCTACTTATAAGTGGACCTGTGAAGTTCAAACCTATGTTGTTCAAGGGTCAATTGTAATTTGATAACATTTCCATCACCCCAAAAAGAAACACCCTACTCATGAGACATCATTCTTTATTTCCTATTCTCCCAACCCCTGTAATCAAGAAACTGCTTTCTTTTTCTTTTTCTTTTTTTCTTTTTTTTTTTTTTTGATACAGGGTCTCACTCCTTTGCCCAGGCTGGAAGGAGTACAGTGGTTCGATCTCAGCTTACCGCAGCCTCCGCCTCCCAGGTTCGAGCAATCCTCCTGCCTTCAGCCTCCCAAGTAGCTGGGACTACAGATGCATGCCACCATGCCCAGCTAATTTTTGTATTTGTAGAGACAGGGTTTCACCATGTTGCCCAGGCTGGTCTCAAACTCCTAAGTTCAGGAAATCCACCTGCCTTGGCCTCCCAAAGTGCTGAGAACGAATCTACTTTCTATCTCTATGATTTGCCTGTTCTGAACATTTCATATAAATCATTTCATACAATATGCAACCTTTTATCTTTGTCTTATTTCATATATCATCAGATGATCAAGGTTTATCTATGTTGTAGCCTGCACCAGTACCTCAGTCCTCTTCGTGGCTGACTAATATTCTACTGTATAGATATACTACATTTTTATCCATTCATCAGTTGATAGACACTTAGGTTTGTTCCCTCTTTTCGGCTATTACAAATAAGGTTGCTATGAACACTCATGTATAGGTTTTTAGGTGAATGTACGTTCCCAGTTCTCCTGGGGTTATATCTAGGAGTGGAACTCTTGAGTCATGTGGTAACTCTTTAAGATTTTGAGGAACTGCCAAATTGTTCCCCAGTGGAGCTGCACCATGTTACATTCCTGCCAGCAATTTATGAAGGTTCCAATTTCTTCACATCTTCACCAACACTAGTTATCATCCATCGTTTTTAGTATAGCCATAATAGTGGGTAAGAAGTAGTGTATTATTGTGTTATCAGATTTTAACAACCAATTTTTAGTAGGTCCTCAGAAACAGAAACTAAATACCAGACAGTGGAAGAAAAAAAATCCACATTACGCCAAGGCAGTATTCTCAAACTTCAGTCATTCAAGTACTACCCTCATGATTTTACCAAATCTGAGTGTCATGTCTACTATTATTTACTTATTTAATAAATCAATTCATTTTTAATTTCATTTTTATAAGAATCTTTAAGTCAATGCTATAAATATGTGTCACATGCCATAAATAGAAATATCATGAGTACACACTTTGGGAGGCTGAGGCAGGCAGATCACTTGCGGTCAAGAGTTCAAGACCAGACTGGCCAACATGGTGAAACCCCATCTCTACTAAAAATATAAAAAGTAGCCAGGCATGGTGGCATGGACACCTGCAATCCCAGCTACTTGGGAGTCTGAGGCAGGAGAATTGCTTGAATCCAGGAGGCGGAGGTTGCAGTGAGCCAAGATCGCATCATTGTACTCCAGCCAGGGCAACAAAGTAAGACTCCCTCTCAATAAACAAATAAATAACATGAATATAAATATGAAAGGAAAGCAAAGTTAGCTAGATGGAACTGTCTCCCGGGGCCTGCTTCTTCATGTTCAAAGAAAAATTTGCAAATAAAAGGTGCTGGAAAAATGACAGCTACAGAGAGAATCTTCCCTTGACCTCATCAGACAGACTGGACAGCAAGGTGCTGGCACCATCAGTGACAGAGTAGTTCCCTGTCATGTTTGTGTCTCTTACAATGTAACCTCTTACTATCCCAGGTGCATCACTTTGAGAGACCCTGCTATAACGCTTCAGGAAATACCGGTCCTGAAAGAGAAGGCCAGTTCCATAGTGGTCATCATACTGGGGGTTTTGATGGACAGTTTTCTACATAGCCCATTACACTTGGCTGAGGGTGTCACTACTTCATGGTAACAAACCTTGTTCAGCAAATTTCCAATAAGTCTGCCCATTCTCTAGCTGCAAGCACCTGGCTTTTCAAGTTTCAACAAAAACAACTTTCAGAGCAAATACACGTAATACAAATTAAAATAAAAAGCACCTGCCCTGGGCAGGCAAGCCCAGGCAATGCTATCTATAATGTGACAAAGTGCCTGGATGGGCTTTACTGACAGAACTGGCCCCAAGTATAATTAAAAAAAAAAAACAGTGCACCGGTTGTGCTTAAATACAATTCAGCCTCCCTCACCCAGTCCAACACACGTACTATTTATAGTGAGATAAAAGCAGCCAGTGACAGCATATTTGGGTGCCTCCAGATTTTAAGAATAATTATCATCTGTCATCATCCAAGCTTAATAAAATACTAAATAGTATATTACATTAAAAGAAAAGGAGTGATGATTAAATCTGAAGGTATTCCACTGTCTCTGTACCTGGGTACTCCTCCTGGGCCCTCAGATCTCTGCTCACACGTCCTTTTCACTGGGAATACTTCCCTGGCCCTCAACTCTAAATCCCCCTTATTTCATATCTCGGGATACCTTTCATTTCCCTTCCTAGCACATCTCGCTATGTAGTTTATGGATGGCTGGTGTCTGTCTCCCAACAACAAAGCCCCATGTAAACAAAAACCAGGACTGTTTTGGTCTCCATCATGCCGCCAACAGCTACAACAGTTCTTGGGACAGAGGAGATAACTCAAGAATTATTTGCTGAATGGATGAGCTCAGAGGATGTCAAAATTGTATGAATGTTGTAAGGTCTGGCCATGCTTAGAACTACCACTAAGAGTATATCTCAAAAAGGCAAACAAACAAACAAAAAACAAAGCAAAACAACAACAACAACAAAAAAAAAACCATACAGGGCAGGACTCTACAACTTTCTAGAGTTCCTGCGAACTGACTACAACCCAGGCTATCCCATAAGATAGGAACCTCCCTTTCTTCTAAGTGAGGTATTGAGTCTATCAATGAGCTTTTATGGAGGGCCCGTTTGTCAGTGGAGGGAAGTTGGTGATGAGGGAAGGAAGAAGACAAACAAACTAAAATGGACTCAGTGCTTACCATGATACACATATTCCTCCTTCAGTCCCCAAAGAACCCTTCGTGATCACCATGATACATCTTGGGCTTGTAAAATGTAGTAACTTGCTCAAAGTCACACAGCTAATCTATGGTCAAACAGGAACAAGTATCAATTCGTTATAAGCCGAAGACGTTACACAAGTGCCAGAGGGCACATACACCTTGAAAGGGGCCAGAAAGAATGGACAAAGTTAGATGATAGAGCCAATGGGGTGGGGGGGGGGATGTTATTGTTAGTTTACCATTTTCTATGCGTTAAGTATAGGACTAAAGCATTGACTCACAAAATTTTATGTATTCATCATATGAGCTCCAGGAGGTGGGCACAATGATTTATCGCCATTTTTTTAGGGTGAAACTGTAGCTTAAGAGAGAAACCTGGACAAGGTAATTGATGGTTGGAAAGTGGCTGAAATCTGAAGCCCAAGCTGTCTGAGTTCACATTCAGAGCACTGACCCCTGCCTCCACCTCCTGCCACGATGCTGGGGGAGAGTGACATAAACGAGGCACAGAACAGGGAATGAGGGCGTTCCGTAGCGCATGCATTTAGGGAGTGTCTACTCTACATCCAGATGGCACAGGGTAACGAGTATAGGTGAACGACAGAGCCCTGCTCTTCTAGAGCGTCTAGAAGACAGTGAAGTCAGAGTGGATCTGAAGTATAGGGTCTGAAGTCGGGTTGCCTGGATTCAAACACTGACTAGCTGTGCAACTTAGACAATCACGTAATATTCCCAGGCCTCAGTTCCCTCCACCTTTTTTTTTTTGAGACAGAGTCTCAGTCTGTTGCCCACACTGCCAGACTGGAGTGCAGTGGCATGATCTCGGCTCACTGCAACCTCCGACTTCCAGATTCAAGCGATTCTTCTGCTTCAGCCTCCCGAGTAGCTGGGATTACAGGCACACGCCACCGCATCCAGCTAATTTTTGTATTATTTTTAGTAGAGATGGGGTTTCACCATATTGGCCAGGATGGTCTCAATCTCCTGACCTCGTGATCTGCCCGCCTTGGCCTCCCAAAGTGCTGGGATTACAGGTGTGAGCCACTGGGAATGGCAATAGCCATCATACCTACCTCATGAGGTTATTAAAAAAAAAAAAAAATGGGCTAGCTGGGCGCAGTGGCTCACGCCTGCAATCCCAGCACTTCGAGAGGCCGAGGCGAGCGGATCACGAGGTCAGGAGATGGAGACCATCCTGGCTAACACGGTGAAACCCTGTCTCTACTAAAAATACAAAAAATTAGCCAGGTGTGGTGGCAGGTGCCCATAGTCCCAGCTACTCAGGAGGCTGAAGCAGGAGAATCACTTGAGCCCAGGAGGCAGAGGTTGCAGTGAGTCGAGATCGTGCCACTACACTCCAGCCTGGGTGACAAAGCAAGACTCCATCTCAAAAAATAAAAGGGGGGCCAATATAAAGTCCTTAAAGCATACCTGGCGCACATCAATATTAGCTATTATTGTTCTTGGAACTAATAGAAAACAAGGTTAGATGGGAAAAATATGGCCAAAGCAAAGGACCGTGGAAGGATTGAGTTCAGCAGGGTCTGAAGAATGTGCAAGATGGACGGGGGCTTGCTAAAGTCAGAGATGCCCTCGGGAAAGCAGTGGGGCCATCCGGATGTGGAGTGATGTGCACCCAGCACAGCTACAGACTATAGTGTCACAGGAGAAAGAAATGGACAGGATGAGATGATGGACTGCGACATCACGTGAGAGGCAAAAACTAGCCAAAGAGGGTGCCAAGGGTTTGGACCAGGTTCAAACTCTATACCAGACAGAAAACATGGCACAAAAGAGAGAGGAGACGTGTGGGAAGAAGATGCGGTCATGCCTTTCCTCCTGTGCTTGCTGACTTGACAGTGGCTGTGAGTGAGTCAGAAAGTGGGCAGAGACTGTGGGTCTCAGGAGGCTCCAGACCAGGGCCCTGTGGAAGGGCTGGCCCAAGGAAACTACCATTTACTGAACATATACTATGTTTACATTGTTCATGGTTAAATCTAAGTCTTGTTTTTTCCTTCTGAAAAGAGTCTACAAGATCACTCCTGATCGCCCTTGTACACATGAGGAAGTTGATGGAGAGGGACTGGGGACATTGCTGAGGATGACACAGCTAAAAAGTGGTAGAACTGGTCTTGAGGTCCAGGCCTATCCGATTCCAGAACCCATTGTCTTCCCACTGCCAGGCTCAGCCAGAGAAGCCAGGAGGTAGAACAAGCTCTGCTGAGAAGCCAGCGCCTCAGAGTTACAACACACACCTGGCCCTTCTCCACCTCGCCCCTCTTGGCCACCATCTCTCCCCTTGGCCGCCCTTCCCTCCCCTTCTCCAACCCAGCACTGTGCTCATTAGACAGGACCCAGCATTAATCCACCCTCATCCATGAAGTTTTCACGCCCCCTCCCCAGGGGAAATGGTCACCTCCTCCATCTGCTGCAGCCCTTGCTGTCCTTCCCACCCACCTGGCATGTGTAGACAAGCTTCAACTCAGGTGTGGTGTTCTGGCCACCTTATGCCACCCGCTGACAGACGGGGCTGATTCTGCTATTGTGCACTTCCCGGGGCCTCTTGCTCCCTCTCAGTTCCATCAAGTCCCCTTGAAAGCTGCACTCTCAGTCAAATGCCAGCCTTCTGGGGAGAGGAGGACTCCCCAGCCCTAGGCCTTCCTGGGGCTGAGCTACCCTGATGCACCTCTGACAAATTCCAAGTACTGTGGCTAGCTCTGCTCCACTACATCCTCCTCCAAACTAGAATTTAAGTTTCTAGAAAGAAATCACTTCCCTGTGCTGTTTGTAGTGCCTTACACGTGGCAGACGATCAATAAATAACCACCATTGTCAAAGCTGATGAAAAAAAACCTTTAGTACAGTAACACCTCACCTCACACACGTTGGAACCAAAAGGCAAGCCAGGGGGCCTCTAGGCAAACAGTGTAAGAAGGCTTGGAGGTGTTGCTTTTACCCTGCAAACCCAGCAGTGATGCCAGTTAAAGTAATAATATAATTATTTTTTCAGATATGGATGGTTCAGTGTTAGAAAGACTTGAAAAACAAAATGAGGCCTCTTTCTTTGAAATGTTAAAGATGTGATAAAACCTATGCGGTAAAGTACACTGGCTTGACTTAAGGCCTTCCAAGACAGACCTTCACCCAAGGCCCGTTTGTTCTCATTTTAGAAAGCAGAAAAGTTCTTTTGTTTCCCAGCCTTCAAGAGAGACAAGCTGAGTAAATCCACAAGAGTAGCCAGTGTGTATGCTGCTTGGAGCACTGGTTACCTAAAAGCCAAGGACAGTAACCGAGAAAACAGGGCATGCTGGGGTCACTCGGCAAAATAGTCACACAAGTATCGGTAGGCCCTATCATTATAGTAACCACACACTTCACTGATTCTGAATAATTCATTCTTTCATAAGCAAGGAATCATTAACTTATGTTGAATGCACTCTGTAAGCCCCCAAAAATAAAAATTTATTTTAGAAAGATTTCCATCCAAAACTACAGGGAAAAATTAAATATACCCAGGTCTTAAAAATATCCAGGTTTAAAGACCTTAAACCAGGTCTTAAGGATCAGTTATCAGGAAAATTCCTATATATGAAACAGTTCATTCCCTCATGGGTCCAGCAAACAGGATGAGACCTCATACCATTTCTCTCAGAAGAACTGCAGAATGCCTACTTTCTTATCTTTTTTTAACTTTGCAAATAGCCCAACTATGAAGTGCACATGGCTATGGGGTCAGGCTGTCCTGAAGCCAATTTAAGAACCTAATAAAACCTATTTTTACATAAAGAACCAACTTTATTTCAAAGCATTAAAAAAAAAGACAATTCCTTCGGATTTTTCAATCACTGAACTATCAAAAATGATTGTAACATTATAACATCATGACTTTTATTGGAATCCCTGGGCAGCTATCAGCTTTGCAGAGTGAAAAAAAAAAAAAAATTCTGAGCTTCTTTATAATTTTTATTTTTATTATTTATTTATTTATTTATTTTTGAGATGGAGTCACCCAGGCTGGAGTGCAGTAGCACAATCTCGGCTCACTGCAACCTCTGCCTCCCGTGTTCAAGCAATTCTCCTGTCTCAGCCTCCTGAGTAGCTAGGACTACAGGCGCACACCACCAAGCCCAACTTTTTTTTTTTTTTTTTTCTGTATTTTTAGTAAAGACAGGGTTTCACCATATTGGTCAGGCTGGTCTCGAACTCCTGACCTCAGGTGATCCACCTGCCTCAGCCTCCCAAAGTGCTGGGATTACAGAAGTGAGCCATGGCACCCAGCTGCTTCTCTGTAATTTTTAGTAGTTTCAGAATGTCACTGATGGAATGACATTGATACTAGCTATTGGTAATTAACTAGGCCAGCGAAGCTTGGGCCCACCCAAGGTAGCCTGAAGAGCGTGACCACTAACGGACTCCCTTCCCCTCAATGTGCATGGAGGTGCTCCCTAAATACTTGTCTTCAGCTTTCCTGCCATCCACACTGCTCTTCAAACACCCAAATGCACTCAGGTGACTCCCGATTTAGACCTTCAGTGATCCTCCCATCATTCACTACGAAGATGAGTCCAAACCCCTAACATCACTCACCGTGAGGCACCAGGAGAGCCGTCACAGAAGAACGTCCCTGCTCTGCTGGGGCTTTCGTCCTTACGATGAAGACAGGCAGCGAACACCAAACCCAGAACAGAGCAGGCAGTAAGTGCTAGGAAGAAGGCTAAGGCAGGCACAGGGGCTAGAGAATGGCACTCATCCAAGAAGGCCTCTCAAGAAAGGTGAGTATAGCCTGAAAGAAATGACATGACCACATGACAAGCAAAGGCCTCCCAAAGCTGGCCCGAGGCCTGCTGGCCAAGCTCCTACTCTGCCCGTCCTCCTCTTGCAACCTGCACTCCAGCCTCAGAAGCTGGGATTCCTTCTCCCAACGCACCTCACTGCTTCACACTCCATGCGTTTGCATTTGCTCTTCTTCTGCCTACAACATCACCCACACACCTATCTGGTCTGGCCAACTCCTCCTGATTCTCCAAGGCTCCCCAGAAGCTTCTCCTCCTTTTTGAGGCCTTCTCTGGACACCAACCACATACCAGCTTCCTCACCAGCAAGATCCATCACTTCTCCCTTCTGCCCCTCTGGCCCGCACCGTGTTTATTCATGTGTCTGACGCCTGAGCAAAGTGAAGCTCCTAAAGGTCCCGGAGCTGTGACACTCATCTCCATAGCTGCAGCTCCTGGTCCTTCAAGACAGCCGTCCCCGAGGGCCTCCGTTAATAAAGGAATAAAACGCACATCCTCCTTTTACAATGCCATCTTTGAAAAGGTCTGCCCATGGAGAAAGCACAAACAAATGCCTTTTTATTTGAAACTCCCTTTGTAAAAATCGCTCTCCTTTTTCCCTGAAACCTGCATGTTGTAAAAGTCTTTTGGGTTCTTCCCCCTATAAAACTATCTTGACACCTAGCCATGTATCACGGCGCATGAAGCAGCTATAAACATCGCAGTTGGAAAAACATTATGCTGTGAAGGAAGAAACTCTATCTGCCAAGACACCGAAAGGCTTGCTACAGATATCATGAGAATGTCATGCTGGACACAATGAAAGCAGCTTGGACACTCCTTTATAGCCTGTGATCATTTTCACAAACATTTCCTAAATCCTACATAGTAAAACTTTCTTTCCAAGGAGGACAAATTGTTTAAAAAGGGGGAGGAACATACTCTTTTCTGGTTTTGCTTTTGTGTAGTTAAACTCTGAGCTTTAAAAACACAGCCTACACCTCCCCATCCTTAAGACACCCAAAGAGAAAGTCAGTTGGAGGAAAAAGGGAAAAAAGGCAGTGGCCAGGACGCAAGACATACAGCTCCCAATAAAGGAGATGAATTCAGAGAGAAAAAAAATTCTTCTTTCAGTGCAGATTCCACTATTGTTACTTTAGTTTCCATTCTGTTTTCAATGTGGGGCAAATAAGAGTTGTAGAAGTGAGAGCCTCCCATGTGGGTGGAAGGGAGCTGGATTCAGAATCAGGTTGTAACTGCAGAAACACCAGCCAGATCTCAGAAAGACCAGCCCAAGCCATGCTGACAGCTGGCCCTCCTCAAGCCTAAACTAGAGCTCCAAAACTGAAGACCCCCTAAAAATAACAAAGAAAGAGAATTCAGCTGCTCCGTCCGAACTCGAGCACAAAAGGAAGAGGGGGGAGAAATCATTTCCATATTTCACATAAACTTAGATCTCACTGCGACAGTTAGGAATGCATGAGTCAACCAAGGACTGACAATAATTACTGCACACATCAAGCCCCCCGCCACAATTCAAGACGAGAATGTGCAACACCGAACGAAAACTATGGACGTCTCTATTGGGAAATGTTTGTGCTTACATATTTCAAAATGGCTTCGTAAAAAAAATAAAGTGTCCTTTTACGTGAGCTTTTAACTTTTTCGTTGTTGTTCTTCCAGAGAAAGCACCTGGAAGAGACTTTAAAATGTAAAACTTGTCCCAAAGTCATGTGAGATTTTATTCTTGCAACTTACTGTAACTGTACATGAGTGTTTTCTCCCAGCCCCCAGATTCCCTCACACGGTGGTTAAGATTCGTTCTGCCCTTGAACAGACTGGGGGTTTAACTGTACTGCAGTGGTTATTGTGAGGGAGGAAAAGAGGCAAATAAATCACAGAACGGCTGTAATTCTAGAAGAATAATTTTGGGGGAAGTAAACTTTCTCGTTGTTGGCTGTCAGGAACGGAAAGTTATCTATGGTGTACAGTGTTGAGAATCAGGCACCAGATGTCTGGTGCTGGGGTCGTCTCATTTCATGAAAAGGAATGTTTTGTTTAAAAATGTCTAAACAAGAAGTACCATTTCCCGAGCCTTTCTGTATTCCACAACATGAGCTGGGCACTCTCTCCTGGTGTTTCGTTCAGGCTCATAACAACCATGTGATATATTATCATGCCTATCCTACAGATGTGAAAGCAAGCTCCGAAGGGCTAAATGCTCAAGGTCGTACTATCACTGAGTGCTAGAGTGGGGATTCAACACGGGTTATTTCACTCTGCCCCAGTCTGGCTCTGCTTTCTCCCTACAGCAGGTGGGGCACCTGTTCTGGCGTGTGACTTCCCCAGGCAGGTAACGCCTGTGAGCGCAGCAGAGTCTCATGAACAGGACGGAGACAGGGAAACAAAGCTGGCTCCCTGGCTCATTCTCCACGCGATTAAATTAGTCAATGCTTACTACATGGATGAATGCAGAATTTAAATCTAGTGTCTGAAGAGCCTTTGTTAACCAACGTGTGAGCATGTCCCTGGGTGCCCACTGTCAAAGTGGCACTACTGAACTATAAACATCAATTTTACATCCAACAGAAGATATACCATGTTCCTGACCTCCTTATGATCCCATAAAGCCCAGTTTCTTTGAAACCTAGATTAAAACAGTTCACTGAGCATGTGCCACCATGTCTCGCAATTACGATTTCTTTTAAAGCCAGGCGTGATCCCATATCTTTCAGAAATTTATTTAATAGCAGTCTTATGCTTATTTGATAGCAGTCTTATGCTTATTTGATAGCAGTCAGTTCTAATTTATTTGATAGCAGTCTTATGCTTATTTTTTATTTATTTATGCTTATTTGATATTTATTTTATTTGATAGCAGTCTTATGCTTATTTGATTTTTTTGCTTATGTATTTATTTCCTTATTTATCTATGCTTGTTTGATATTTATTTTATTTGATAGCAGTCTTATGCTTATTTGATATTTATTTATTTTGCTTACGTATTTATTTGCTTATTTATTTATGCTTGATATTTATTTTATTTATAGCAGTCTTATGCTTATTTGATAGCAGTCAGTTCTAATACAGTTTCTAAGTCACTGAGCATGAAATCATGTCCATCTCTCCTCAAGAAGTTCCCTCTTTTAGGTAGCAACTGGCAGTGTGAAATATCAGAGACCTGATGCCTTCAAGAGTAGATGAGGAAAATAGGGACATGCTGCCCTGTCTCCCTGAGAATGACATCATCTTTTTATGCTGTATGATTCTATGCATGTCTGTGTTTTGTTATTTTTAAAGGAGACCTGATGACCAGGTTCTGGTCACCTTCAGAGCACTGAAGAAAATGACTGACAGCAGGTGGCTGTCACATTGTCAGGCCAAGAAGGCGGCTTCCTCTTTTTCTAAATAACATGAGCCAAGGTAATAATGACAGCATTCCAAGAGCATCTTCTACTCCCAGAACAACTGCCACTGCACTTCAGGGAGTAACTGAAACACCAAGTCCCGTCAGTGGGTTTGCTGGGGTGGCCAGCTCTAATGCACAGTACAGTTCTACCAATCTGTCATCAAGTACTTTCCAATGATGTCATCAGCCCATGAATGTAACAGAACAATGATCTGCCCCACGACCCCTTCCAAAAGATTCCCCCTTATTAATTCTGTGTCCTCCTTCTCGGCACTAAAATCCAAAGAAGTTACCTTGTCATTTGGGTCAACCTTACCAACTTCTCTCAAATAGGCTTTGTCAAATTATGAAACAAGCTTTGGAGAAAGATACAAGTCCCACATTCTCCCTGTGCCTAAGAGATCTCACAGATTGTTTATCAGGCCACCTCCCACTTTAATATAATCCTGGCCTTAAAAAGAAGACTAAATGTTTGTTTTAAGCAGAACTGGTGCCACAGTAATAAACTTTCAGGGCAGGAGATCAGTTCTCCCTTGTTAGACTGACCGAAGATATTTTGCCAGGTGCAAGCCAGCCTGCCACAAACCATCCTAAATCCACCGTCCAGTCCCAATGTGGGTGGGCCATGACACCTTTCTGTTCCTAAGAGGCACTTAGATTTTTAGATTAATTTTTAGATTAATAAAGTTAATTAAGTTTGACTGCATAAGCACTACTTCTAAAAATTTGAGGTTTATCTAAGTATAGTGATTCAGATAAATCATTAAGACAGTATTAAATGTAAAAAGAAACAGATTCCAACTGTGCAGAAATCCATTTATAAAAAGACAATGATTATGTGTAAATAAGAATAAACATGTACGAAAATGTCTAGGAAGGGTTCCAGAAGGTGCTGACCTCCAGCTATGGGAAAGGAGAAGGATATAGCAGAAAGGGGACTATCTTTTCCAACCCATCTAGAGTTCTGTTGTTTAAATTTTTTTTTACAAGAAGCATTTCTGTATTATTTGACAAATAAAAATAAAATCTACAGGCAACGGAAAGACAATGGGGGGAAGGATGAATATATGAAAGTAAATCACATTCCACAGCTCCTGAATGTTTAATCAGAGACGATTTTCCACTAATATTCCTGTGATGACCACATTGCTCCATGAGGATGCATTTCTGCCTGCCACGTTAGAAGCAGCTGTTTCCTATCATTCATTATCTGTTTCCTCCAAGGCCATGAAAACTGAAAGGCAGTTCTGTCTGGTTCCAGAAGCTGAACATGCAAAGCTGCATCCACACCTTTACCCCAATGGCATCTTGGACGAAGGACAGGAAGTCTCCAAACAGAGCCTGCTGTCTTTCTGTTTCTGAGTCTAACCAAAGCGTTCTCCCTAACCCTTCCTCCTGATCACACCTAGGCCACTGAGCCTCTAGGTATCCAACAATCCACACTAGTCACAGCCTGTTCATCGTCACATCAGCCATCATATGCAGACATTTAGCGTTCTTCAACCTATAAGAAAACAGAAGATCACTGATGCGCTCTCGGCAGCCTCTTTCCATTCTGAATCAGGCTGGAGAAGAGGAACGGTGGGAGTACACCTAGTGATTTCTGCAACTTGCCAGTGATTCTGCAACTCGCCACGCACGACCAACTTCACTGCCCAGCACTACCAATGGGCAGAATCCTCCTAGTTTTCTAAATCACTTCACCTAGCTGTCCCCTACCCTCACCCCTCATCTGGCTGGCATTTATCCTCTAAAACCATCCTCAAGCAACTGTCTTTAAAAAAAAAGAAAAAAAAAAAGCTTTACTGCTTTTTGTGGAGCATGGCCAACTCCTAGGCAGGACAGAGTCAGCCTTATTATTTTTTATTTTTAAAATACTTTATTGCTCCTTGTGGAACAAACAACTAACTCTCTCTCTCTCTCTCTCTGTCATTCATTTGTGCTCCTCTGAACAGCTCCTAGAGCTGTAAGTACATCTGAATGCATCAGATCATATTGTGTAATAAATAGTGCTGGCATTTCTCCTGCTAGACGGAATGTCCTCACCAGTGGATCCTCGAAACCCAACACTGAGTCTAGTCTAGTCCATCACACAGAAGGTTCATAAGGCTTCTTGATTGGGAGTGTATTACAGAACAGGAAAAATGCTAGGATGTGCCACATTATTGCTGGTGGATGGGACCTACAAAGCCATAGGTTTTATGGGATTTGGGGAAAGGGGGCCAATTAGGGCAAGGTGGGAAAATAGTATAATCACAAACCTTCTGAACTGGGGGTCTAGAGAATTTGGTTCTGGTCTAGGTCCTGCCACTTAAATCTCTGTGCCACAATGTCATTTACGACAAAATAATTTATTCACACAAAAGAAGATGTATTTGGACTGAATGATTGAAGGTCATTATCAACCCTCAAAATTAGAGTTAATGATGGAAGAAAAAACATGGAATCCATAGTGCTGAAACCACAGTCCTAGGAAAAATGCGTGCTCTTGTTATATAACCAACCGAAGTCAAGAAACATCTCAATATGCCTAATACACAGGCTGTCGTCTGGTTCATCGATGTGAACAGGATTTGTATCTGAGCACTGCCTCATACCCAGTATTTGTTCACTATAAGGATACTCCTGGCCAGGCGCGGTAGCTCACACCTGTAATCCCAGCATTTTGGGAGGCTGAGGCAGGTGGATCACGAGGTCAGGAGTTCCAGACCAGCCTGATCAACATGGTGAAACCCCATCTCTACTAAATACAAAAATTAGTGGAGCGTGGTGGTGTGTGCCTGTAATCTCAGCTACTTAGGAGGCTGAGGCAGGAGAATTGCTGCAACCCGGGAGGTGGAGGTTGCAGTGAACCGAGATCGTACCATTGCACTCCAGCCTGGGCAACAGAGTAAGACTCCGTCTTAAAAAAAAAAAAAAAGATACTCCTTGTCTCCATCATCTCAAACCTAAACATGATTATCCCCTCCCTCCTCCCCGAAAGAAAATGAATAAATGCTTGAAAATAAAAATCAAATGTTGCCATCTGGATGGAGGCAAAGCTTCTTTGAAAGTTTAACCAGCACAGGAACACTGACAGCCCACGCTGGATCTTTAAGGCTTGAAAGCTTGAATAGCCACACAGGTCTGGTAGCTGCTACTGACCTCCCTGTCTCAGGCCTTTGGAGAGGTGGTTTTTAGCTTGATTCATCATCACTGCTTTCTCGGACAGCAAGCCTGCCAATTCCACTGAAGGCAGAGTTGCCAATTAGCTTGGATTTTAACTTCTCTATATGCGAATTTTTGGTGAATTTTTTCAACTTTTAAGTTCAATGTACAAGTTTGAAAACTGACAGCATCTAAAATATGCTGTACATGAATCCATCAATTACGAATCATCTCCCTACACAGAGTTCCAAACCTACAATGTTTGAGAGGAGGAGGATTGGTCTAGGTATCTTACAAATATCTTTTGAAAAGTGCTACTCAACACACAAAAATTAGACAAATATTAACTTGGAAACGGATCCAAAAGAAATTATATGTGTTTCTAAAGGGTTGGAAAGGGGCTTCTTTGGCGCATACAGATTTTTCCAGTTTTAAAAGAACTTTTCTACATTAATCACTTACTAAAGCTCTGTTCCGGAAACAGGCACACACTGAATAAAATATAGAAACAGTTTTTTCCCCTGGCTCAAAGATGCCTTACAAAAAGTCTCCTTCATCTATAAAAAGGCAAATCAGGTCAACTTTCAAGTTTTTTATTTAACACCCTGCATTTCCCAAAATGCATCAGGTATGATGAGTCCTGCTCACCATAAGCCCAAATCTCCACTTAACACTAACAGCGTGATTCACGTCGCTCCAGGTTACTATCTGCAAGGCGCCTGTTTGACACAGTGGGTGTCATTATTTCTCCTCGTCGCACAGGCAATCTAAAAGTCCCTTGAGAAGTGTGAGACCTTCTGTGATTTGGAAACGGAGGAAGCAACTCTGGTGACTAAGGAACAGGGGTAATCACCCTTCTGATGGTTGCTTCTGTAAGATCTGCTCCTGTAAGTTACTCCCACAGCGCTGATAGGGGCAGATCTTTCGAAATAACCTCTTGGCTCCCAAGAAGAACTGGGCTGGTTTCCTTAATTGGGCTTGGCATGACGGGACACCTTCCATCTGGGGTTGTTTTGCCAGGACAATAACTCAGTGGCATACACACTACATCGTGGACACACCCATGTATTACTGTCACACCCACCAGTTATCAAAAGCAGCAGTAAAGCAGGAAATGTAGTAAGTGTTGGGCATTAACTGTGATAAAACAATAGATATGGACTTCAAGGGCGTGCCTTTGTGGATGCCTCCCCTCTGCCACGTAATGCCTACTCTACATGTCAATATCACCAGCCCTCAGGTCTTTATGCTAGTGGAAGAACTGAGGAAAGACATTTAAGAACTCATTTACCATCACCCCTCCACAGCACGACATTTTAAAAGGTATAACTGTCCTCTCTTTTCTCTCTCTTTTTTTTAGATGGAGTCTCACTCCATCTCCCAGGCTCCTGGAGTACAGTGGTAAGATCTTGGCTCATGGCAGCCTCCGCCTCCTGGGTTCCAGTGATTTCTCCTGCCTCGGCCTCCTGGGTAGCTGGGATTACAGGCACAGGCCACCATGCCCAGCTAATTTTTATTTTATTTTATTTTATTTCATTCTATTTTATTTTATTTTATTTTATTTTTTGAGATGGAGTCTTGCACTGTCACCTAGGCTGGAATGCAATGGCACGATCTTGGTTCACCGCAATCTCCCCCTCCCAGGTTCCAGCGATTCTCCTGCCTCAGCCTCCCGAGTAGCTGAGATTACAGGTGCCTACCACCACACCCAGCTAATCTTTTGTATTTTTAGTAGAGACGGGGTTTCACTATGTTGGCCAGACTGGTCTCGAACTCCTGACCTCAGGTGATCTGCTTGCCTCAGCCTCCCAAAGTGCTAGGATTACAGACGTGAGCCACTATACCTGGCCATCTTTTTAAAATATTTTCTAATGAAAATTTTTTACTTTTTTAAGTTAAAATAGAGACAGGGATCCCACTTTCTTGCTCAGGTTGGTCTCGAACTCATGGGCTCAAACAGTCTTCCTGCCTCAGCCTCCCAAAGTGTTGGGATTACAGGCGTGAGCCACTGTGCCCAGCCTTCTCTTTTTTGGGGGGGTGGGGGCCATTTCAAATAATTCTCCTGCCTCAGCCTCCTGAGTAGCTGGGACTACAGGCGCGTGCCACTACACCCAGCTAATTTTTGTATTTTTAGTTTCAACACCATTTCATATTAACACACTGCATAAAGGATGTGGGATCTAGTTTTCTCTTTACCATTCCTCTCACCGATGGGCAATTTACTATTTACAATTTATCCTTGTTTGATTTGAGATTGAAACTACCCTGTTGGAAGATGTGAATTTTTTTTCCAGGATATGCCTGGAAAAAGTAGCACCCAGTGCTTTATTAAGCACTTCAAATATGGCTGATATTATGATAAATGCTTCACTCACATTATCTCATTTAGCCCTGAAAACAAACCCTGAAAGTTTAGTAACAGCATGATTCCAAGTTTAAAGATGAGTTAGATGACTAAACAACGTACATAAATTGGCCAACATCAGGCAACCATGACAGGCAGTAAAGGATCCAAACTTGGGCAGCTCCTGAAGAGCCCTGGTTCTCCAGTACTGAGTCGCCTGCAGCAGCCACAATGTTTCAGAATGAGGAACGGCCCACCCACAAACACACGGATTTATCCAGCCCCAACAGAGACAGGAAGAGACCATGAATGAATGGATACATGAATACATTTTCTCTCCAGGCAAAATCCCTAAAAGTAAAACAATTATTCTCTATTGCAGGCAATTAACTACAGGCATGGGCTCCCACCTTCACCCAAAACAGACGCGCTGAAGCCAGAGCCATGGTTTTTATAGGCTGATTCCAACTTTGTTGGACAAAGAGACTTTAGGGGTTTACCTTCTTCCCTATCAAATATTTACCAAAGACATTTATTAGGAGGGCCTTAATTTGAATAAACAGATGCCATCCTTGACCATCTCAAGGACAAAGTTAACACTACTATCATTTGGCTTTGAGATGAAAATAATCATTTTTAAAAGAGAAAAAGAATGCTAACTACATGAAACAAAAAACAAACCAAACAACTCTAATCTAAACATCTTATCAACAGTATGCCACTTTCACTACAACTTTAGATCTGTAAAGCGCAAACAAAACCAGCAATAACAACGATAAGATCTAAACTATGCAATCTGTTTTCATAAGAAAAGTAAGGTAGTCTTAAAATGTTTTTAGAATGTTATAGTTACATAATTACCACCAAAGACGATAATTACCAACCTTAACCCACAAAATTGGTGTGAGATCTTTTGAGGACAATTAAGTCATTATAACACATTGATTCCACATCATTTACCACTCCCAGGAAATCTACCACAGCTCCATTTAACAAGGCAGATTCTTCTTAGATTTCTTCCTGAATTCCTAAGGTTGCTTATGGACATTTGTACTTTTTTATTTCTTTGTTATTAGTTACTCTTAGGAAATATTCCTTTTCTCCTTAATTCATTAGACCATGATTTTAGGAGACGGGATTTCTACAGCATGACTGGAACATTACATATCAAGTTAAAAGTTCATTTTAAAATATGAAAATATGAAAAAGATACTAATACACATGCTATCTTAAGGAAATATTTTTTCAATATTCATTCTAGGGATGGATCTTTTTAAAAGATGAAAGAGGAGAAACAAGAACACCCTCAGGATGTGAAAACAAGGCCACTGATACCAAAAAAAGAGTTACAAAACAGAATTTCAAATTGCTAAAATATACAGATGAGGATGCTAAATTCAAAGTTAAAATAACAGCTATCTATGTCCTCCAAGAGATCATATATTCAGAAATCATGACTGGGGTCGGGGGTGACAGGAGCAGAAAAATTGGGACTGTTTTTTAAAAAGGTAACTATTAAAAACTTAAAATGTACCTTGTGAAATTACTTTCAAATCACATTCCACTGAATTCTAACTTTGGACTGTTGAAAATGGAAGCTTTCCCAGAACTGAGTGTGCGTTTAACCCCGGGAATGATGCGACAACCCCGACCACGTGAACAATCTGGAAAACAACACAAAGGGGAGGGCGAGCGGCTGCACCCTTCAGAGGTGGGGTCTTGTGGGTTTGGGGTTTATCGTCATTCTGCCTAATCAATTCCCATTCATTTCAAGCATAACCTGTGTGTTCCTACAGGGTTCAGGAACTCAGAAATAAATACCCACATGGCTGCTTCTGGATCTGGTACAACAAATATATGATTCCCCTGGGCTTGTGTCTGAGATGCTCACTCAGTATTTTCAAGATTTCAGTGTAAAATCACCCTATTGCTGCTGGGCACAATGACTCACGCCTGTAATTCCAGCACTTTGGGAGGCTAAGGTGGGCAGATCACTTGAGGTCAGGAGTTCAAGAATAGTCTGGGTAACATGGTGAAATCCCATCTTGACTAAAAATACAAAAATTAGCCTGGCGTGGTGGCGCACGCCTGTAGTCCCAGCTACTTGGGAGGCTGAGGCACAAGAATCGCTTGAACCTGGGAGGTGGAGGTTGCAGTAAGCCGAGATCCCACCACCGCACTCCCCCTGGGTGACCGAGCGAGCGAGAGTCCATCAAAAAAAAAGTCACCAAAAAAAAAAAAAAAAGTCACTCTATTGTATATTAGCATATGTGTATAAATACTAATAAATACTAGGTATAGTGAAATGGGAGGGAGGTGGGCAGTGTTGTGTTGGAAATACTGGACTATGTTGTTTATCTTAAGTGTACCCTTCTTTGGGGGCATGGGATGGGGGAATCCTAACCCTTAGATGATTGTTATTTCTGACCACTTCCAGAGAAAAAATACCAACCAATGCTATGCTTTGGCTTCTCCCACTAGAGTGAAGTCTCTGAACATATAAAGATTAAATTACATCCTGAGCTAGAAACAATTACTAACCGTTCATCAGCAATGGGCAGCAGATCACAGGTGATAACACAGAAAACACCCACAGCCCAAGGTGTGACCTCCAGAGAACACTTCCATCCAAACTTCCGGGCTCCTCCGCCCTCCCCGCCCCAGTCTCCCTCCTCTCCATTCATCACGGCTCCCCTTTCCTCTCCCACTCCCTGTCAGCTCAAACTCCCATCCCTTTTTTTCAGCTTAGGTCAATGTGTTAGTAGTCTTCTTTCTTTAATGAAGAGTTTTTAATGTTTTCTTATGCTTAAAGTCAGCTCAGTTTTACATTTCACAGATCAAAGGAAATAAACACCCAGTCAGTCAAGTTCCTTTTTGCACAGAGCCTTTAAGTGCCTTTTCCTTCGGAGATCCAGGAGCTTCCCCTACAGTAGGGTGACTGGGCCACTCCAGGTCTAAAACCCATTTAGTGCTACATCCCATTAAAGAGAGGACAGTGCCTGCCTGATAGAATTCTGAATCAAATAATGAGCCCTAAAAAATAAATACACATATATGCATATTTATATGTATATATCTAAGTATATGCTTACATGCATATATATCATTGTATTTATATATTATGCACGTATTATGATATATACATATTGTATATGTGTATTGTGTGTGTATATATGTGTACAATCTATTTACTATGTATAATGTATCTATTATATGTGTGCACACACAATATATACATACTAATACACAGTTCCTCTACAAAGGAAGGCCACGAAAAGATCTTCATTCATTCCTTGCATCCCACCTGCTTGGAGGCTTACAGAGGGGCTTGGTGATCTAACACACGACTCCCGACTCTCCAGCCTCATCTAGTTCCATTCACCTCACAACAGATCCAGCACATCGGCTTCTTTCAGTGGCTGACAAATGTCAAAATGCCATGCTGTTTCTTGCCTCCCAGTTTTCTGCCAAGAACATTCTCCTGCCCTAGACCTAGCTACCTCTTGCTCATCCCACAGGTCTCTATTTATTTTATTTTTATCTTTTTTGAGACGGAGTTTCGCTCTGTTGCCCAGGCTGGAGCACAGTGGCATGATCTTGGCTCACTGCAACCTCCGCCTCCCAGGTTCAAGCAATTCTCCTGCCTCAGCCTCCCAAGTAGCTGGGATTACAAGCGCCTGCCACCATGCCTGGCTAATTTTGTATTTTTAGTAGAGGTGAGGTTTCTCCATGTTGGTCAGGCTGGTCTTGAACTCCTGACCTCAGGTGATCCGCCCACCTTGGCCTCCCAAAGTGTTGGGATTACAGGCATGAGCCACCGCACCCGGCCCAGGTCTCAATTTAAATGTCCCTTCCTCCAGGAAGCCTTCTCTTGCAGCGCCCATTCATATATGCGTGAGATTCTCCTCCTCTGCACTTCTATGATGCCCTGTAGCCTAAATGCCTGTTGATTTGTCTGTATGCCACTTAACTGAAGGCACCAAACAAAGAGGGCCCGTGTCTTATTCATTGCACCTAGAAAAGAACTTGACAAACGGTAGGTACTCAATAAACAGTTGGTAAATTCTATTTCAAGTTGACTGGTTTCTCTCCAGTCCCACCAGTTTTCCTGCTAACAAATGCCTTCCACCTAGAGTCTGTACCAAACATGACATATGTATGATTTCATGGTATTCTGAATGTTTCAGATAAATCTTGAAAGGTATAAAGGTAAATCATTAGTAACAAGGAATTCTTCCAAGGTTTTGGATCTGTCCATAAATCTTTTCTACTTACATGGGTAAGGTATAGACTAACATCAAACTCAGAGAGAGAGCTATTTACTCATTTCCTGCTCTTCATTTCCAAAATGATGTGAAAAAAAAAATGAAGAGATAATTTCTGCTGAATAACTCTTCTCTGTAGAAGCCACCAGTACATAGTCATTCACTAAATGAATGGCATTGTTAGTATTAAAATAAGGGATTGTATAATCTACAGTGTCCTGTTACCCAGTTCAGGGAGGGCATAACAGGTCCCCATTTATCAGGTATCTAGTTACCAAACAGTTGATTACAGATTTTAAAGGAATTAAAAGGCATTTAGCACAAATGTCATCCTGAGAATACAAAGAGCTATGTGCATTCAGGGAGCTGTTTCACGAGCAGATGGTTTCTTAGGACATCAATTCCTCTCCTCCTGTTTGTTCTTGAATTTACTCATCAGCTGTGTGTCCCTGTCCCACCAACCCACCAAAACCACCCTGTCAAGTTCACCAACCTGCACACAGCTAACTAGATCCAATAGTCAATTCTCAGTCATCCTCCCACTGACCTCACAGCAGTATTTGCCCCAGTTGATCACTACCTCTTTCTGGGAACACCTCCTTCGCTTGCCTCTGGCCATCACCCTCTCCTAGTTCTCTTCCTACTTAACTGGCAGCAACTTCACTGCAATCCTTGCTGGTTGCTCAGCTCCCACATTTCTAAAGGCTGCGATGCCCTAGATTCCTTTCCTTGTCTCCCTACTCTCACTCACTTGGTGCGGTCATCCAGTCTGAAAGATTTAATACCATCTGCACCCCAATGGCCAGCAAATTTGTCTCTAGTATCAACCTTTCTGGTTAATCCCAACACATATATCCCACCGTCTCCCTCACTTGGTGGGTGAATGGGCACTGCAAAATTAAAAGCCAGATCTTCCCAGCACTTTGCGAGGCTGAGGCAGGCAGATCACTTGATGAGCTCAGGAGTTTGGGACCAGCATGCCAACATGGTGAAACCCCATCTCTACTAAAAATACAAAAATTAGCCTAGCATGATGGCGCATGCCTGTAATCCCAGCTACTAGGGTAGCTGAGGCAGGAGAATCTCTTGAACCCAGGAGACGGAGACTGCAGTGATCAGGGATTGTGCCACTGCACTCCAGCCTGGGTGACAGAGTGGGACTGTCCCAAAACAAACAAACAACAACAAAAAAACGACAACATATCTTTCCTTAACCTGCTTCTCCCACCTCTCAGGAGATGGCAACTCTATCCTTCCAATTCCTCAAACACTTCAAGGGTAACCTCTTACACTAAATTCAATCTCCCAGTAAATCCTACTGGCCTTTCAGAATACCGGGAACCTGGCCACCTCTCAATCTCTTTCATGTGACTATTGCCATGGCATCTGAACTGGTTCCCTGATCCCACCCTTGCACAGCCACCGTTATCATTTTTAAATGTAAATCTGATAACACTTCTTGGCTCAAAGTCCCCCAATAGCTCCCCAAACACTGACTGTAAGCCAAAGTACTGATCAGGTCTCTAGGGCTCCACACTCTCGGCTTCCCCCTGGTCACGATGCCTCAGGAACACTGGCTGTCTCAGGACACATGCACTCGCTGTTCCCTTTGTCAAGAACATTCTTCCCCCATTAGCCACATTGCTCTGTAAAATCTTTCCCTCGTCACCCTAGTTAAAACTGCATCCCCACTCCTCCAAATCCACCTGTGGCCCTTCCCAATGGCAACTATCACATCCACGTGCTATGAATTTTACAATCATCCTTCTACCCTACCAGAATATCAGCTCCGAGAAGATAGGAACTGCTGTCTCTTTCATTCATTGCCACATTCTTAGCTCTCAGACAGTGCATGGCACACAGCAGGCACTCAATAGATGTGTTTAATGAATGCACAGTGAATAGCAACCTTCTCTAGCCTTAGTGGAAGTGCCAATTAACTGAGCACTTTAGTTAACAGGCAATGAGTGAGGGGAGTTGGAGTTGGCCTGTATTCATCCATTCTCACATGGTTATAAAAAACTACCTGAGACTGGGTAATTTATACAGAAAGGTTTAGTTGACTCATAGTTCTGCACGCTGTACAGGAGGCATGGCTGGGAGGCCTCAGAAACTGACAATCATGTCAGAAGGCGAAGAGGAGGCAGGCACACATGGCAGCAATGGGGAGACAGCACCAAGGGGAAAGTGTTACACTCTGTCAATCAGATCTCGTGAGAACTCACTCACTATCATGAGAACACCTGGGGGATATGTGCCCCCATGATCCAATCACCTCCCACCAGGTCCCTCCTCCAACACTAAGGATCACAGCTCAAGATGAGATTGGAGTGGGGACACAGAGCCAAACCATATCACAGCCCCTAATGTGTTCCAGTGACACTGAACTCCACTGAAAGCTTCACTTTCAGAGCTAGCTAGGATTAATAAGAAATCATTTCATAATATCAGGTAAATTAGTATATCAGTCCGTTCTCACACAGCTATGACAACATACTTGAGACTGGGTAATTTATAAAGGAAAGAGGTTTAATTGATTTGCAGTTCCACATGGCTGGGGAGGCCTCAAGAAACTTACAATCATGGCGGAAGGGGAAGCAAACACGTCCTTCTTCACATTATGTCAGGAAGGAGAAGAATAAGAGGCAAGTGAAGCAGGAAGCCCCTTATAAAACCATCAGATCTCATGAGAACTCACTATCACGAGAATAGCATGGGGGAAACCGCCCCCATGATTCAATAACCTCCCGCTAGGTCCCTCCCATGACACGTGGGGATTATGGGAGCTACAATTCAAGATGAGATTTGGTTGGGGACACAGCCAAACCCTATCAATGGGGTTTGTTTTAATTTTAAAATCAGACAAGAGAAATTAGCAAGTTTTAATAGAACTGTCAAGGAAACAGAACATGGGGGAAGAGAAATATAAGAAAAATAATTTATAAGAAAAATAATCTATCATTTTGTAGCTAATCCGATTAAGTAAAGGATTTATTAACCTAACCTGAGAGAAGGCATAGAAGAAATCACCTCTACTTCTAAAGGCTTATTGGGCCAATGATGAATAAGAAAACAGGCCACCCTTCCACCCTCTTCCTTCAGCACCAAACCTTGAAGAGCCCTACACACCCCTGATCCTCCCGTCAGTATTCCATTCACCCTCTTGCCTTGGCAATCCTAAGGAGGCACAAATCCCAGGGAAGTGGCTCACCCATCCAAACAGCAACTGCAGCCAGTTATGTTAGCCAGAACTGCTTATCTCACCAAGCACTGGACGAGACTTCAGGGATTATGCCAAGATGCATTTTGCATTGATCAGCACTGATTTTAGATCTCCATTGACATGCTGTCCTGTAGGTCTCTAATCCTCTGATTTTATTTTGTAGTCTATGACTTAGGATGCACTGTACAGAAATAATTCTGGATGTCATATTCATGTATATTGCATCATTTCACACTCAAGCTTGAGGACTTGAATTTCAACTAACACTGCCCTATTCTAACACATTTCATGTGCCAGGCTGCATGATACTTGCACCTCATTAAAACATGACACAATTAGAATGCTGTAGTAAGAGAGGGCACTGCATTTTCTTAAACGTTTGAATCATGGAAGTATCCTTGTTGCTATCAAGGAAGATGTATCATCTACAAACTAGAGCTTTTGATTGGTATCATCTACAAACTAGAACAGAGTCTTGCTTTCGAGAGTTGGTATCTGTATCTGTAAAGCTCCGCCTTGTCATTCTCCTGCCTCAGCCTCACTCTTAGCCAAATCTCCTGACCTCACATAGCAAAGTGCTGGGATTACAGGCTTGAGCCACCTTCCCATTGGTATCTGTAAATTCTAAACCCCATAGCAGTTCCTTCCCAGAATTCAACCCATTTTTTTTTTTTTTAAGAGATAGCTTTTGGGCTTTTCTGTCGCCCAAGCTATAGTACAGTGATATGATCATAGCTCACTGTATCCTCGAACTCCTAGGCTCAAACAATCCTCCTGCCTCTACCTCTCAAGTAGCTGGGACTATAGGTGTGCACAACCACACCCACTCATCTTTCAATTTTTTTTTTTTTTTTTTTGTAGAGACAGAGTCTCACTATGTTGTCCAGGCTGGTTTTAAACTCCTGACCTCAAGCTAGCCTCCTGCCTCAGCCTCTCAAAGTGCTGGGATTACAGGCCTGAGCCACTGTGCCCAGCCTCAACGCATTTCTAATGATATATGGCCACACTAAGTCACTGAGGTACAAAACCTTGAGTTACAGTTCTCCCTCTCACCACTCCCACATGCATTCAGACCCTGCCAGGGCACACAGAGGACTCCTATGCGGCGCCTCTCTCTGCATCCTTTCCCACCTTTCAGTTCTGAGGCCTCTGCTTGAGTTCAGGCCCTTTCAACTCTCACCAGGAGACAGGTCCAACAGCCACCTCCTCAACCCTCCCCATTGCCACGGCTCTGTCATCAAGACACCACCTTTCAAAGCTCTGTATTATATCCCTATTATCTAGTGAATTCAGAACAAACTCGCTAACAGTCAGTGTCTCACAAAGTGTGATTCACAGATCACCCCAAAAGACTTACCTGGCCACCTGTTAGACGTGCAGCCCTCACTATCCATGACGTTACCAGAATTTCTGGGAGTTAAAGCCAAGAACTGTTTCATCCTGACTAGTGACTCTGATGTCCACTAACAGCTAAGTACCAACACCCTAAATCTTGCATTCAAAAGACATGGCTAGACATATCCGGCTATGATGGACTAACATCTATCAAGCCAACCCCGACAAAACTAAAAAAGAAATAAAGACGAGCTGGCTGTTTGAAGGTAACAGAGAACAGCTAAGGCAGCCAGGACTTGAGGGGTCACAACCCTGGAAAGACATGAAAGTGAATCCAACCTTCTCTCCCACACTTCCCTTTAAGGCTTTTCTGGTTCCACAGCAGCCTGGAGGAGAGGCCAGGCAGGAAGCAGCCAGGGCTCTGAGTACAGGAGAAGCACCATCTGATTGCTTTAATAGGAGCAAACAAGAGAATAAAACCATCTTTCATTCTGTCCTCTATAGATAACCAATGTGGGCATTTTGATGTATTTCCTTCTAGTCTTTTTTAAACGTACAGTCACATAATCTCAGAATTTTAACACATGAGAGCATTAGAACCTAAAAACATTAAGTGACTACCCAAAGGTCAAATAGTCCCCATTAAATATATTTTAAAATCCACCTTGTCCCATTTACAAGAGCCCAATCATATATCAAAAAGAGAAAAGAAGTAGATACACTATTCCCTAGAATTTTTGAGTGGTAAGATTACAGGTTAAAATTAAGTAGATCGATTTGATTCATAATGCTAATGATGTAAATGTTTTTCCCTCGTCCTCAAAACCTTTTACTAGGCCAAACTTACATTGGTACCTCCTAAGTGCCTCTAGGGGAGAGGTCAGGCTCTGGAATCAAATGCCTCTTGATTCAAACCCTATTTGCTACCTACGCAAGCTCAGACACATCAGGGTTTGGTTTCCTTCACTCTAAGATGAAGATGATAAAAGCACCCGATATCAAATAAGCATTGTGAAGGCGAAATGAGATAATGCATGAGAAGCCTTAGCAAGAGCCTGGCCGTTAAAGCATCGTGATAAAGGCCAGGCGCTGTGGCTCACTCCTGCAATCCCAGCACTTTGGGAGGCTGAGGCAGGAGGATCGTGTTGAGCTCAGGAATTTGAAACCAGCCTGGGAAATATAATGAGACCTCGTTTCTAATAAAGTTCAAAAAAAATTAGCTAGGTGTGGTGATGCATGCTTGTGGTTCCTGCTACTTAGGAGGCTGAGGCAGGAGGATCTCTTGAACCCTGGAGGTCAAAGCTGTAGTGAGCCCTGATTGTGCCAGTGTACTCCAGCCTGGGTGACAGAGGAAGACCCTGTCTCGAAAGCAAAACAGACAGAGAGAGAGAAATGCTATACATCTCAGCTGCTCACTGCTGCCTCCCTACTAAATTGCCAGCTTCCTGGACACGGATTTCATTTACACCTACTCACCTGCCTGTCCCTAGCATAAAGCAGAGTAATTGGTACAAAAAAGGAAATCTGTACTTTTTTTGGTTTTAGCTTTTAGAAAGGGAGTTAATGGTTGAAAAACCTAATGAAGGTTTATCAAAATGTTGTCCACAATAAATACGTATGGTATGTTTATCTGTATATGTGTGTATATAGACTTATGTATCTATATAGTCTGTATACTTACAATGCAAACTGAAAGGCTACAATATTCTCTACTGTTTAAGAAGTTTTGTAAATTGTGTTTTGGGGTGAGTACTATTCTGGATTAAGAAGTGAAGCTGGTATGTTTCTTGTTTGTTTCATTTCCCCATGCAGAGCACCTTGAAGATGGAAAGAAACTTGAGTCAACAGATAACTTACTAATTTACACAGGACCCCACTAACCGGCATGGAGATCGGGGGGCACACTTCCTATTTTAGGTGATATGTGAAAACTTTCTGTGCAAACACAAACAGCTCCTGTCAGAGGCCAATATTATACGGCCACTATGGGGAGGTAAACTCAACCAAGAGAAGCCAAATTCCTGTGTTTACCCTGAAGAGTAACTATTAAGTGGCTTGCTGAGTACATCAGGACATGAGTGTTTCTGGCTAAATAATACCTGCATGGAATTACACATTGCAATTTTAGGAATAACGGAATTAGGTAAATAGGAAAAACAAATTACACATTAAAAAAGGTTTACTAAATAGCTGATGAATTACCATGTAGCCAATTTTATTCACATCTTACAGGTACGTTTCTCACTGGACAATTAACACCTGACCACTGCTGTCCACAGAGGAAATTGCAAACTGGCAGATACGTTTTGTTTGGTCTGTGTCAAAATAAAAGCTATAGACAATTTTGTGAACACTGGGAAATGTCACATAGAAACCCAGATTCACAGCTTCATTTGACAAGAACAAAAAAATGACAAAAATCAGAAGCTCTGGAAACTTTATATCCACAATCAGCAGAAACCAGACAACACATGGCTTTGGGTTTGCCGCAGTCTCCACCACTCCCTACTGTCACATGCCCCCAGACTGCAACTTCTGACATTGCCTCCTAGCCCCTGTAGGCATCCGTGTTTGCAATTCCTGTTACAAGTCTCAGGGCCATTCCCGGTCTTTGGTGTTCACTTCTGTAGTGTCTTTTTTATTCTGGATTCTCATGGGTTTTGCCAAAACTACAGGTTCAAATTCCATCTGCACTGATTCAACGTTCACAACGTCTACCTACTAAGACAAAAGAGCTTTTCGCTTTGAAATGCAACGTGTTTGTGACTCAGTATTTCTCTTTTCTGATTTTTCTTTCCCTCACTTCTCATCTCCATGCTTTGTTCAAAGCCAAATCCTGAGTGCTAAGTGAGGAAGCACAACTATCTTCTTGCAATGGAGTTGGCAGGGGTGGGTGTTACATTCTGCTCCCCTATTCGAGTCAGGTCTGGAAATTCCACATGAAAGCTAAACAGGTCCTTTCAGACCCATGAAACATGCCCCTCCTGTGTGTTCCTGGGCTGAGCACTCACAGGGACACAACGGAAGGATGCCCTGGGCTTGGGGTTTAGCAGGTGGCTAAGAGCCCAAGGGGATACCAGCTTTAACTCTTCCCTGTCTATTCTGCAGAAAGGACACTTACAAGCCAAGGTGCATTACTCATCCACTTAAATATGTCACCACTGTCCTTACTGGAAACATTGTCTTTCTTAATCAGTCATGACGTATTGGCAAAAAACTGTTGACAGGCATTATGAGGAAGAGTCTGGTTTATATCACCTATTTCCATAGAGTCCACATGAGTGGTGCAGACCACTGCTTCTCCCATTTTAGCCTGTACCAGAATTCCCTGAGGAGTCTGTTAGCTTCCTGGATCCCACCCCCAAGTTTCTGATTCTGCAGGTCTGGGGTGGGGCCCAGGAATTTACATGTCTATATTCCCAGGTGAGGCTGGTGTTGAAGAAGTGAGTTTAATAACAATGGTGACAGGATGTTGAGAAGCCCCACATGTACGTGCCTGGGAAAGAGTCTCTTCAAAAGCTCGGTTTAAACACTTCAGGAGGCAGGTACAACCATCTTATATTTACAGGTACTCATTAGTTTCTCCATTCCATGGTGCCAATCTCTGCTGGGGTTTTTTTTTTATTTATTTGGGGGGTTCTTTTAGTAGAGACAGGGTCTCACTATGTTGCCCAAGTTGATCTCGAACTCCTGAGCCCAAGCCATCCTCCTGCCTCAGCCTCCCAAAGTGCTGGGATTATAGGCGTGAGCCACTATGCCCGGCCTGTCCATCTCTGATTTGATCCAAGAAAGAATGAAGAATTTCTCCAGGTCCAGGAAGGGTTTTTCTTTAATCAGCTTTATGTAAAATTCTTCAAATTGGCCTAGAGGTGCTTAGAATCAAACCACTTCAAACCATGTGTCTCTAGGCATCTTACTAGCAAAGAGTATTTATGTTTTCTTAAATACTTATTAGTAACAATTTAAGGCTTTAGTGTACAGAGTTGTTTCCTAAATGCCACCCACAGTTGTGTCATCTGCTCATGGTTAGTTTAAGACTCCAGTTGGAATCCCTGTTAAGATGGTGCTGACAACTTTAACAGGTGTTACATGAAGTCTGATCCACCCTACATGTTAAGCTAGTTTTCCTCTATTTCAAAGATCATATTCCAACTAGTATTTTGACTTGATTCTCCTGAAGACGTTGTAATGTAAAATTACTGAAAGAACATGCAAAATTGTTCAATTAATGCATATGTAAGTAAAATTAGAAACACACACACACACACACACACACACACACACACACACATCCACTCCCAAACCCAAAGCACTGAATTTCCCCTCTCTGCAAATCTCTGAAAATAGGAAATAGAATGCTTCCTTTCACTAAAAGGTTATCCTCGGGAAAGCATGATTCAGATTATCATAATCGCCGCCTTTTCTGATAGAAAGCACGTAGGGGTTTTCCTCTGATGGAACTGACAGACTGGCTCCTTTCGGGGGACTCACAGCTGGGTGTGAGCAAGGGATTAAGGCTTCCGGGTTATTCTAATATCAGCCTCCCCTCCCTCAGCTCCCTCTCCCACTCCTTCCGCGCTATGGAGAAGTGATATATTATGTGTTTAAAACTATGCCCAGCTTCTGCTGAAAATGTATCAAAATACCATCTATTCCACCAACAGTATGGAAGCTACAGTTTCTAAAGCAAAAATTAGGATAGTCTGTCAGTAGAGCAAAATATTTTAAGTCAGATATACCAGTTTCTTTACTCAAATACTTTAAAAGTTACCACATAGAAAGCTTTCTAATTTCTCCATCTTATTGACTCACATTCTAAGGAGTTGCTTTGCCTTAATAAACACAGCCGCATTTGCCCTTCTGATCCCAGGTTTAAAAATGTTCCATCAGCCATTTGATGTCAAAGAAAACAAAGTAGGCTAAGTCCAATTTCACAAAAACCCTATTCATAGATGAATAAACAGCTTCAGAAACTGTAGCCCCAGCAAAAAGTGCCAGAAAACAATGATATGAACAAGGCAAAAGACAGAGGGCGCTCTCTATTCTAAATGACCATCATACACGGCGAGAGAGGAGCCAGCGGGAAAGGAAAGGAGAGCATCTACCTACTTTAGCCCTGGCAGGAGGGGAAAGAATGGGCAGACATCCCAACTTCGAATCTAACGTTTACATTACTGAGATTGGAAGTTGTCAATGACCCAGCTGCAACTAGAACTTCGTTTCACAAAGGCTGGAACCACCAACACCTGAATCCAAGACACCATCGCCTCCAGAATACTGCAATGCCTTCCGGCTGGATTTCCTGAATTCACTTCTGCACCAAAAGCCTGACTGATCTTTCAACACACAGATCAAATACTGTCACTCTCTGCTTTCCAACACAACTATAAAAAATATTGCACCTCCCTGACCACGACTTGTAAGACCCTACATGATCTGGCCCCTGTGTGTGTCTCTCTCTCATCTGCTTTTCATCCACCACCCCCACCCTCGCTCTCATGACCCCACCACAACTTCTTTTTCTCAAACCCTCCAAGCCCATTCCCACCTCAGGGCCTGTGCATGAGTTATTCCCTCTCCTACAATGCCCTTCTCCCTAATTTTCTGATCGCCGGTTCCTTCCTACCTTTCATGCCTACATGTCACCTCTGAAAGGCTTCCCTGATGACTTCATCCAAAGGAGTCCCCCACCCAGTCCCTCTCCCTCACCTCTCTGCTTTATTTTCTGATTCATGCTTATCAGTAGAAATTTTCTTATTCATCTGTTTTGTGGTTGGTGGTGGCGTTTGTCACCCACACATCCACCACACTAAAGCAGGGACTATGGATTCCCAGCACTTAGAACAATACCTAAAACCGAGAAGGTCCTCCTAAGAACAGGGCAAAAGCGTCCAAGGAAACAATGAGAAAACGGAAGACGGACTTAATTTAACTTACCTCTGTATAACAACAAAAGGGTGAATAGAATTGTCATAAATTATTAGTAAGCACGTGAAGGGTGACACTCAGCCACAACAATATTAAATATTTAAATAAAAATACCCCAATTACACTACCAGTTAACTTGAGTTATTATTGATTATGAATAATAAGTGGGTGAACACATATGCCATTCATTATGCAAGAGGCATTCCCTGTATTTATTTCCTCTTTTAATTCCACACATATGCCATACGTTATACAAAGGGCTTTCCTTTTATTTTGGAGATGGAGTTTTACTCTTGTCGCCCAGGCTGGAGTGCAATGGCACGATCTCAGCTCACCGCAACCTCTGCCTTCCGGGTTCAAGAGATTCTCCTGCCTCAGTCTCCTGAGTAGCTAGGATTACAGGCGCACGGCACTACGCCCAGCAAATTTTTTTTTTTTTTAGTAGAGACAGGGTTTCACCATGTTGGCCAGGCTGGTCTCAAACTCCTGACCTCAGGTGATCTACCCGCCTCGGCCTCCCAAAGTGCTGGGATTACAGGCGTGAGCCACCACACCCGGCCTCCCACACTTGTTGGTTAGGAAGGAATTAGAAGGTACCATCTGGATAGAGGAGGAACCAGGGACGGGACAGGATCACAGAACAGAAGCCTTCTGTGAAGCCTGGTCCCAGCTCCTCACCTCTGGACCTTGGACAACTCATTTCACTTCCAAAAGCCTCCTCCATGCTGCTCATCTGCAGTGGAAACTGCCTTCCTGTGCATCTCCAGGCTTGGGAAGAGTCCAATGAGAACAAATGCATAAGTGCCCTGCAGAGCTCATGAAAATAACATCTGATTTTTTCACTTAAAGCCTACATAATGGGTAAGCCAGTGATGACACGCCAGAAATAACATAAATGAGAGGACAGAGGGAAAGCAAGGCAAGAACACTCAGGTCGGGGAGCTAGAAGACAACAGGCTGGGTGAAAAGACAGGCAGTGACACAGGCATGGGGACACAGACGGGAGGGCCCCTCTCGGTTCCTCACAACAAGGGGAATGCACAAAGGAGCCAAAGCAGGAGCTGTCACTCGCCAGTCTCCATGGATAAAGGATGGAGACACCCCAGCCTCAGTGCGACACGTAGATTTGTGCCAAATTTTGAGACCTGCCACGGTTATTTATTCCTGAAAAGACATTCGGTGTCATTTCCCATCAACAATAAAATCTCCACCAAAAGTCAGCTCAGTGTAGTAAACGCCGTGTGGTCACCAACTATAGGACGGTGTGACTAGCCAAAAGCCCATCTCATCCTCCCAGGTCCTACTGAGGATCCTGAGAACAAACTTCAACCACAGTGACCACTGACCACCCCACAACTCCCTTCTGGCTACTTGTGTTAAAGATTTTTTTAAAGGGGGGCAGGGGGCAGTCTGAGCATGGTGACTCCCACCTGTATAATTCCAACACTTTGGGAGACCGAGCAGGGGGGATCACTGCAGACCAGGAGTTCCAGAGATCAGCCTGGGCAATACCACAAGACCCATCTCTACAAAGATTTTTTTTTTTTTATTAGCCAGGTGTGGTGGCATGTGCCTGTGGTCCCAGCTACTTGGGAGGTTGACACAGGATGTTCACTCAAGCCTCAAGCCCTGGAGATTGAGGCCACAATAAGCTATGATCGTGCCACTGCATTCTAGCCTGGGCCACAGAGCAAGACCCTGCCCTTATTTTATTTTATTTTATTTTATTTTATTTTATTTTGAGACGGAGTCTGGCTCTGTGGCCCAGGCTGGAGTGCAGTGGCACGATCTCGGCTCACCGCAAGCTCCGCCTCCCAGGTTCACGTCATTCTCCTGCCTCAGCCTCCTGAGTAGCTGGGACTACAGGCACTCGCCACCGCGCCCGGCTAATTTTTTTATTTTTTTAGTAGAGACGGGGTTTCACCATGTTAGCCAGGATGGTCTCGATCTCCTGACCTCATGATCCGCCCACCTCGGCCTCCCAAAGTGCTGGGATTACAGGCGTGAGCCACCACGCCCGGCCTTTTTTTTTTTTTTTTTTTTTTTTTTTTTTTTTTTAAGGCTGTTATAAGAACTCTTCAAGGAATAAGGAAGAAATCTCAAGGGAAATGTCTCATTTATTTTACTAAGAATTGCCTGATGCTGTTGCTAGGTGGTGCTTATAAATATAAGCACATACCATAAGACTGGTTTTTTGCCTTAATTAGTGGCCAAGTCAAGCATCCTCAAATTAAATGTCATCATTCCAGAATGTAAATGAAACAGCTGGAGTACATACCAGACCAGATAGCCCAACACTACAGTAGCAGGACTCCAGCAAAGTTTGAAAACACGTCTGCAGCCACATGCTAGAACAGTGCTTCTCTAACTGTGATGGGTGCATGAATCGCCAGGGGATCTTATTAAAATGCAGATTCTGATTCACCAGGCCCAAGCTTCTGTATCTCTAATGAGCTCCCAGGTGATGCTGAAGTTGCTGGTCACAGACCAGGTGCCAGACAGGGGCCAACAGTTGACAGCAAAAACCATCCTATGCCATCCTCACTGCAAGCCCAGGTACAATTTTTTAGAAGTGAGGAAATATGGCTCAAACTAATTTACCCAAGGAGAGTTCATGATATTTGCAAGAGGTATTTATCACTCCATTAATCAAGAACCTTCCTGATCAGCTGCAAGTTCTGCCCCGGATCCTCTGACCAGCTGGCAAATGGCGGAGAAATCTCTTTGACACTGACAGGTGCTCCTGGATGATAAGAATGCACCTTATGAAAGACCTGACTGCTCAGAGAGAACAGTTTGTGTCCTGGAGCTATAGGAAAAAGGAAGAGAGGAAGCAATAAAAACAAGGAGTAGAAATTTACGGAGAGCTTACATAAGATCACACAGTCAAAAGCAGAACTGGGATACTGAGTCCATGCTCTGAACCACTCAGCTCCACCACCTGGTACAAGTAATCAAAGTGACAAAGTGATGGAGTTTGGGAGAGCCCCAGAGAGACCACCACTAATAATTAGGGGACCCTGAGCAAATTCTCTCTCTCTGCTTCAGTTTCTTTAATATGGGCTGGAAATGATTCATACACCTCACTGGGTTTTCTAAGGATGAAATGAAAGAGGCTGGACGGGGGCAGTGCCTCACATTTGTAATCCCAGCACTCTGGGAGGCCGAGGTGGGAGGATCACTTGAGCTCAGGACAAGATCAGCCTGGGCAACAGAGTGAGACCCCATCCTGCATTAAAAAATAATAATAATAAGTAAAGAATTTTTATAATGAGGGAGCCTAAATAAAGCACTTAGAACAGCGTCTGCCAAGATAATAAATGCATCAATCAATGTTTCTCTGTTACTAAGAGAATTTTATCACTGGAGTGCAGGAGAGAGAATGGAACCAAGGAGAGGGTGGAATGAAGAGCTTTTCTGAACTATGGCCAAATGGTAGACCTACAGCTGCTAAAAGAAAAAGGCCTCCCTTTCCCAGGGACCACAGAGGCTAAAAGAAAAGGTATAACCTAAACTGGAATCAAGGTAACAAAGCCTCTGTCTGGACAGAGGCAAGAAGGGCCTAACCGTGCAAGGTAGTGTATTGCAGTTGACCTATGATGTATCAGATCTCTATAGTTAACTTGGAAATTCCAGCCTTTCCATGACCAAATAGTGAAGCACCTTAAGATTGCTATGCGTCATAAACAAATAGACATGACAGGGAAAGAGCAGGGCCCGAGGCTTAGACCTTCAGCAAGCAAGTCCCC
The DNA here is from genome assembly GCF_024542745.1 of Macaca thibetana thibetana. Lineage (NCBI taxonomy): Eukaryota > Metazoa > Chordata > Mammalia > Primates > Cercopithecidae > Macaca > Macaca thibetana. Next base: position 109,602,761 of record NC_065581.1, on the reverse strand, counting down.
TTTTCTCTTGGTTGGTGATGGGGACTGCGACCAAAACTAGCAGCACCAGAAGCTGGCCAGAGAGACTTCTCTCCTGGGACCAAAGCTGGGTGTTATAGACGTGCTGACTCAACTACACAATTTTATTATTATTATTAATTTTTTTTTTTTTTTTGAGACGGAGTCTTGTTCTGTCCCCCAGGCTGGAGTGCAGTGGCGCTATCTCAGCTCACTGCAAGCTCCGCCTCCCGGGTTCACGCCATTCTCCAGCCTCAGCCTCCCAAGTAGCTGGGACTACAGGCGCCCGCCACCACGCCCAGCTAATTTTTTTGTACTTTTTAGTAGAGACGGGGTTTCAGCGTGTTAGCCAGAATGACCTGGATCTCCTGACCTCATGATCCGCCCGCCTCGGCCTCCCAAAGTGCTGGGACTACAGGCGTGAGCCACTGCGCCCGGCCAACTACACAGTTGACAGCCTACCCACTCTAGGCTGATCAACGGCCAAGGCTAGGACAGTTCTGCTGGGACAACCAGTCCCACTTCTTCCTCGTGGAAGGCACTCCCCAGTGGCCTTAAAGCAGAAACATGACTTGTGGTAGCTGCATTCCACAATGAAATTTCTCATATTTAAATCAAGCTTAGAGAAAAGGACCTCATATAAGTTCAGATTTTGACCTAAGAAGATTGAACAGGAATGAAGATATAACTCTATTTCTAAAGCACGGCTGGATGTAAGTAGGGAATGTGGCACATGTCTACTCTGAGAACTGAGCTATGAAAATCAGTGCATGTAAATCCCTGTTGCCTGCCTACCAATATCTATTCTCCCCTTTTTCCTCTCTGACCAAACTCCAAGTTTTTTTTCAGGGTCACAATGTACCAAACTTAAAAAAAAAAAAAAAAAAGAAAGGAAGGGAAAAAGAAAAAAGGAAGAAGAAAAGGAAAGAAAAAGAAAGGGAGCAAAGGGAAGGAAGGAAGGAAAGAAGGAAGGAAGGAAGGAAGGAAGGAAGGAAGGAAGGAAGGAAGGAAGGAAGGAAGGAAGGAAGGAAGGAAGGGAAAAGAGAAAGAAGAAACAAAAGAAGGAAAAAGAAAGAAATTACAGCGACCAGCCTTCCCTGCTGCATGAGGTGGCCATGTCACATTTCTGGCACCTGAGATGTAAGCCAGGTCACTTGATAGTTTTTCAAAGAACTCTTTAAAGGGGAATACTTGGCTGCTATCTGTCTTCTGTCTTCCATGAGTCTCCCTTCTGCCTGGAATAGGAAGACAATCATGCAGGAGCCGCCACCTTGCACTGAAGCACTAAGTATGAAAATGAACACCATGTGCCAGGCCATACCCTATGCCATGTGCTACGAATGGCTGAACAAGATGGCAGCACCATGGAACCCCCTACATGTTGTAAAAGATCATTTGCTTTGCAAAGGCTTTTACTGAATTGACTGGCAAGGTGCCATGAACTAGGAATAAATTTGATTTACAAATAACTTTCCGACAGGAACTAAAGACAGAGAATAACACAGACATATACTGGATGAGTCTCCTCCACTAACATATGCTATTCAGACCGAATCCTGAAGATCTATTCACAAATGTAAAGATTCTCGGTGTGGTCTAGGTATGGCCTTGGGAAGAAACTCCTGAGAAAATGGAGTGGAGTGAAGCCAAACCACCTGCTCTGCTGGGTGACATCTGTCAATCACTCTGTGACTCAGTTTCCTCAACTGCAAAATGGAAATAACTGTTCCTACCTCAAAAGTGGTTGTGCCTATTAAATAAGCTGATATTTGTACAATGCTTAGACATGTGCCTGACACACTGCTTAATAATTACTGAGGATCCACTAACATTATGGTAAAATTGGTGACAGTGTAGCTAAACACTAATAATAAAAGCCAGACAGATTAATTCATTCTGTAGACAACAACTTATTTCCTAAGGCACACATCTGTCAAATAACAAGGACATGAGATCCAGCTGTCGACTGTGGCCAGGTTTAGACAGTTTTAAATCTAAGGCCTTCAATGGTTCTCATAATCGCCCTACCCAGATTCATGCAATACCAAGAGTCACAAAGTCTACATGAAGAGCTGCTTATCAGTAGCATGTATTTATAAAATAAAGGTTGGGTAAAGAGATTAGCAAAGAGCACTAAAAATAGTCCTATAAGCAAACAAGCTTTTGTAAGTCGACAGTTCATTAAAAAGTCAATACTTGAGCATCATTATTGTGAGAAATATTGAAGTAATGGGTCATGCAACTTGGAAGATTGCAGCCTCTTATCATCTTAGCCATCTTTTTTAGATTGGAACACAGAAAGTATCCAGATCTTTCTACAAGGCTGTATTTCAGGGTCCAAAAGGGCACAGGCAAATGTGTAATGTAGCCAAGTGCCAACCACAGGTATGTAACCTAATAAGTATCGTAGGTATTGAGCCAGCCATAGATATTCGTTTCAGGTCAGGAGAAAACTTTTCCTAGATGAAAGTAATCTCAACTAACTCATAACATCAAGGCAACTGGATACAAAAACATGCTTTAATCTACTCTCCCTTTTAAATACTCAACAAACATAACAGGATGTGATTTTACACTTCTCCTTTTCCAATCCCAAGAGGGACAAAAAAAAAAAAAAAAAGACAAAGTCTTGAGGGTGTGAAGATCTCACTCCATCATCTTCCTGTGTGCCTGTTACCATTTTTCTGGTTGTACGTTATCAACTAAGCTGGCAGAGGCTCAGAAAAGCCAGGGTGATAAGATGTAACCCTTTCTTTCCTCTACAGCAGAATAGAAATACAGTGGAAGCCACAAATATGAGCCACGTGTAAGTTTAGATTTTCTAGGAAACATATGTAAGAAGGTAAAAATAAACAGGTGAAGTTTATTTTAGTAATATCTTTTATTTAACCTATCAAAATACTATCATTTCCACATATAATAAAAAGTATTAAGATATTTCGTGTTCTTTTTTTTTTTTCATACCAAGTCTTCAAATGCCATGTGTATTTTAGACTTACAGCACATTGCAATTCTAACCAGCCACATTTCAAGGGCTGGAGAGCCACAAGTGGTACTGGTTACTAAGCTGGACAGAACAGTTCTAGAAGTCAATAGTAGGTGAAATTTGCAGTGTCTCAAGTTGACTTTATGAGGGACATACAGATAAAATAGATATCAACTCAGTTTCAGCAAGTTGCCAGCCTACGGAATTTGGTAGCATCTTGAATGAAGTAACACACCTCATTTCAAACTAGTGTGGGCATGGATGGCTTTTAAGCTAATGCTTCCTACCAAGTACTGGAAATGCCACTTACTCTTTGGGAAACCTAGTCACCAATGCAAAAGCATGTGTTGTTTTTAGCTTCATTTTACATAGGAGTCCAGGAAATTCTGCTCACTTGACAAACCCGTTCTCAAGGAATTCTCCCAGAGGAGCAGGAAATGGTCAGACATAACCGCTGACACACCCCACACACCTTGGACATCCTATTCCACGTGGTCTACGTGTAAGTCACAGGCATGAGAAATGAGATGTAGCGGTGATCAGCTTTCATTATGCTGCAGCTATGGGTGGGACGGTTTGAAAGCTGACCTGGTCTTACCAGTATTACCTACCTCGCAGGCTTACTGTGATGACCAAGGGCAGTAACAGAGAGAGCTCTTAGCAAACTGTAAAGCGCTATAAAATTCTAGTTAGTACTGAGAAAGAACACCATTCCTCACCTGGAAGAGCAGATAGAAAAACAAATACTACCTCGAAACAGAGATGTTGGGGGTGGGGGGAAACCATGAAAATACAGATTGTTCTTGGTGGACTTTGTTCTCTTGCAAGTACAGAAAAAGGTTGAGTAAACTCTAGTACCTTTCCCTCGAAATCGTGGGAGACACTGAAAAGTAAGCGAGCCAGCTAGGAGGACAAGCTCCTACCTCTGCTCATTCCCCCCACCGCCCCAGTCCCACTGCCTTCCTCATCCCAAATACTGTATGAATCAAGACAGTGATTCCAAACAATTAGATTTCTCCTTCCCAGGGCTTCCTTGTGGCCTGAAAATGCAGCGCCACCGGGGATACTGGCGCCTCCCGCAGCAAAAGTCACTGCCTTCCCGGGAGTCCTGGCTGGAGGTTTCTCTCCGGCGCAAATGCCACGGTGTTGGCTCTTGCGCCGCCCTCTCGCCTTCTCCAACAAAAACAGACAGGCTTGGCGACCCGCCGGAGTCTCCCTCTACCTGTCCGACCGCCCCGTCATGCCTGCGGACGGCTCTGGGCAGGCGGCATGGACGAGGTCCGGCGGGAGTCACCCACACAAAGGCGCCTTGTGCCTCTGCGCTCGGGTCCCCGAGTCGCCGGGCACCGCAGCCGGGCCAAGCAGGGAGAGCGCCCCCCGGCCCGAGTGCCGAGTCCGGAGATCCACATCACCAGCCCTCAACCTCCACAGAAAGGCCACCCCTACTCCCTGGTTTAAGGATGGGGCTCCCCTCGGCTTGCCACAATCCGCACCCCGGAAAGGAAGAGCTCGGAGCAGGTATGAGAGATACCGGCGCACAGGCCACTCGGCAGAAGTTTGCATTGTCACCGGGCTGTGCCCTCACCGCTTCTCGCCGGGAGGAAGGGCCAAGCACCCCCTACCCCAGTTCCCCGCCCAACCATCCCCGAGGCTGGAGGACTCCGGACACTCCCCCCGCAAGGCCCGCGCACCTCTAGTCCAGTCCACCACTTGTTTGGGGCTCCACTTGGTCACGGGTTCCATGGTAAACGGCTTCGCCTCTCGCTGGGTTGAAGAGTCGGAGATAAAGTGTTGCTGCCTGTGCTCCGGTGGCCCTTCCCGGGAGGGCGCGCCCACGGCTGCTCCCTTGCGCCCGAGCGACTTCGTCAAGGCTGCATGGCCGCGGTCAGCGGGTCGTCCCAGCGCAGCTCCGCCAGAAGCCTGGCCCTCTCCCTCCAGCTGCCACAGTCCAGCTGCAGCTCCTTCTTCCCCCGCCGCCGCCGGGATCCTGGGCACAGCTGCTGCTCCTGGGCGACGGCAGCTGCAGGCACGCCGGGCTGCGACCCCAGACCCCTGGCCTCGGCTCGGCACGGGAGCCTCCCGGCCCGGGACCACTTTCTTAGTTCTCCTGAGGCGCGATCGGCTCTCCCTCCGCCCGTCTTCTCGCCGGCTGGTTCCCCGGGGTCCCCGCTCCGCGTGCGCTGGCGTCCCGGAGCCTTCCCGGCGCAGGTCCCACCTCCTGCGCCGCCCTCCGGTGCCGCACTGGCAGGGAAGAGCGCAGAGCGTGCGCGCTGGGGTTGCAAAGTTTCAGCTCCGGTCACTGCAAACCGAATAAAAGAGAGGGCGGGGCCGAGGGGCCAGGGAAACTCGTGGGAGGGGGCGGGTCCGCCCTAAGCGGCCGACTCCGGTTACTTTCCCTCTCTAAGCCGGTCTGGCTCACACCCGCAGCGTCCTGGGCCCTGCTTTCCTTTTCAAGGGGCGGGTTGTAGATCGCGCGCGCACCCTGGAGAGCCTGCTGGCTTGTGTGAGGCCCTGGCCCTGTGGGTAGCAGAACACTCTGTCTCGCTGTGAGCAACAATACACTTAAAAAAAAAAAAAAGTAAGATCTGCATGTTCTGTTCATTTCAAATGCTTTATGTCATAATATTACTCTGCCATTAAGCCGTCATTTTAAGTTTCTTAAAGTAGAACAATTTTTATTTTTTTTAGATGGAGTCTCCCTCTGTCGCCCAGGCTGGAGTGCAGTGGCACGATCTCGGCTCACTGCAGCCTCTGCCACCCAGGTTCCAGCGATTCTCCCGCCTCAGCCTCCCGAGTAGCTGGGATTACAGGCGCCCGCCACTACGCCCGGCTAATTTTTGTATTTTTAGTAGAGACGGGGTTTCACCATGTTGGCCAGACTGGTCTCGAAATCCTGACCTGAGGTGATCCGCCCGCATCGGCCTCCCGAAGTGCTGGGATTACAGGCCTGAGCCACCGCGCCAGGCCAGAACAATTTTTTTTCATTTATATGTTGACTGAAATCGTAACAATGTAACTCTTTTAATGCTATTGCTATGAAATTTCAACTTTGCGACTAAAATTAGATTGATGGCTTTTAGCGTTATATTTTGCTATATTATAATTTCATATTTACAGCGTGAGCTAATGCTCCTTTGGATTAGTCATTAACCGTGAAAGGAAAGTTGTTAGCCAACAACAACAACAAAAAATAGCTCGTGCACAATTTCAGCGCCTGGCAGGGGGAGGGTCCTTCCATATTCATGGACTCCAACTGGGGCCAGAGTTAACGCTAAACTGGGGGAAAATCTAATTTTAATGCCTGCCTCTCCTTCAAGTTCTCCCTGCATCCTAACTGTCTCCCCCACCCCTGCCACCCTCGCCACCACCCCTCCCCTCACCCCCCAACACCCCACCCCAACCCCCCCGCAACCTCTACCTCCCACTCTTTTTGGCACTGAATGATTCTTACTTTCAATTACGGTTATTTATTTACATCTTCCTCTTGGAGACTATTAACCCCGTGAGGGCAGAACCTACTTGATCTCATATAGAATTTTCTTTCCTCCCTTTCTTCCTACTACCTAACTTGTAGCAGCCAGCACGGGACCAAAGGCAAGGTTGGTATTTATTCATTCAATAAATATCTGGGACTGCTTCCTATGTGCCAGCCACTGTATTCAGTATTTGTTGAAGTCGTGTGATACGTGCTGCTTACACAGGTCTCTTTGGACGCACATGTGGAAAAATGGCTAGCAGCCAGCCTAGCATGAGATGAGCTGGAGCAACCAAGCAAAAGAAACATTTTTAAACAGCAAAACATCAGACCCACCTCCCATTCAACTCCCCTAAAGGACTGGGCAACACAGAGACACACAACTATCAAATATAGTGATTTTTTTTTTCATCTAGCGAAAGTGACTGGGAGACCACGAAAGTTGGCAAAGGCAATGACAAAATTCCTGATACAGTAGTTATTCTGTTAAAAAAAAAAATGACCTTTAAACTTAATGACATCTGGCATTAACCATCTTTACAGCAGTCGGCAGGGAGATGGACCTTGACATTGGTTCACTGGAAAGTGTCAGCAAGCTGATGCACACCTTTGGTTTCAGCAATCACTGCCTGTTGTGTCATTTCTGATTATGATTAGGGTGACCACATAACTTACCTCCAAATCAAAATATTCTTGAGCATGAAAGAAGAGACTATCAAGAATTCCATTGGAATAACATGAATAAACTGGGCCATATGGTCCACACAATTATAAAGAAAGGTCAAATATTAATGATTTTGCCATGGAATTTTACTTGATGTTTTCACGTCTTCCGATTCATTGGCAGTAGTCTTTACCAGAAGAGCTAAAACACTAAAATTCTGCGACTCAAGCAAGAGTTTGCAAAACATCCCAGGGAGCCAACACACTATCTACACTTGATACATAAATACAGCATAGCTAAAGAGGAAGGCCACGCTAAGATCTCTAACCCGGAAGACCAATTAACTATCTAAATGAATTAGCATTCTGTTTACACTTCAACTCCTGGAGGCTAATTACTATTTAAATAAAGCCTTCTACCTTAATTACTGCTGTTAGCCTGTGAAAGTTTTAGGGAGGCCTGCCTTCCTAGCTGAAATGCAAACTGGAGGACATGCAAAGCTATTAATGGCATACAAAGCTAATAAAGGCAGAACCTTAAGTAAATGGCTTTAAAAATTAAGTACATATAAAAGGATAATTTGTAAATTTGCTAACTTTTCTATCTCTGCTAGCTAAAATCTGTAGCTATTACACCATATGTTCACGCACGACACCAAACTGCAGCTATGCCATCTTCCAGATAAGAACTCTTCATTTGTGCCTTGATGTTTACTACAATTCCTCACACATACATAATAAGCCTTCTTAAAATTGAATTAATATGTAGAACTGATACTAGACCCCAGATCTTCTAGATTTCTTTCCAGCTCCTTCATTTTTCTGACTCTTCTCCTTCATGCATGTTTAAGTCATTTATTCAGTTGATGAAAGACGTATTAGGTACTTATTAGGCACTAAACTAAGCACCAGGAGGATTCAGAAATGATGAGTAACCTTTTAGATCAAAAACACCATGTGACTTTGTAAGGGTGGATTTCTTCTGTAGTCTTTCATCCAAGGAAAGTGACCTGGTAAATAAACCCAAACAAGGGAATTCGAGGACCAATGTGATATTAACATTTTAAGCTTGTTCAAAATTTATTACTTCTTTATGTGAGAACAAGGGATGGAGTATTTTGGATTAGTGGTTATAACTATAATTTGATAAACACAGAGAAGCAAATTAAGCAAACTTTTAAGCAAATTATTAATCTGTAAAAAGCCAGTCTCCTTCCCCAGTTAAAAACAATGTTTTCCAGAATAAAAGAAAAAAATAAATCAAGTTGCTCTAAATATTCAACTTTATTTCACAATCTGAGGTTCTTCTCTGATTTTCTTTCCCTCATATTTCTTTTTAACTATTTTCAGAATATTCAAAATTATTTAATTTTTTCACATATAATTGTCTCGTGTATGTTCTTAAGTTATCTTTCATCTTGAGAGATACCAAAAAAACCCTGCAGTTTTCTGCCTGGAAAATATCCTACAGTCAGAGCTAAGCATTCTTATCTATGACATTACATCACTGCGAAGTCATCACTGATTAACTAAATTATCCCGACTGCTCACGTTCTTGTCTTTCATTTAATTCCATTTGGTCTGAATTCTTCACACCATAGTAATGTAGTTATCTCCCTAAACATGCCAGGTTCCCTATCAGATAATTCAGGTAGTAAAGACTTCAAGCTTTATTATTTTTTTATTTTTCAAGTGCTGCCTTATTCAAATTCTTCTGATCATTCAGGAACATTAAGTCATTCTACAGTTGGAAACCTGGTATTTGGCTTTCTTTTACTGACCCTATCTCTAACTCAAAGATCAATGTCAATTAGATAAATATTCAAAAACCTCACCTACTTTAAATCGTACTTGGAAAAGTTGATTAATCTTTTCTAATAAAAAGAGAAACATTGACGTTGCTAAATTCTATTTTCAAGGCCTTATCGTTGTACCTTGGAAGAGTTGATAGATGAGGCAGTACCCACAAAAGAACTGTATGTCCTTGCCCTGAAGTGCAGAAGCTACTAACGAAGGAGGGTGCTGCAGACAAAGAGGGAACAATCAAGCCTACATTTTTTTCCTGTGGATTTCTGTTACTTTTTGTACCCCCTATGAAGTTGCGGAGTATCCAAAAAGAACAGAATGCCATTTGCACCAGCTGTTCTTACAGTTCCAATTTAACTTTATGGACTCCTAATCTCAGAACAAGTCAATATAATACCAAGAGTTTCAGACTCAGTGATTTTTGTTTTAATCATAATTCCTATGTTGATAAGGACAAAGTCTCAGGGTGAAAAAAGATTAATGAACGTCACTCTAAACCTAAAAATAAACCAATAATTAAGTTAGGCAATGTAAAAATATAACATTTGGAAATAAAATGCAGATTTGGCCCCGTGCCGTGGCTCACGCTTGTAATCCTAGCACTTTGGGAGGCCGAGGCAGGTGGATCACTTGAGGCCCGGTGTTCGAGACCAGCCTGACCAACATGGTGAAACCCCATCTCTATTAAAAATACAAAAATTAGCCGGGTGTGGTGGCAGGCACCTGTAGTCCCAGCTACCTGGGAATCTGAGGCAGGAGACTTCCTTGAACTCAGGAGGCAGAAGTTACAATGAGTTGAGATCATGCCACTGCACTCCAGCCTGGGTGAAGAGCGAAACTGTGTGGAAAGACAGAAAAAGAAAGAGAGAGGGAGGGAGGGAGGGAGGAAAAAAGGAAGGAAGGAAGGAAGGAAGGAATGAAGGAAGGAAGGAAGGAGATGCAGATTTGAGTGTCCTAAACTAAGCTGAAATTTCAAAAAATCTCTACAATGTTAACAAGAAGAACATAAAAATAATTGTTTATATATTGTTTTATGTATGCAAGACACTTCTGGTAAAAAAAATTAAAAATTAAAAATATGTTTTGTTTTATATTTTCCTAACTTCAGTTTGGCATAACAAATATTTAATATTCCTATTTCAAATAAAATAGAAATATATACACAAATGCCCCAGACTATAATTAAGCAAGTTTAATTAACTTTGAACTCAGTCTAAAAGTTGTCTGCTCCTCCATTACTTAACTACCATTCCATACAGAGGAGGAGATTTTCTTCTAGTTTCAACCTACCAAAGGTATTTAGATTCTGCAGCCACTGCTAATCAACACATCCAGATTTTTACTAAAGGCACATATATGTTTCCCCTTTGGGATCCTTAGACATTTGAGCCTGTAACAGGAGACTATGCCTTAATTTTCCACAACTAGCTCCTTGCATTTGGAAATACTATAACCATTTGGGATGGGAGAGCGGTGGAAAGAAAAAGAACGTAGAAAAGCAGGAAGTGTTTCAGTCTACTTCGACATCAAAAGGGAAAGGATGAAAATTAATACCAATCAGGGTTTCCTGTAGGCAGTCAGGTGATTCCATAGGATTTTGAGAGCACTCCCAAAGGTCTCATAGAACAGGAAGACTCACACTTGCTGCCAAAAAGTCAGCAAAACGATTATTGAAATCCACAACCAGCTCACAAATGATAGCGACAGTCATTGTTTTACAGTAATTGTTTTAATACACTCGCATTCCATTCTGGGAAAACTCCCAGATCAAATCATTTTTTCCTTTTGAGTTTCATGGAACTTTCGCTTTTGGTTACAGAGTGATGGGCTTCTATCCATTCTTTTCCACTATTTTTCCCTTTCTCCTGGGCCCAGTCCTAGAGAAACAGGTGGGGTAAGGGGCAGGTGGCGGGAGGGATTTCAGGAGCTAGAGGAACCTCAGTTTAGGGAGCCACAGAAAGCCCTGGGTGGTTAAACCAGTTCTACCTGAGTCGGAGGAAATCTCTGCTGCTAGTGGAGAGAACCTAAGGGAGAACCTGAAAAACACCGGGAAGTTAAGGCCACAGCCTTCACTTCTGTCCTGCTCCAAGTTACATCCCCTGGGTGTGCCGCTCAGTGACCAGCCAGATGGGGTATGGGGTTTCTGTCTATTTAATATTTCTCCTAGTACGAAAGGACAGGAGAAATAGGGCCCACTTCATAAAGCGCCTTCTTAAGGTTTAAGAAGGACAGGAATACAAACGTAATGCTGGTCTCACCAGGGAGGACCAGGCAGTGCCTCACTCCTTTTCCAGAATCACCTCCTCTGCCTTTGCGTCCATGTCTTCTTGTGAGATAACTTCATTTCCACTAAAGTGCTGGCCTAAGATTTCCCTTTTCTTGGAAAATTCATGTTTCCAAGAGGAACACTTCGAGACTCCCAACTAACTTTATTATCCCGATCTCTTACCCAGTCCATAACTGGCCCTATAACCTTGAGCAAGCTAGCTGCTTTGGGTGGAAAGGAACATTAAGGATCCTTCTAGCTGTAACATTCTCTTTTCTAATATTGAGATATCAGTTGTTGAGGGCAGCTAAGGAAGGGGCTTTTATTTTTTCATTTTTTCGAGAGGGCTCTGTCACCCAGGCTGGAGTGCAGTGGCATGATCACAGCTCACTGCAGTCTCAAACTCCTGGGATCAAGCAATCCTCCCACCTCAGCCTCCTGAGTAGCTGGGACTTTAGGCACGTGCTACGATGCCTGGCTAAGCTTTTTTGTTTTGTTTTTATAGAGACGGAGTCTTACTATGTTGCCCAAGCTGGTCACAAACTCCTAAACTCAAACAATACTCCTGCCTTGACCTCCCAAAGTGCTGGGAGGTGTGAGCCACCCTGCCTGACCAAGAAGGCATTTTTGAATGAGAGAACTAATGAATCCCTTCCTGTCTGCCGTGAGTTCACACGGCTTACTGTAGTTGTATAAACTCACTTGCTGAACTGGTTTTGGAGACATTAGGTTTGAAAATTGGAAATGGTCAGGCGTGGTGGCTCATGCCTGTAATCCTAGCAATTTGGGAGGCTAAGGCAGGTAAATCACTGGAGCCAGGAGTTTGAGACCAGCTGAGTCAAGAGGGTGGAACCCCATCTCTACAAAATAAACAAACAAACAAACAAATATAATGAGTCAGATGTGGTGGTGTGTGCCCGCGGTCCCAGCTACTCAGGAGGCTGAGGCAGGAGGCTCACTTGAGCCCAGGAGGTCAAGGCTGTGGTGAGCCATGATTGTGCCACTGTACTCCAGCCTGGGTGACAGAGTGAGACCTTGTTCTCCGAAAAGAAAGAGAAGAGAAGAGAAGAGAAAAGAAAAGAGAAATGAAAAGAAAAGAGGGAAGGAGGGAAGGAAGGAAGGAAGGAAGGAGGGAGGGAGGGAGGGGAGTGGAGTCGGGGGAGAGGGAGAGAGGCAAACCGGGCGCGGTGTCTCACACCTGTAATCCCAGCACTTTGGAATGCCAAGGCGGGCAGATCACAAAGTCAGGAGTTCGAGACCAGCCTGGCCAATATAGCGAAATCCCGTCTCTACTAAGAAAAAAAATTAAAAAAGAAAAAAATTAGCTGGACATGGTGGTGGGTGCCTGTAGTCCCGGCTATTTGGGAGACTGAGACAAGAGAATCACTTGAACCCAGGAGGCGGAGATTGCAGTGAGCTGAGATTGCGCCACTGCACTCCAGCCTGGGTGACAGAGTGAGACTCAAAAAAAAAAAAAAAAAAAGAGAGAGAGAGGAAGGAGGGAAGGGGGGAAAGGGAGGGAGGGAGGGCATGGTGACAATGGGATAGCAAGGAGATTCAGGGTTCTGTATATAGTTTATATATTTTAATAGAGAATGAAGATATGCAATTTATCAGAAGCTATCAATAATGCAATGATAGCAAATCATACTTTGCATGTCAAACTGAGGCATTTCTGTCAGTATTAAAATAAAAATATTACATCCACAGAGAAACACTTATTGCCATTATTGGTCATCAGATGCCAACTCAGGCTCCACTTGGCTCCCCAAGAAAGAGACACCATCTGGTGTGATGGTTAATTTTATGTGTCAGTTTGACTGGGCTAAGGGATGCCCAGAGAGCTGGTAACACGTTATTTCTGGGTGTGTCTGTGAGAGTGTTTCTGGATGAAATTAGCATTTGAATCAGGAGGCTGAGTAAAGATCACCCGTACTAATGTGGGCGACCATCATCCAACCACTGAGGGCCCCAATAAAACCAAAGGCAGAGAAAGGGATGGATTTTGTCTCTGTCTCCTTGAGCCAGAGCACCTGTCAAATCCCATCCTAGACATCAATGCTCCTGGTTCTCTGGCATTCAGACTCCAGTACTTACACTAGTAGCCCACGCCCCCATCCCCCACCACCCCCTCCACCTCCACACACACAGGTTCTCAGGCCTTCGGACTGAATTACACCATTGGTCTTTCTGCTTTTCCAACTTGCAGAGGACAGATGGTGGGACTTCTCACCCTTCATAATCGTGTGAGCCAATTCCCATAACAAATTAAAAAATTATTAAGCATACTAATATATACTTAAATATGTCTGTGTGTGTACATGTATGTATATGTGTGTATATGTATGTATGTGTGTATATATATGTATGTATATGTATGATACGTGTGTATATATAGATAGGGAAGAGTTAGCATCTTGGATATTTGAGACATCTCTAGTTTTACAGTGACACAGACTGAAGATGTTGGAAGCTCTTTGTCTCAGAAACACCCAATATTTTGCACAGTGTTTATATATATATACACACACACACATATATACACACACACATACATATATACACATACATATATACACACACATACATATACATATATGTATATATGTATCCTATTGGTTTTTTTCTGTGAAAACCCCTAATACACCTGGTGTAAACAGAGGGGCCCCAATTTCACTTAGGACCAAAACAGTATCGGCCTTCCGGCGCCCTTTGCTCTGTCTTCCCCACAAACCTCACAGGCAAATGTTGTTTGAGCTTTAATTTCACTGGATTTTTACAGTTTGTATTCTGTTTAGTTCTGTGGTTCTCATTTCTTTTTTTCTCATAATGAAAACACAACTACAAAATGACCTCTAATGAAGTTATTATTTTACAAAGACTGAATATCCAAAACCAGTGGAGGCTTTTTTCCCCCCCAGAATAGTGTACTGGAAGGTGCTAGTAGCTCTCCCATATCCCTTCATCAAGTAATGATCCACCAAATCATTTCATCTATAATTAAATCATCTACAATGTCTTTCTCAGCCCTGTCATCATAAATTTAACCAATGCAATATTGCTTAACATCAACATAAATGCGTCTTAGGTATGCATCCTCTCACCCAAAAGGATTCTCAAATGTAAGTATTGCTTTAATCAGCACTTGGCCTTTGTTTATTTAGGGCTCTTTGTGTAAAATATTAGATGTTTCTAAGACAAAGAGCTTCCATCCTCTTCAATCTATGTCAATGTAAAACTAGGATGCTAATTCCCTCACCAGTGCTTTTCCTACTCCTCCTCTCTTTAACATCTGGCTCCATCAGCAGCTTCTTCTATTGAGTGTGGAATCTAGTACAAATGAAATCTCTACATAATTGACAAGGTCTGAAATTTGACTGATTATCTTTTATATGGTTTTTAAAATTTCTTCTTCTGATAGCATTTTTTTCTGCTGTTTTATTTGTTGGAAAAGTGGCAACAATTCAAGGAATGGTGTTTTCTTCAGTTACTAATTAATCCACTAAGAAACTTAAAAGCATTCCCTTCTGGGAAAAGGGAGCCTTATGGAGTTGACAAAAGTCCTTTATCCTAAAAGGTCCAAAGGCTTAATCATCGTCAACCTCCAGTAGAGCTGCCATACTTTTAAAGACTCCCTAAGGGCTTCTCATGGAAGACTGCTCAAAGAAGAAGTCCAGTCATGGAGAAAAGTTGAGCTTGATGAATTCCAAATTCAGCGTTTCAGTCACTTAGAGATAAGCCTTGTAACTGTCATCACATATGGGCCACAAAAGAAGAGTCTCTTATTTGTTCCAGTCAAGTATGCAAATATTATAGCCAAGTAGCCAAAAAATTACTCCTTCACCCACATTTCTTTAGATGTTATTGATATCCTCAGAACAACCATGCACAGTCTCCCACCAGGTTTTTGGGCTAAAATGTAGCTGACTAAAAATGGAAACTTTCACTTCATCTTACAGTATTTATGTACAAACAATCCTGAGTGGTCTCCACATAGGAGCTGCACTTCTACAGACAATATATGCACCACAAAATTAACTTATTTGGGAACTGGAGGAGATTTTTTCAAATTGACAAATGAAAGTTGTAAATATTTATGGTGTACAATATGATATTTTGATATATGCACACATTGTGGAATGGCTAAATCAAACTAAGAGGGGATTTTATTTTACCCTGGACCATGTAATTCCAGTATAGCTGTCATTTAGGCAAATAGTCTTTGATACAAATGTAAAGTAACAACAAGTGATCTTAAATTCATCCACAATTTCAGAAATGAAAAAGAAAAATCTCAAATGTTTTTATTAAGGAAATGTTAAATGATGGTGGCAGCTTAGAAGTGACCAAAGTAGTAAGAAGAATGAGGCTCAAGAAATTGAAATTGTCAATAATTCTTTATCCAACAATAATATTAATCAATAATAAGCAACAGATGTAAAACAAGGCATAACATGGTATTATACGCTAACAAACAATATGAATAAAACAAGGCATGGCTAATTTAAAGGTCTCTGAAGCACACCGTTTGTTTTTTAATGCATCAGGGTAATTATGGTAATTTTTGAATATGTCCACAAATTCTTTGATATTTCCCTTTTCAGAGGTAAAGCCTAATTTCCCTCCCCGTGAAAATGTGACTTGCTTCAACAGAATATGGGAGAAGTAAAGATATGTGACTATAAGACTATGTCATGAAGGACATTGTGGCTTCTGCCTGTCTTTCTTCTGGATCACACCCCAGTGGAGAAAGACAACCTCCATGTTGTGAGGACACTCAAGCAGCCCTTCGTGGAGGTCCACATGGTGAGGAATTGAGGCCTCCTGGCCGATGACTCATGCTAACTTGCTAGCCATGGGAGTCAGCTACCTTGGAAGCAATCCTTCATCCCCAGTCAAGCACTCAGATGACTGCAGCCCTGGCCAACATCTTGACTGCAACCTATGAACGACCCTGAGCAGAACTGTCCAGCTAAGCCACTCCTGGCTCACAGAAATGGGGTGAGATAATAAACATTTATTGTTTCAAGCTGTTAAGTTTGGGGGTATGTTACACAGCAAGAGATAACTAATATAGAATATTTCACTCATTTCTACATGAAGATTTCTTTTCCTTTTTTGGAGACAGAGTCTCACTCTGTCGCCCAGGCTGGAGTGCAGTAGTGTGATCTCGGCTTACTGCAACCTCTGCCTCCCAGGTTCACGCCATTCTCCTGCATCAGCCTCCTGAGTAGCTGGGACTACAGATGCCTGCCACCACGCCCGGCTAATTTTTTTGTATTTTTTTAGTAGAGATGGGGTTTCACCATGTTAGCCAGGATGGTCTCAATCTCCTGACCTCGTGATCCGCCCGCCTCGGCCCTCCAAAGTGCTGGGATTACAGACATGAGCCACTGCTCCCGGCCCTAAATAAAGATTTCTGTCACATAAATATACAATACTGTATTTATCAAACACTATGTGTTAATATATTCATTGTCAATCCCATCCCATTAGAATGTAAGCTGCATGAAAGCAAAAGTTTGTTTTGTTCAGTGCCATAGACTTACAGTGTTGATAAATCAATAAATATTTCTTGAATGTATTAATCACTCAATGAGTTCATCCTACTTTGTATCAGATTAAAAAGCGGAGAATAAAAAACTTTTTGGACTAGTGCTTAATCAGTGGTAAGCTAAATAAACTTCAGCAAAGGGGTTAAAAAGTCATCATATTTATAGTTGAAAGCTGGAATAACTTTTCTACTGTTGATTTTATTATTTAGATACAGTACCAGTGAAATCTATTTGTTGACAAAAGGAAAAGGTTCAAGTGTAGATAAAATTCTACAATTTCTACACATAGTGTTTAACAAACAAGTATGAGAAGAGAAAGTACTATAGAAAAACAATTACCAAGCGCACACACGTAACACACACACACAAACACCCCAGAGTCTGGTGTGAAAGTGTACTAAAGGGTCTCTACATGATGAACTCTATCAACAACTTCAAAATGCTAAGGAGCTGTAACATGAGTACAATGTGGTAAGTCTTCTATGAACCAAAATAAATAGTGTAGTGTTCATTTTCAACACTCACAAAGCTGTTGCTTTCCTATGCGTGCCATGGAGCAGACAGGTCAGTACATTTTCTTTCTTTCAGCAGCGTTCCTATTTGCATCTAAAGACCCATCTAATCAATCTAATTATTTTCCACCATGTCCAATTGAATCCTTCTCTACTAAATTGCTTCTTTATTCAAGCTGTACAATTTCCTCTGTGTTCTTCCACGGTCATCATTGTATCTTTTACTTTCTTTGCATTCACTGGACATTAAAGAAGTGCCTAGTAAATGGCTATTCTGTATTTTACCATTCAGGTCTAAAACAGCCTTAAAAAGCCTGTAGTTATCTCCTGATCAATCCAACAAGGAGTTGAATGTCTACCACCAGCTCCTACTGTTCTAGGTGATGTAAATGAGATAACATTTTTTAAAATTACATCATCTTTTCCAAAAGAAAATATAATTCACCACAAAAAGATGGCACTGTAGTGAACAAGATTATCACACTAGTCTTATATTAGGCAATTGGTAAAACTATGTATGAGTTCAGCTTCCTGGCTGAATTGTGTCCCAGAGATGGAAACTATGGAAGTTCAGTGAAATCAGAAATAGATAAAGATTTCAGAAGCAAGGTTAATACCAGGTCTGTATGGGTTGCTTGAGCTAAAAGCAGATTGACTTCCACGTCCTAAAGAAAGCAATCCCAGAAAATAAAAAGAGAAAAAGAGAATGAACAGAGAAAATAATAGTGCATGAATAAATCAGGGACATAATAACTGACTTAATAATGGGATTCCACCTTTAATAGAAAAAATGACAGTTGAATGTTTTATGAATTATTGATGCCTGGGACAATGAAAATAATAATTGTCTGACACTCTTCTGTTTAAGAGGCAATGGCAAGCTGGAGCTTGTGAGATATGTTGTTACTGGCCTGGGTCTAGTCAGGTGACATCCACTTTTCTCCCTTGCTCAGTTGTTTTAAAAAATAAATGTAGAGAAACATCACGTGCCAGGTATAGACAGCTTTCAAAGAATCATAATATTGGGAGAAAGAAAAATCATGGTAAGAACAAAATAAGATAATGAAGTACAACATCATAAGTAATCTTGACTCTGCCGCCTGTGTTAGTCCGTTTTGTGTTGCTATAAAGGAATACTCAGGACTAGGTAATTTATAAAGGAAAAGAGGTTTATTTGTCTCACAAATCTGCAGGCTGTACAAGCATTTCACTAGCATTGGCTCAGCTTCTGGTGAGGCCTCAGGAAGCTTTTAGTCATGGCAGGATGAACAGGAAGCCAGCATGTGATGACATGGGGAGAGAGGAAGCGAGAGAGAGATAGGAGAAGGAGGTGCCAGGCTTTTTTAAACAACCAGCACTCACTTGAACACTGAGTGAGAATTCACTCATGACCATGGGGAAGGCACCAAACTATTCAGGAGGGACCTGTCCCCATGACCAAAACACCTCCCACCAAGTCCCACCTCCAACATTGGGGATCACATTTCAACATGAGATTTGGAGGAGAAAAATAGCCAAACCACAGCACCGCCTCATCCCCCTTCCCACCCCATGGGTGCTGCAGTTCCCTGCTCTGTTACTGTTAACATCTTCAATAGGCATCACTCATGCACATATGCACCAGGCCTTGTGTTGGCTGGGGGACGCAGTGGTGCACTAAACAGGCAAGAATCGCTGTCACATGGATATCCCCCTTCTTCATGTATTTCATTTATTGTCTGCTTCTACCACCTTAAAAAGCAAGGTCCAGGAGTTTCTATATATACATATGTGTGTGTGTATATGTATATATACATACATGTGTGCAAATATGTATATATACATATATGTGTATATACATATAGATATATGTGTATATACACATACTTTTAGATATATGTGTATATATGCACACATAAAATTAATGTTGAGTTTATAGCAGCTCAACATCAATTTTTCGCACATTAAACAAATATCTTCTAATGAAATTTTAAAAGGACAGGGGAAAGCCTTTGATACTGGTCCACATGTTTGCCTTTCCTCAGAATTATCCTTTTCAAGGAGTGAGGAAGCCGGGGTATTTATTTATTTATTTTTTTTTTTTTTTTTTTTAATTTATTTATTATTATTATACTTTAAGTTGTAGGGTACATGTGCATAACGTGCAGGTTTGTTACATATGTATACTTGTGCCATGTTGCTGTGCTGCACCCATCAACTCGTCATTTACATCAGGTATAACTCCCAATGCAATCCCTCCCCCCTCCCCCCTCCCCATGATAGGCCCCGGTGTGTGATGTTCCCCTTCCTGAGTCCAAGTGATCTCATTGTTCAGTTCCCACCTATGAGTGAGAACATGCGGTGTTTGGTTTTCTGTTCTTGTGATAGTTTGCTAAGAATGATGGATTCCAGCTGCATTCAAGTCCCTACAAAGGACTCAAACTCATCCTTTTTGATGGCTGCATAGTATTCCATGGTGTATATGTGCCACATTTTCTTAATCCAATCTGTCACTGATGGACATTCGGGTTGATTCCAAGTCTTTGCTATTGTGAATAGTGCTGCAATAAACATACGTGTGCATGTGTCTTTATAGCAGCATAATTTATAATCCTTTGGGTATATACCCAGTAATGGGATGGCTGGGTCATATGGTACATCTAGTTCTAGATCCTTGAGGAATCGCCATACTGTTTTCCATAATGGTTGAACTAGTTTACAATCCCACCAACAGTGTAAAAGTGTTCCTATTTCTCCACATCCTCTCCAGCACCTGTTGTTTCCTGACTTTTTAATGATCGCCATTCTAACTGGTGTGAGATGGTATCTCATTGTGGTTTTGATTTGCATTTCTCTGATGGCCAGTGATGATGAGCATTTTTTCATGTGTCTGTTGGCTGTATGAATGTCTTCTTTTGAGAAATGTCTGTTCATGTCCTTTGCCCACTTTTTGATGGGGTTGTTTGTTTTTTTCTTGTAAATTTGTTTGAGTTCTTTGTAGGTTCTGGATATTAGCCCTTTGTCAGATGAGTAGATTGCAAAAATTTTCTCCCATTCTGTAGGTTGCCTGTTCACTCTGATGGTAGTGTCTTTTGCTGTGCAGAAGCTCTTTAGTTTAATGAGATCCCATTTGTCAATTTTGGCTTTTGCTGCCGTTGCTTTTGGTGTTTTAGACATGAAATCTTTGCCCATGCCTATGTCCTGAATGGTACTACCTAGGTTTTCCTCTAGGATTTTTATGGTATTAGGTCTAACATTTAAGTCTCTAATCCATCTTGAATTAATTTTCGTATAAGGAGTAAGGAAAGGATCCAGTTTCAGCTTTCTACTTATGGCTAGCCAATTTTCCCAGCACCATTTATTAAATAGGGAATCCTTTCCCCATTTCTTGTTTCTCTCAGGTTTGTCAAAGATCAAATGGCTGTAGATGTGTGGTATTATTTCTGAGGACTCTGTTCTGTTCCATTGGTCTATATCTCTGCAGTCATTGATTGAGAGTTGCTTCCAGGGAATTGTTAATTTCCTGAATTAGAGCAACTGTTTTGGCCAGAGAAAGCCCTCAGGCAAAGGGTTGTAGCCGTTAGCAGTAGGTCATAGAGCCAGCTTGCTCTCAAATGGTGAGGGCTCAGAGAAAAGGACCGGGTAGAGTTTGCCACAGTTTATAATTATACATGCTACGTTACAGAGTGCCTTATCCACAGGCACACTAGCGACGGTGCCTATGGCTTTCCTCGGCCATGGCCCTCCCTACAGGGGAGGTAAGAGGACATGACCACGTGGATCCCATGCAACCCCTTCTAGACCATGCTTCAAGGAGCTGGAATCCCAAAATTCCTTCCTGTTAAGGGTTGAATTTTTTCCCCCAGTAGAAAATACACTGGAGTCCAACCCCTAGTAGCTCAGAATGTGACCTTATTTGGAAATAGGATCTTTACAGACATAATCAAGTTAAAAATAAGACTGGGCATGGTGGCTCATGCCTGCAATCCCAGTACTTTGGGAGGCCAAGGCAGAAGGATCACTTGAGTCCAGGAGTTCAAGACCAACTTGGGCAACATAGCAAGACTCCATCTCTACAAAAAAATTTAAAAATAAGTTAGCTGGGCATGGTGGTGCTCATATGTGGTTCCAGCTACTCAGGAAGCTAAGGCAGGAGGCTAACTTAAGCCCAGGGAGTTAGAGACTGCAGTGAGCTGTGATCATACCACTGCACTCCAGCCTGGGTGAGAAAGCAAGACCTTGTCTCAAAAAAAAAAAAAAAGAAAAGAAAAGAAAAGAAAAAAACATTAAGGCTGGGCACTGTGGCTCGTGCCTGTAATCCCAGCACCTTGGGAGGCCAAGATAGGTGGATCATTTGAGCTTAGGATTTCGAGACCAGCCTGGATGACATGGCAAAACCCCGTCTCTATAAAAAAATACAAAAAAATTTAGCCAGACCTGGTGATGCACGCCTGTGGTCCCAGCTAATCAGGAGGCTGCGGCGGGAGACTCACTTGAGCCCAGGAGTTCAAGGCTGCAGTGAGCTGTGATTGAACCACTGCACTCCAACCTGGGCGAGAGAGTGAGACCCTGTCTCAAAAAAAAAAAAAGAAAGAAAGAAAAAAAATTTTAAATGAGCTCATTAGGGTGGGCCCGAATCCAGTATGACCAGTGTCCTCATAAAAAGGAGAAATTGGACGTGGAAACAGATGTGGGAAGATTGTGTGAAGAGACACAGGAGAAGATGGCCATCCACAAGACGAGGAAGGAGTCCTCACTGCATTCAGAAGAAACCAACCCTGCTGGTATCTTGGTTTGGACTTCTACCTCCAGAACGGTGCAACAGTCAACTTCCATGGTTTAAGCGGCCCAGCTTGTGGTACTTTGTCATGGCAGTCCTAGGAAGCCTCAGAGGCAGGTAGGAGCTCTTTGGAAATCTACACGGGTATATTGGTTTCCTATCAGCAGCAATATCTGGTTTTCACTGTTTTTTTTTTATGGTAGCAGCTACTGGTGCTCAATGTCTAGATCTATCAATTAATTAGGTTTGCATACTAGTAATGTTCTAATTCTACTACTTTGCTTTTATTTATGCAATGGAATAATTTTATAAGATGATTCTTCCTGTCATCTATTTGGTCACCAGTGGTCTGGTTCACATGGGAAAAGCAGGACAAGTGTTCCCCTTATGTGGTTTTCATGATAAAAATTGGGTCTTTATTATCCTTAGAAGGTGATGAGTTTCTTACTTTTTATATTCATTATACTCATTTTCAAAGTTATGGTTTTAAACATATTTGATAGGTTTCAATCCATTGAAATTCTTATTCTTATAGAAGTTCAAATTTTCCCATCTTTGGCCAGTGAGAGCTTCAGATTGTCTCGCCAAGTCCTCTTGACATTGTGTCTGTGCCATTTAATCCTCAAAGCAATTCTTTGATGTAGATATTTTTATCTCCATTTTACAGGTGGGTTTACTGCAGTTAAGTGCTTTGCCCACAGCTACACAGTAAATGATGGAAATGGAATTAAAGTCTAGGCAACTTTTTTACAAAACTTGACCTCTTCAACACTACAATAACTCACTATTGACAAGAATATGTCCAGCTTTAGCTTTACAGGTCTTAACTGTGTCAGATAATATTACATATATACTTGTATTGGTTTGGGTTCTCCAGAGAAACAGAATGAATAGAAGATAATATTTTTACATCTATATATAATTTGTGTGTGTGTGTGTGTGTGTGTGTGTGTGTGTGTGTGTGTGTGTGTGGAGAGAAAGAGAGAGAGAAATTTACTATAAGGATTAACTTGTGGGATGAAGGCTTGTGTTAGGCCATTCTCACTCTGCTAATGAAGACATATCTGAGACTGGGTAATTTGTAAAGGAAAGAGGTTTAATTGACTCAGAGTTTTGCATGGCTGCGGAGGCCTCAGGAAACTTACAATCATGGCAGAAGGGAAAGCAAACAGATCCTTCTTCATATGGCAGCAGCAAGAAGAAGTACCAAGCAAAAGGGAGAAGCCCCTTATAAAACCATCAGATCTCATGAGAACTCATGCACTATCACGAGAACAGCAAGGTGGTAATTGCCCCCGTGATTCAACTGCCTTCCGCCAGGGCCCTCCTATGACACATGGGGATTATGACAACTACAATTCAAGATGATATTTGGGTGGAGACACATCCAAACCATATCAAAACTGAATAATCTAATCTCTGCAGCTGGCAAGCTGGACACCCAAGAAAGCCAGTTGTACAGTTCCAGTCTGAGTCCAAAGGCCTGGCAACCAGGAACACTGATGGTGTAAGTTCCAGTCTGAGAAGAGGAAAAGACCAATGTCCTAACCCAGGCAGTCAGGCAGAGAGAGCACATTCCTCCTTATCCTGCCTTTTGTACTATTCGGGCTTTTAACCAATTGGATGAGGCCCATCCACACTGCAGGGTGGGGGTTGGAGGGCAATCTGCTTCACTCAGTCTGCAGATTCAAACATCAATTTTTTCCAGAAATACTCTCACAGACATACCCAGAAATTTTTAACCGATATCTAGGACTTTGTTACTCACTCAAATTGACACATAAAATTAACCATTGCAATATTCTTTTGTAATTAATGTTTAAGTGAACTTGTTGCAGACTGTAGTGCAGTCAGGCAATGAGCATAGATTTTGCCACTGGCCAGAATCACTGTCAGAAGAAGTTTTATGGATGGTCATGGCTTGGTGTTGGCCATATACAGAAGCAAAGCAATGTGGCATACACAGCGTTGAAGTGTAGGTGACGGTTCAACAAAGTCAGTCTCCAGACATTCCCGTGGCACCATTAGATTTGAGCTGTTCATTTCACAGGAACCTAAATACTAAACTGGATTTAAACTATTATTCTGTTCTACACATTGATGGTGGTCTATAACTTAAGAACAATGAGCAAAGACAGAAAATCATAATAGCAATATTCAAACAGTCAAAGGCTGAATGAAGCCCAGCGTGGTGGCTCACGCCTGTAATCCCAGCACTTTGGGAGGCTGAGGCGGGTGGATCATGAGGTCAGGAGATCGAGACCATCCTAGTTAACATGGTGAAACCCTGTCTCTACTAAAAGTACCAGGCGTGGTGGTGGGCACCTGTAATCCCAGCTACTTGGGAGGCTGAGGCAGGAGAACGGTGTGAACCTGGGAGGCGGAGCTTGCAGTGAGCCGAGATCGTGCCACTGCACTCCAGCCTGGGTGACAGAGGGAGACTCGGTCTCAAAAAAAAAAAAAAAAAAAAAAAAAAAAAAAAAAAGGCTGAATGAGAGCTATTATGGGTTAAATTGTGTCCCCACAAAAGATATGTTGAAGTCCTAACCCCCAGTATCTGTGAATGTGACCTTATTTGGGAACAGATTTGCAGATGTAACCGAACTAAAATGAGATCATTAGGGTGGATCCTAATCCA
Source organism: Macaca thibetana thibetana (assembly GCF_024542745.1). Lineage (NCBI taxonomy): Eukaryota > Metazoa > Chordata > Mammalia > Primates > Cercopithecidae > Macaca > Macaca thibetana. The sequence goes on along the minus strand of NC_065581.1, from coordinate 109,578,104 downwards.
ATATGACCGATGTCCTTAGACGAGGAGAAAGACACACAGGGGGAAGATGGCCATGTGATACTGGAAGCAGAGGTTGGAGTGATGCATCTACAACTAAGGAACTCCGGGGATTGCTGGCAAACACCTGGAGCTGTAAGAGGCCAGGAAAAATTCTCCCCTGCAGGCTTCAGAGAGAGTGTGACCCTGCAGACACTTTGATTTCAAACTTCCAGCCTCCAGAACTGTGAGACGGTACACTCCTGTTTTAAGCCATCCAGTACTTTGGTACTTTGGAACAGCAGCCCTAGGAAACTAAGACGGTACCTTTAATGGGTCCTAATTTTACCTATGAGAGGATCAAGAGCCAGTGAAGCTGGCCAGTGGCTCACACCTGTAATCCCAGTGCTTTAGGAGGCCAAAGCAGGAGGACAGCTTCAGCCTAATAGTTTGAGACCAACCTGGGCAATATAGAGAGACCCCATCTTTATAAAAATTTCTAAAAAATTAGCTGAGCATGGTGGCGCAAGTCTGTAGTCCCAGCTACTCAGGAGGCTGAGGTGGGAGGATCACTTGAACCCGGGAGATCAAGGCTGAAGTAAGCCATGACTGCACCACTGCACATCCAGCCTGGGTGGCAGAGCAAGACCCTGTCTCAAACACAAAAACAAACAAAAACAGTCAGTGAAGTAAAAAGATTTGCCAAAGTCCTCACAGTACAGCCAACACTTGAATCCAGACCTGACTCTTATTCCAGTTTTCCATAAACAATAACATATTGATTGCCTCTTGATCCAAGCATAAAAATTAATTCTTTCACTCTCTTTACAAATATCCATTAAAACCCACCAGCTGGCAGCCACTAATATAGACAAAGAGATACATTGGTCTGGAAAAAGTTTTTTTCCTTCATGGTACTTAGAATCTACTGGGGAATGACCAAGCGCAGTGGCTCACACCTGTAATCCCAGCATTTCGGGAGGCCGAGGCGAACGGATCACCTGAGGTCAGGAGTTTGAGACCAGCCTGGCCAACATGGTGAAAGCTCGTCTCTACTAAAAATACAAAAATTAGCCAGGCATGGTGGCAGGTGCCTGTAATCCCAGCTACTCCAGAGGCTGAGGCAGAAGAATTGCTTGAACCCAGGAGGCGGAGGTTGCAGTGAGCCGAGATCACACCACTGCACTCCAGCCTGGATGAGAGTAAGACTCTGTCTCAAAAAAAAAAAAAAAGTCTGCTGGGAAAAATGGATAATGATTAACATTAACAATTAATAACAATAAAATAACTACACAAGAATATATAGCAAATATGATAAGTTCATATTCCGGTAAAGGGGGTGAAAAAATAAAAGAATGAAAACAAGTTATAGTAATAAAATATTTTCATAAAAATAAAAAAATAAAATTAAGTGCAATGTCCTTGTAGCCATTTCACAAATAAATCAAAAATCAGGCTACACTGTAATAAATGTATAAAGATTAGACCAGTAGTTCTTAATAGGGGGGGATTTTGCCCCCAAGAAAACATCTGGCAAAGTCTGGAGACGTTTGTGATTGTCAAAGGGAGCGCTATCTAGCAGTTAGAGGCCAGAGATACTGCTAACTATCCTACAATAAACAAGACAAACTCAGCAACGTAGAATTATCCACTCAAAATGTCAATAGTGCCCAGGTTACACTGAACTAGACTAAATAGAGGCATTTTTTAAACTGTACTCCTTAGTTTTATCACCACTTCCTTATTGAAAAGGACTTGAAGGTTGATATCTGAACCACTGTAAATCCACTAGAATTTGTTTACTGCAGGTCTGTAGAAAAGTACACTTATTTCTCATTCCATACTCAACGAATCCTTTCGTCTTCTTAATAATGTCATAGCCATTATTTTACACTGATATCTGTACTAGGTGAACTCATGACAATTGCTATCAAGATCCTGGAAAAATCTAATTAACAACACCTTTATATAATGCTGCCTTAACGAGACCCATTTCTGCTAGAGTACACTACGCATTTCGCATATATCAGAGACTGATGTTTCTATGTTCTCCATTGTTCATCAATGGCTTTTTTTTTTTTTCTGAGACAGAGTCTCACTCTGTCACCCAGGCTGGAGTGCAGTGGTGCGATCTCGGCTTACAGCAAACTCCACCTCCAGGGTTCAAGTGATTCTCCTGCCTCAGCCTCCCAAGTAGCTGGGATTACAGGTGCCTGCCACCACACCCAGCTAATTTTTGTGTTTTTAGTAGAGATAGGGTTTCACCATGTTGACCAGGCTAGTCTTAAAACTGACCTCAGTTGATCTTCCCACCTTGGCCACCTAAAGTGCTTGGATTACAGGCATGAGCCACTGCACCTAGCCATCAGTGGCTTCTTATATAAACCTATACGTTATTGACATGAGAATTTTTAGATTTGTTGGGCACCAAGAATAAACAGTTGAAGCTGAGACGAATGCCTCTGAGATGACCACAAGGATCAAACCTGAACAACGGGACAGAAAGCAGGCAGCAAATAATCATATGGGTATTAGGTTAAAGAGGAAGTGAGTGATACATTCAGTACAAGAAAATACACAAAATCAAAACCAGGGGAATCAGAACTTATACCATTATCCCAGCTGAGCAGAAGAATCAAGAGATAAGAAGTTTCATAAAAACAGATGATTCTGAATCTAGTATAGGAATGACAGGGCAGATGGATCAAGCATAAAAAGATAGGGCACATGGCCAATTCAAACTGGCTGACCTTGAGCTAGATATCCTGCCTCATGGCAAAGAAACCACAGATTTAGGAGCCAGACCCCGTGTTAAGGCTGACTGTGGACAGGTGCAAGGTGGAGAAGTGTGATTATGGAAGTCTAGCACAAACAACATTAGGCAGAAAAATAAGAAGACACAGTCAAACACATAAACCAATGGAACAGAACAGAGATCTCGGAAATAAGACCACACGTCTACAACCATCTGATCTTTGACAACCCTGACAAAAACAAGCAATGGGGAAAGGATCTCCTATTTAATAAATGGTACTGGGAAACTGACTAGCCATGAAAATTGAAACTGAACCCCTTCCTTACACCTTATACAAAAATTAACTCAAGATGGATTAAAGACTTAAATGTAAAACCCAAAACTATAGAAACCCTAGAAGAAAATCTAGTCAATACCATTTGGGACATAGGCATAGGCAAAGATTTCATGACAAAAACATCAAAAGCAATTGCAAAAACTATCATCAGAGTGAACAGAAAATGCAGTTGAAAACTGGTAGAGTAGTCTAGACTGTTTGAATGACCTTCAATGAGCAGATCATGATTGTAATTGAATACTCTAATGGACATTCATAATCACCCACTAAAAGGAAAATTTAAAAATTATTATTGACTTTCAAAATAAACCTTTGATTTATAAAGTAATGATAATTATAATTAGAAATAATAATAAGGGAGGCCGAGACGGGCGGATCACAAGGTCAGGAGATAGAGACCATCCTGGCTAACATGGTGAAACCCCGTCTGTACTAAAAAAAATACAAAAAACTAGCCGGGCGAGGTGGCGGGTGCCTGTAGTCCCAGCTACTAGGGAGGCTGAGGCAGGAGAATGGCGTAAACCCAGGAGGCGGAGCTTGCAGTGAGCTGAGATCCGGCCACTGCACTCCAGCCTGGGCGGCAGAGCAGACTCCGTCTCAAAAAAAAAAAAAAAAGAAATAATAATAAGTAAAACATACGCTTCTGTGGGCCAGGAACAATATATTATTCTACGTTCTCAGTTGAAGCTGAGACGAATACCTCTGAGATGACCACAAGGATCAAACCTGAACAATGGGACAGAAAGCAGGCAGCAAATAATCATATGGATATTAGGTTAAGGAGGAAGTGAGTGATACATTCAGTACAAGAATACACACAAACTCAAAACCTGATTTAATACTGACACTATTTCATACTATTAGAGTGATCTCTTCAGGTTCCTTTGAGTCTTATCATGATTTCATGTAGCAATTATCAAAGCGTATATAGTTTGGAGGCTCATGATGGTCCCCAAGACCTTCTCAGGAGCTGTATAAGGTCAAAATTATTTTCATAATAATACTAAGATGGTATTTGTCTTTTTTGCAATGGAGTTTTCTGGAGCCTACATGACGTGTGATGTTGCAACAGACTGAATGTAAAACAGATATGAGAATTCAGCTGTTTCCATTAAGCCAGACAGAAGACATTTACAAACGTGCGAAACAATGCCATTCTTCTCATACATTCTTTTTGTTTAGTAACTTTTATTTTTAAAAATATGTTATTTCAGTTGATATTATTACTGCTATTGGAAATGAATTATAAATAAATATTTCACAACTCTCTCAGTTTTAATTTCTACTATGGGTAAATATTGGTAGATATAACCCACATAAGCCCACATAAGGGCTCTTTGTAGTCTTTGATAATTTTCAAGAGTATAATGAGATTCTAAGACTAAGAAGTTTGAGGACCACTGATGTAGTGACTTAGAGGTCTAGTGTATACATTATAAATAGCATAATCTTGGCCCTACTTACAGAAGAATGATCTAAACTTGGCAGTCACAAGGGAAGAGCAAGAAGCAAGAAAAAAGTCCCAAAGAAGAACAACTATTCTCTAACTGCTAAGAGTAGGGCGAGAATCTTTTATTAGCTAAAAACAACAGATTGTTTTATTCTATTTTTAAATGAACATTTTTTTTATTTTAAAATTAGAAAAGAGCAAGATTAGCAGAAAAGCAGTCCAATATTTAATAATTTATGGCAGAATATTTTATAGATGATGTTAATATAAGAACAACAGAACTCAGCTATTCCAAGAGAAAGAGAGTCTTCCAAGATTTCCCAGAGAAGCAACATTGGACGCCAGATGTTCGTGCAGTTGAAGGATTTGCATGATCCCTTCAAATTCATTTATAAACAGAAATTGATGATATGACTAGAATGAAACCAAAGGAAAGGGTTCCCAAAAATAGGATAGACTTTTTTTTTCAGGTTTTAAAATTTGCAGCTAGTAATTCTTGCTGAGATGAAAAAGTAGTCACTCAAAGAGCCCACATTACCTTGGTGCATAGCTTTTCACTGACTGCAGAGATGGAGATAAACTGTCTAACGCAACAAAATGGGGAAGGACGCGGGTTTGTCTCGGGGATTTCCTGTCTTTCCTTTCCCTTTCCCTCACCTTCAGCAGCTCCTCCTTCCATTCCCACCCTGTTTCTATCCCTGAGTTCACCGCCTTCCTGACCCCAGCAATCTCTGCTTTCTTGACCTGAGTCGGGTTCTGACTTAACCACTGGCTGTCGGCAGGACCTAAGCCATGCCACATCTCCCCTGAGCCTCAGTTTACTCATTTATAAGATGGGAATGATAATCTGCCTGCCACCCCAGGTTATTAGGATTAAATGAAATCACTTTTTGTAAATGATATAGCTCCAGACAAAACCGTCAAATTATTAACCCCCTAATATTTATATCCACATAGAATATTTATGTGAGGCAGACCCCACACTAGGAGAGGGTGTCAGGAATGCCCCTGGCATCCTGGATGTCCTGAAAGAGAACCAGTTCAGAAGCCCAGTGGCTTTGTGTGGGTGGGTGAAAAAGCCGGGCCAGAGGGTTATTCTGGGCTTTGCCAGGCTCTCCTTTCTTCCTCACTCATCTTCTTCAACATAGCTGATCACCACTCAAGGACTGGGGGAGCCAGCCCTCTATCTACATAGATCCTCTTATTCCTGTAGGACCAACCCTGAACTTTGACTTCCCTTCCCTGTTTCACCATTGAATTGTTATCCTCTTACCTACACAGTGTTGAGTTCAACAGCCCAACACTTCGAATTTCTGCAGCCAGCAGCCTTCCACTCTATAGTTCTGGGGACCAGAGCACAGTGTAAAGGCTCCGGTGGCCAGGGCAGTGCGGGAGGATGGGGGAGGCAAACTGTGGGAGGAGTTCATGGGCAGAATTTAAGCTTGGGCATGCCTCAGAAGGCAAGGGGATCTCGAATCCTCTGTGAGTAAATGCAGTTAGATCATGTGAGGTGGGGGAGATGGTACTGGTGGTGATGATAATGACAGAAAGGAATGGTAGGTTTCACAGGGGAACATTCCAGACTGGTTACAAATACACCAAAGCAAGAACCTGTGTGTGTGAGATTTTTTTACAATGATATTAATTACAGCAATTTACATGAAATGTTAAACATAGATGCCTAATGATCGTGTGTCCCTGTGATGATTATGCTGCTCACTAGAGATGCTTGAGCTCAACTGTATTGTTTTCTTTGACAACAATAGCAAAGAGCTACATCTGCGTGCTCCTCTTACCCGTGCTCATCAGTTGCCTGACCCCAGCAAGACCAGCAAAGGCCATAAAACCCCAGCTGAGCCTGCAAGGCTGTCACAGAGGCCGCACAGCCCGTGTTAATGTGTTTGGGAGGTGTGTGAGTGCATGTGTGTTTTCCCTTCTCAGTGTCTTCTGTCTCCCCCTTTTATTGAGCTGCTGCAGTTAAAAGAAGACCAAAGGTTGGTGGGTGTTGAATACTTGCCCACAGTAACTGCATCTGGAGTAGTGATTTCAGAGTTCTTTTAACATCAGCAGCAACCAAAACATTTAAACAAAAGGGCCTTTGTGTGATTTTTAGTAACAAAGGGGTCTAGAAAGACCGTCTTGGTACCACATTTCTTATTTTTCCCAATCTTACATGTTATTGAAATAAACAACTAATGGTACAAATTAAATTTTATTTCTTTTTGGAGTATATGCAGACAATGACCTTACTACTTTCATAAATCATCTTCCAGCAGGGGAAAATTTCAGAAGCAATAAGAAAGGTTTTTTTCCCCCCAATAAATTTTATGACAAGTTAAAAGCAGGGGAAAATACAAAAATAAATAAAATCCAGCCCAGATTTCAAAGGCATTACAACATAGTCCAAGGGTCAGGCAGCGCAAGCACTGTAGCTGTGATATAAGGAGATGTTACGGCCTTTGCCCGTTTAACAACGCACTGCGACATTGCAGAACAAAAAGTTTTGTATTTTCATTAAAATTTTAGGTTAAAAAAGGAAAGGAGGACAGAGAATGCTTATATCATATGTTATTAAACTCTGCTGAACAGATTTAGCCATAACCACTAACAATTTTAAAATAGCAAATCCTACATTTCAGAAGCTCATCAGTGAAATAAGAGTTCTTTGTTTTGTTTTGTATGTTTGTTTCTTTGCTTTTAGCTTTCAAATATTAAATTCTTTCCCCAACCACAAGTTTCTTTATGCTAGATTCTGGTACAGTGGATTTACTTTTATATGGTGGCAAAAAACGTGGGTGCACTGCACAAGAATTATAAAACATCTTTTGGGGAATAATTGGAAAAATAGATATTGTGAGTTAGGGAGAGAAAACATAGATAAAGCAGAAGCTGAGGTTTTTGTAATAAAGCCTTGTATAGATCACGGACATAATGTTAGAGAACACGGGAAAGCAAACCTAATACTCAATACTGTCTTTCTGCATGTAAGGAGGGCAGGGACTGAGATGGACTACAGAGCTTTGTGCATGCTGGCATGAAGCTATCACGGGCAGAGCTAAGGCTACACAACCTCGTGTCCTGGGAGCAGCTAAACACAGGGATTGGGAAACTGAGCAATGCCTAACTGTATGAAATAGCTGAAGGAAATATTTCTCGGAACTTTTTCCATCTCAGGCATTCAGGTCTGCCTCTCCGGGGACCATGCTGGAAATCTAAGAGACCGTAACAGCTCTGGGTCGTGAAGCCAGAGAGGCAACTGAACAAATGCAGGGAGGACCAGAAAGGGGAAAACATACTATAGGATCTACTTTTTTTAATTAAGTAAAACTAATTTATTTGAGATCTTAGGAAAGGAGGAGAGAAAGCGCATCTGATGACAAGAACTGGTTCGTTACTCATTATTAGTTGAAAATGGATAAGACGTTAATAAAAACGTTTTTATTTGGTGTACTCTTATTAAATGTAAAAATATGTAAAGGGATGTTTTTATATAAATGCTAAGTAAATTTTTATCACACAAAGGTTTTTACTTAACTGAATCTCTCTTGGATTTGTGCAGAATTAGACTTGCTTTATACAGAAAAACCTCTTATCAGCCTCTTTTATAGAGAAGGCAAGCATTGAAATTCCAGTCTTAACAGAAGAGTCGTGAAAATACCTCCACTATTTAAGTTGAGAGAAGAATATTGATAATTGGCTCCTTTGCCCAATATTAGGACTATAGAAAGATAAGCACGCACACACATATACACCATATATATATATACACACACACACAAAGGAGTCACATATATATATATACTTTGATCATGACAACAGTAAACCATTATTTAGACAGCCTATGGTTATAGTGATTTTCTTAACAACAGTCAACTTTTGCTTTAGCTATTTCCTTCAACGGATCTTTTAAAAATTGTTGGTGGCTGGGGACGGTGACTCACACCTGTAATCCGAGCACTTTGGGAGGCCGAGGTGGGAGGATCACCTGAGCTCAGGAGTTTGAGACCAGCCTCCTGAGCTCAGGAGGCAACATGGTGAAACTCCATCTCTACTAGAATTACAAAAAATTAGCCAGGTGTGGTGGTACACGCCTGTAATCCCAGCTACTTAGGAGGCTGACGCATGAGAATTGCTTGAACCTGGGAGGCAGAGGTTGCAGTGAGCTGAGATCGCACCACTGCACTCCAGCCTGGGGGACACAGTGAGACTCTGTCCCAAAAAAAAAAAAAAAAAAAAAAAAAAAATTTAAAACTATTTGTAAAGATATAGCCATGATTTCCTTACAAAAGTTCCTATATCAATCTTTTGAGAGTTAGAATACGCCACCTCCCATGCCTCCACCCCTTCTTCCCATGGGAATCTCCTCTCCGTTAAAGATGTTGGTGATACACTTCTCTATGGTTAGACAGCCAATTAGGAGCACCCTAACTAGCAAATCTTGCAATGATTCCATTTTCCACACATTCAAAAACATCTGTAGAGTTTCAGAATCTTCTGAGAAACTTTGCAATTCTCAAACTATAACTGATATTTCAACTCCTGCAGAAGTTTGTGAAGCTTGTGTACCAACTACTCTTCCTAATTTGGTTGTTATTAGCTACAGTTAGTAAATCTAAGGATAGAATATATTAAGTCATAGCCCCAGTCTCCCATCTGTATTTTGTTTTCCCATACGGTGTTAAGTTTCTTAGCTGTGAATTCTTTACTGTAGTGTTTTCTTTTCTTTTCTTTTCTTTTCTTTTCTTCTTCCGAGACGGAGTCTCACTCTGTTGCCTGGGCTGGAGTGCAGTGGCATGGTCTTGGCTCACTGCAACCTCCACCTCCCGAGTTCAAGCGATTCTTCTGCCTCAGCCTCCTGAATAGCTGGGATTACAGGTGCCCTCCACCACGCCCAGCTAATTTTTTGTATTTTTTCAGTAGAGACAGGGTTGTACCATGCTGGCCAGGCTGTCTCGAACTCCTGACCTTGTGATCCACCCACCTCGGCCTCCCAAAGTGCTGGGATTACAGGCATGAGCCACTCTTGCCCAGCCCACTATAGTGTTTTCTATAGCCTAAGTCTAGGAGGAAGAAGATAACCTAGTAGAGATACTGGGGTCACAATCTACTAGGACTGCAGTTATCTAACAGTGAACCCCATAATCACAGGACTGGCCCAAGTTACGATCTAGGGATGGCGGGGGGGAAATACTCCCTCTGAATATATTGTAAAGGAAGAGTAGAAGACAAAAATGCATTGTATTTTTGAATTCATTCTGACACATTAAGTTCAATGTACTAATTTTTATTGTTTTTTAATGAGATACATTAGGCAGGCATGAAATAAAATTTTCATGATGACCAAAACCTATCCACTTGAAACTTACAGAAATCAACATTTTCACTGGTGACACAATAATTTTGAGAGAGAAATTTATTTCAAAATTACTATGTCTCCCTTTGTGTTCATTTTTGGGAACACTGGAATGTGTGATTTCTAATGTGGTACATTTGCCTTGGTGTATTCTTTGCAAACCTACGTCGTTTCTTGGCTTTTATAGATTTATCTCCTACTAGGGTGAAAGTTTCTTATAATCTTGTAGCCAGGGACCACATCTTATTCATCTATAGAGATGATGCCCCATATTACATGGTAAAAAGGGTCATGCAGTCAATTCTTATTAACCCTTTGTGAAATGAATTTTCTTTACTTTTAATAAGCTTTTGCTGAGTGCTTGTCACTCAAAAATCCAAGTGTTATTTGCATTCCATTTCACAGATGAACAAACTGAGGCTCAAAGAGGCCTAGTAAACTAATGCAAGGCCCTGCAGTTAAAAGTTGAGCCAGAATTCATACCGAGGCAGGGTAACTCTAGAGCCCATGCTCTTTTTTTTTTTTTTTTTTTTGGAGACAGAGTCTCTGTGTTGCCCAAGCTGGAGTGCAGTTGCAGGATCTCAGCTCACTGCATCCTTTGCCTCCTGGGTTCAAGCAATTCTCCTCCTTTAGCCTCCTGAGTAGCTGGGATTACAGGCATGTGCCACAACGTCTGGCTAATTTTTGTATTGTTAGTAGAGATGGAGTTTCACCATGTTGGCCAGGCTGGTCTTGAACTCCTGACCTCAGGTGATCCCTCGCCTTGGCCTCCCAAAGTACTGGGATTACAAGCATGAGCCACCGTGCCTGGCTGAGCCCATGCTCTTAATGACCTCACTTGTATGCCTCTTCCTTATTGATTTATTCGATTAAAAATATGTTGAGTCACTGCTGTGTGCTGAACTCATTCCAGGTGTTGGAGAGAGACAGTGACGCAAAGGACCAGACCTTGTTCTCACAGAGCCTACACTCAGGTCCGAAAGTATGTGGGAAGAGGGAGAGAGGAAGAAAGAGGAGTGGAATGGCCAATCCACTCTATGGGAACTCTGTATTGAACCATTTGAGGAAGTGTGAGGCTGTTTCCCAAAAGCAGCTGCACCATTTTGTATTTCACCAACCAAGTGTGTGGGGTGCAATTTCTCTACATCCTTGACAACACTTCTCTGATATTTTGATTGTAACCATGATGAGATGCATTTTAAATTTCTGATACAATTATTTCTAAAACGAAACCATCGAATCATGTCAAATCGAGCTGACTTAAAACAAAAAAGAAAGTCTTAACTTGAAGCTCTGATGAACCTCGACGCAGGCTGCAGAGCTCCTCTTTGTGTTTCTGTGAGGACAATGGTGGTGCCCTATCAGGCACTTAATGTCCAGGGCACTCACCAGCTCTTTGCAAACAAGTTTCCCAGATGGTCCTTAAATGATCAACCAGGATCCTTTTCATGGCAAGACCCTTCCTCCCACGGCTTCCCCCCTGCTGTGTCAGTGAAAACAAGGTTAAACACTAGCTTTGTTATCAGCCCACAGAAAGCCTCTGAGAGGTGTATGTTCATTTTCTTTCTTTTCTATAAATTTACATTTTACAAGGGTCATATCTCATTGAGACAAAAGTAGATCACCAGTGCATTTAACTTTGACCAGAAAAAAGTCGTATCTTTTTAAGTGACCTGCATAAGATTTGAGGTCATTTTTAGATTAAATAAATGTAAAATACATTATTTTATATCGGGGAATATTTTTCTATCTCAAATACAATTTTTACGTTTTACAAGATGCTTTCCAACTCTTGGGAATATTTGTTATTAAAAACGGGTCCTAAAACAAATCAGCAGTGTGTAGAAAAGCAAGGGGTATGTCCACTTAGCAACTAAGTTACCATATAGTACAGAAAGTAACTGTAATCCCTAAAACTCCCAGTATACACAGCTAACCTCAGCCAATACATACTCCTGAAGAGAGATTGCTACAAGCCAAACTGATCTCTAATAGGAACAAAGAACTGACTATACCTTTGGATTCCCCATTTTACTTTGTTATGATTAAAGTATTGCCTTTAACGCAATAAAAAAAAAAAGCCAAGCATATTTGCATTCAAGGTCAAAAAAGGAGTAAGACGGGATTAAAACCATGGCTTCATGCTATTTTAACTATGAAAGAACATCAATCAATCAAACGTAACTGAAAAATTCTTACTTGAAGAATTCTTTAGCTAGCAGTAACATCAAATATTTGTTTTATGTTTTTTCACTTAATGTTCTGATTCACAACTATTTTTTCTTGTTAGCGACTCCCACTGACTCCAACTTAAATAAATAAAGTTTGTTTTGAGATGAGTTTCCATGGTAAGACACTACTTTAAAGTCGATAATGCACTCAGTATGATAGAGTTCCTCCACATTTTCTTTTCGCCAGATACGTAGAATATCTCACATTCCCTTTACAACAACCTTGTGGCTTTCTACATAACACTGTATTAAAATAATACTTCAAATAACTTGTGCCTTTCTTCGGAAGATCTCACAAAACTCTACTAAAAATACATAAATTAGCCGGGTGTGGTGGCACACACCTAGTAATCCCAGCCACTCGGGAGGCTTAGGCACAAGAATCACTTGAACCCGGGAGGCGAGATTGCAGTGAGCCGAGACTGCGCCACTACACTCCAGCCTGGGTGAAGGAGTGAGACTCTGTCTCACCAAAAAATAAAAATAAAAATAAACACCTCCCTGCCCTACCCACTCCAAGCACCATGAAAGTATAAACTTCCCTTTGCTGAAAAGGTTGAGGTAAAAAGATGAATAATTTTTCACACAGGAAAAGACCTTTGAGATGATCTGTAGGCCACTGGTTCTCAACATGGGGTGCTCAGACAAAACGCAAACTGAGGAGGAAGGCAAATTCTCAGGTCCCACCTGAACCTGGTGAACCAGAAACTTAGGGGATATTGGGCACAGCCAAGTCGTTTCTAACAAGCCTCCAGGTGATTCTGATGCACGCCAGAAAGTTTGAGAACCGCTGATTTAGGCTAAATCACTCATTTACAATGGAAGCCTCTAAACCACTGACAGGTTAGTGATTTGCCTAAAATTGTTAACGTCAAAATTGGGATTAGATTCCAAGTCTCTTAACTTCAATTAGTTCCAGTGTGCAGACTCTACCACTGTGAAACACATCAAAGAAAATCTCAACTCCTTCCCCGCTTTGACCCTACCTGAGCAGCCATACCTGGTTCAGAGTTTCCAAGTTCCAAACAAAACGAGAATCAGCAAAGAGAACTTGATGATACTTGTTTGCAAAATCCTGCCCCAGTTCTTTTTATTTACAGGATTTGTTGTATAGTAAACAGAGTATTGAATTGAACCCTGGAGGGTTTCATTCTGGTTCTGTCTCTAACCACACCACCTTCTTCTTACATCATCTATGAACATAGGAGAGATGTATTAGATTGTACAGTATGCAAATTTAAGAAATATCTAGAGCTCAGAAATTTCATGATTCCCCGAGCCTGACTGCTAAACAAGTTTTCTCATTGTCACCATGTCAGATACTATAAGTCCATTTTCCGGTGACCGGAACATCTGGATTCCTAATGCTTTTCTTTCCCACTTTTCCTCCATCCCCAGCCTATGCTCTATACAATGGCTGATGTGCTACCGTTTTTCAAATGTCGAACCATAATATGGCTGTGATTATGAAGGCAGAATTTAAAGAAGGAATCGTAAAATTAATCAGGAGATAAAGATTGCCAAAAAATAAACATTTTAACTTCCTCAAGAATGGAAATTTAACATGCTTGGAGGTTCGATCTGAATTAATATTCTCAGAGTTTACTCTGCGGATTTGACCACAGTCCAAGAAACAGCAAGAAATTATTTTTAATTACTTAAAGCAAATAGTGTTGTAATATAGGTTAAAACATTGGCAATTGGCAAAGTCTGCTGCTTTCCAGCTTGCTTGTGTGACATCATTTATTGATAGACATAGAACTCAATACAGAGGTGTCATTGACATCTACATAACTTACATCTTCACTTTAACTGAACAGGAATAATACGGAAAACAGTATCACCTGGACTGCCAAAGAGAGTCACAGCAACACAGTTAGAGAAGACTATACATTCCAAGGATTGCAATCACGTTGCTCTCTGATCATATTTTCAAACCGAGAATCTGGATAGAACATGAACAGTTGGATTGTGGATGCATTTCTTGTATCTTAAATCAGGGAGACAGTGTCACTAATAAACTCTCACACAATATCTTTCCATCTCTTCTTATGAGTCTTCTAATAACTGCTATTAACAGGAAAAGGACACTTTCCAAGATAGGCCAAAAAGAGCTGTGTTGTTGAAGATGTATTTTTCTACTTGTCAGCACAGACATTACTTCCTAACTGAAACACAAGTCTAAAGTCATAAATTCATTCTGAATATCTCATTTCTGTGGAACAAACCCTTTTTTTGTTTTGTTTTGTTTTGTTTCGTTTTTTTGAGATGATGTCTCACTCTATTGCCAGGCTGGAGTGCAGTGGCGCCATCTTGGCTCACTGCAACTTCTCACTCCCTGGTTCAAGCGATTCTCCTGCCTCAGCCTCCTGAGTAGCTGGGATTACAGGCACGCACCACCACACCCAGGTGACTTTTGTATTTTTAGTAGAGACGGGGTTTCAGCATGTTGGCCAGGATGGTCTCGATCTCCTGACCTCGTGATCTGCCCCCTTCAGCCTTCCAAACTGTTGGGATTACAGGCGTGAGCCACCGCGCCCGGCCCAAACCTTTTTTAAGGATAAAAAACTTTAACAGATACAGAAATAAGTTAATGAAATCTCGAGTTTCTAAATTAAATTTGAAAGTATGTGAAATTAACAAAGGGAAGGAAAAATAACAGTACTTCAGGAAATTTCACAAGTTGTTTCATTAAAATAAGCTATAGTGATTTATAGAAAAGAAAAACTGAAATCAGTATCACAATGGATTAAATTAGCTTCTTTTGTTAATATCTACATGAAAACGCTATACATTTTCTTTTCTTTTACTTATTATTATCATTTTTTAATAGAGATGGGGTCTCGCTATGTTAACCAGACTGGTCTTGAACTCCTGAGCTCAAGCAATCCTCCCATCTCAGCCTCCCAAAGTGTTGGGGTTACAGGCGTGAGCCACTGCTCCCAGTCATTTTATTGTCTTATAGAAAGAAACTAAGAAGTACCAAATATGTTTAATTCACTGAATTACATCATCCAAAAGTCATGGACTTTGAGAAAATAAAAGCACAGTATTTCAATGGTGCTATTATGCATACTAGTTTTGCAAAGGAAACTACCTAGAAGTGAAATTTGTAAGTAGTTCTTTAGGATTTTTAAGTAGTTCTTTAGGACAGGAATATTTTATGCATACTAAATGCTGTCAATATATATTTTCTTAATAGGTAAAAAAAGAATGAACTGGCTAACTAAATCTATCAAAATAAATCCTAACTGGGACCCAGTGCCTATAAATTCATTCGTTCATTCATTTATTTTGAGACAGGATCTTGCTCTGTCACACAGGCTAGAGTATAGTGACCCAATCATGGCTCACTGCAGCCTTGACTTCCTGGGTTCAATCGATCCTCCCTCCTAAGCCTCCCAAGTAACTTGGAATACAAGTGCATGCTACCGTATCCAGAAAATTATTTTATTTTTCTATAGAGATGGGGTCTCACTATGTCACCCAGGCTAGTCCTGAATTCCTGGACTCAAGAGGTCCTCCTGCCTTGGCCTCCCAAATGGGCAGGATTATAGACATGAACCACTGTGCTCAGCTGCCATATAAATTGTATATCAAAACACTGCATGCCAGCCTATTCCTCACTCCCTCTTATTGGATGTGACTTAGCCCCATGGCCCTCTGTAAAGGAAACCTACATATGGATTGGAAGTAAATTGGCATCAGAACCCTTCTGTCCCTTTCACACAGCACAGTCAATTCAGAGTCCCCAGCCTGGACCAGGCTCACGTCGGTCTTTGCAGTGGACGGGGAAAGACAGTGTCACTAAAGAAGCCTCCTACCCGGGGTGTCCCGGGAACAGCTCCCTCGAGTGCTGTTTTCCTGTCAAGTCTTATCATTGTAATATGACTTTTGTTGTTTTTGGACTCTGTACAGAGAGACTTTCAGTTTTCAATGAAACAGTTGGCTTAAAAAAATACTTCAAGGGGAAAAAAAACATAACTGAATCGCAGCAAGGATCTCAGAAGTCATAGCCCTTGATCTTCCTCAACCTCCTCGGCGGCAGCTTTCTAAATATTATCACTCTCCTGCCTCCAAGGCCACTCCTGCCCCAGGCCCCTGCCCTCGGATTATTTCCTCTCCTCGTTCACCAAGAGAACGTCATCCAGAGAAAGGGGCTCCCTCAAGCTTCCTCTGTCCCCATTGCAAAGCTCTTTTTCTCTCCCTACCTGCTATGGTGCTGGGCATTATGCCAGGCCCTGGGCACTTATGAGCTGTGTGAATCCCAACAACAAGCCTCTGTTTTACAGAAAAGGCTCAGAGAGATCCCGGAATTTGTCAAAGTCATAGACTGTTTCTCTGTTTACAAGTTCCACTCCTTCTTGTCTGGGCCTAAAAAGAAGCATCCCAATCAGATCAAGTCTTAACCTCCCTACACACATACACACACACACACACACACACACACACACACACACCCCAATGCTGAATCTCATTTTCCCACCTTTTCTGGGGACTTCTTTATCAGTCATTCAGTCCTCTAGTAACTTCACTTTTTCTTTTTCTTTTTATTTTTTTCAGGAAGGGACAGGATCTTACTGCCCAGGCCAGAGTGCAGTGGCATGATCACAGCTCAGTGCGACCTTGAACTCCTGGGCTCAAGCAATCCTCCTGCCTCAGCCTCCTGTAGCTGGGACTATAGGCGCACACCACTGCGCCAAGCTAATATTTTAAAAATGTTTTGCAGAGACAAGGTCTTGCTTTGTTGCCCAGGCTTTGATCAAGTCTTAACCTCCCTACACACACACACACACACACACACACACACACACACACACACCCCCCGCAATGCTGAATCCCATTTTCCCTCCTTTTCTGGGGACTTCTTTATCAATCATTCAGTCCTCTTGCAACTTCACTTTTATTCTGAGCCAGGCTCCCCTTTAATGCCACGTCCAAACCCATCAAGTCCTGATGGAATTCCACTCACAAACCGTCCTCAGCTCTACCACTTCCCAGCATCTTCACTGCCAAAACCCTGGGGCTGGCCCAAGCACCAGCAGCTCCTGCCCCGCCCACCGCAGGCCTCCTGACTCTTCTCGCTGAGTCTCCTCTTATCTCCAACAGATGGTTCTCCAACAGTAAGCACTGTGGACCTCAGAGGAAAAAACGTGTCTGTTCGGAGGCCCTGACACACAGGTTGTAAGTGCCATGGCAATGACTAGTGTCAAATCTCACGCTGGTGTTTTAAGAAAGCCAGATACCTGGATTGGACTCTGGGGTGTTCTCTGAGGGACACCTTCGTCACACAAACCCTGTACTTCCTGGAATCAATACTTGTATTTTTCTAGTACCAAGTTATATGCACCAAATTATAAAACACTTTTCCATAATATTTTCTCACTGAGACTCCCGGGACTTTTAATATCTCTGGAATATATTTTTCCGTGTTCCATAAGACTCAAAAGTAATATAAGCTCTAAAAAAATCTACTAAAAAGTCTCTGCAAAAAATAGAAGATGAAGAGGACTCTGATGCAGAAAGTGGTCAGAACGAGATGAGTGAGCAGGAAGAGGAGTTTGAGGATGGCCCTACTATAGTCAAAGACTATAAGACCTGGAAACAGTAGTGCGATCTTTTCAGGATGACGCTGTCCTGAAGACAAGCCGGGATATTGGAAGAAACAAAGTGGAAGATGCATTCTGCAAAGGTGAACTCAGGCTGAATGGGGAAAAATTATGGAAGAAAAGCAGAATGGTGAAAGTGGGAGATACATTGGATCTTCTCATTGGAGAGGATAAGGAAGCAGGAACAGAGACAGTGATGCAGATTCTCCCGAAAAAAAAGTGTTTCAAGAGAAGACTGAAAGTGAAAAATACGCAGTGGTGTTACAGCGGTGGAAAAACTTAAAAATGCCTAAGAAGAGAATGTCTAAATAAACGGATTGCTTCACCGGGCACGGTGGCTCACGTCTGTAATCCCAGCACTTCGGGAGGCTAAGGCGGGCGGATCATCTGAGGTCAGGAGTTCAGGACCAGCCTGGCCAGCATGGTGAAACCCCGTCTCTACTAATACAAAAATTAGGCGGGTATGGTGACAGCACATCTGTAATCCTAGCTACTCAGGAGGCTGAGCAGGAGAATCGCTTGAACCCAGGAGGCAGAGGTTGCAGTGAGCCGAGATTGTGCCATTGCACTCCGGCCTGAGCAAGACTCCGTCTCAAAACAAATAAATAAATTAATAAATTAATAAATTAAATTAAATAAACGGATTACTTTTTAGCAATAAAGCTACTTTCTAGTGGTAGAGGAAGGGGTGAATTGAAAAAGAGGACATTTTTATTAAAATAAAGTTCTCTTACCATTAAAAAAAGAAGTCTGATCAGTTCGCTGCCTAAAGCCTTCGGTTGTTTTACGCTTCGATTAAACAAAAGCCAAGCCCTTTGCCTTGACCTGCAAAGCCCTGTGGAGCTGACCACTGTCCACCTATGAACTTCACTTCCTGCAACCTTCCTCCCCGCCTTGCCTTCCCTCCAGCATCCTAGGCTCACTCCCACCTCCTCACCTGCTTCTCCCTCTGCTGGAGGGCTGTTCATCCGCATGACGGTGCAGGTGCTCCTCGCCTCGTGACTTAGGCCTCAGTGCAAGTGTACACCATGGAGAGGCCTGGCCTCCAATAAAGTACCCCTCTCCCCTACCACCTGGTGCTCATGTTGTTTATAGCATTTGCCAACACATGAGCACGTTATGTGTTCTGAGTTTGCTTTCTGTCTGTCTCCCTTTGCTAGAGTGGAAACCTCCTGAGGGTGGAGTTTTGTTCACTGCTCAGTCACCCTTCCCTTCCCTAGTAATTGTGTCTGCTCCCAAATAGCTATTAATAAACCCTTGCTGAAAGAATGCGTTGAGCCCATCAGTGTGATCCTCTCAGCTTATACATGCACGCACGTTTCCCGCTCTCTCAAATGTCTTCTTTCCGATGTCAGTTCCTGTGGAACCCCTTTGCTTTCCTGCGTTTCACCACAGACTTTCTTCAGAAAGATTCTCCCTTCCAGCCACTCCTCTGCTACCACAACTTTACCCCGATCTCCTCACTTTATTAAACTACAGGGTGATTTCCTGGTGTCAGGATCCAGTGGCTTCCCCCAGCTCCCATCCTACCCAACCACCCTGCTAGCTTTGTCTTTTCAACTTTGTATGCCCCAAGTCTAATACTATACCAGGTACATGGCCAGCTTAATATTCGTTGAGTGAATTAATAGTTAATTCGCTGATTTGACCCAGATTATCACCAACTCTTGAAATTCCTCTTTTGGCGGCGGGGTGCAGTGGCTCACGCCTGTAATCCCAGCACTTTGGGAGGCCAAGGTGGGAGGATCACTTAAGGTCAGGAGTTCAAAACCAGCCTGGCCAACATGGTGAAACCCCATCTCTACTAAAAATACAAAAATTAGCTGGGCGTGGTGGCGTGTGCCTGTAATCCCAGCCACTTGGGAGGCTGAGGCAGGAGAATTGCTTGAACTGGGGAGGCAGAGGTTGTAGTGAGCCTAGATCGTGTCACTGCACTCCAGCCTGGGTGACAGAACGGGACTCCATCCAAAACAAAAAAGAGAAAGAAAGAAACTTCTTTTGCCTTCCACAACTCTGTCGCTTTTTCCCAGTTGACCATTTTACTAACAACATTCTTTTTCTCGGTCTTTATCATTAGCCCTTTCCTCTACCAAAAATATATGTTCTTACTGTTCATTGGAGGGGATCCCAACAGCTTCATTTATCACTCATATGTTGAAAACTCTCTAATTTATATCTCGTGTCCCAATCTCTTTAGCTCCAAGTAGATACCCCCAACTTGCAAGACATAGCTTGATATTGGTAATGCATAATCAAATTAAACTTGTCCAAAATGTAGCTCATCATCAGGTTCCCAGTATCAACTCCACTCCAGACTTGTGTGTTACAGCAGCATCATTCAATCAATTGCCCAAATGTGGAATCTCAGAACATTGCCTTCCATTCTGTGCTGACTTTGCAAAACATGAGAAGCAGAAGAGGAGAAATGGGAAAACAGAACTGTCAGTTTTGCATGCTACCTTAAACCATTGCTTTGCTTTGAGCTTTATAAACATAACAGGTTTGCAAAGTGTGTCACACACTCCAATTGAGATGTGCAGAAAATGGTAACTTCTTTATTTTAGTCCTTTTCCTCAGTCTTCAACTGTCAAAGGAAAAGTAAGTTAATGCTCAAGTCTGTTAAATGCATAATACAATCCAATGATTTAAATAGACTGTTTAGGGAACGCCACATCTCTCTTGGAAAACAATGCTCAATCTTGGAGAAGCCTCCCCTCTTCTGATTCCTTTTATCTTTTTCTTTTTTTATTTTTTGAGATGGAGTCTCGCTCTGTCTCCCAGGCTGGAGTGCAGTGGTGCGATCTCAACTCACTGCAAGCTCCGCCTCCCGGGGTCAAGCAATTCTCCCTATCTCAGCCTCCTGAGTAGCAGGGATTACAGGCGCCTGCCATTGTGCCCAGTTAATTTTTAGTATTTTTAGTAGAGATAAGGTTTCCCCATGTTGGCCAGGCTGGTCCCGAACCCCTGACCTCAGGTGATCCACGTGCCTCGGCGTCCCAAAGTATTGGGATTATAGGCGTGAGCCACCGTGCCTGACCCTGATTCTTTCTTGAGAGGCTGTCCAGGTGCATAGGAGGAAGGGTGTGTTATAGAGGTACCTGTGAGGTTTCAGGGAGACACTGGGGTTCTCAGACCCCATCATGATTCTGGAGTTGCTTGTCATGTGAGCTGTTGGTGCAGTCTGTGAGCTAGGCCTCCCAGCTTGCTCAGGACTCCACTTCACTTTGGCTCTGCTGGCTGTTTTCCCCTGAGCTTGGTGTCCAGCCTGCCAGTGGCCCCTGCCCCAGGCTCACCTCCCCCTGCCTCAGGAGGCCCCGCGACTGACTTGGCTTGTGTTCCACATAGGAATTGAAGTTGAGCCTTAAAAAATATCCACACTGCCATAATATTTCTGAGGCTGCTATGGCAATAGCTCCCCTCCTTCCTCTTGGTGTAACCCACTAATTTAATTAACATCCCTGTCCCGCGTCCCCGCCCCACTCCACTACCAGAGACTTAAGGACTGGCAGCTTCCCTCTCCTCCCTCTTCTTCCGTTTTGCACGAACACTCTTTCTCCCTTCTCCTCCCAAGAATCCTCAGGACCAGAAGACCGGTAGGTTTTCTTTTTTTTTTTTTTGAGACGGAGTCTCGCTCTGTCGCCCAGGCTGGAGCGCAGTGGCCGGATCTCAGCTCACTGCAAGCTTCGCCTCCCGGGTTTACGCCATTCTCCTGCCTCAGCCTCCTGAGTAGCTGGGACTATAGGCGCCCACCACTTCGCCCGGCTAGTTTTTTGAATTTTTTTAGTAGAGACGGGGTTTCACCGTGTTAGCCAGGATGGTCTCAATCTCCTGACCTCGTGATCCACCCGTCTCAGCCTCCCAAAGTGCTGGGATTACAGGCTTGAGCCACCGCGCCCGGCCCGGTTTTCTTTTTTAAAATTTCTTTTTATTGTTTTTAGAGACAGGGTCTTACTCTGTCTCCCGAGCTGGACTACAGAGGTGCAGTCATAGCTCACGGCAGCCTCGAACTTCTGGCGTCAAGTGATCCTTCTACCTCTTTTTTTTCTTTTTTTTTTTTTTTGAGCCAGAGTCTCACTCTGTCACCCAGACAGGAGTGCAATGGCCCAATCTTGGCTAACTGCAACCTCCACCTCCTGGATTCAAGTGATTCTTCTGCCTCAGCCTCCCGAGTAGCTGGGACTACAGGCACCCACCACCAGGCTCAGCTAATTTTTGAATTTTTAGTAGAGATGGGGTTTCACCATATTGGCCAGGCTGGTCTCGAACTCCTGACCTCGTGAACTGCCTTCCTCAGCCTCCCAAAGTGCTGGGAATACAGGCGTGAGGCACCGTGCCCGGCCCAGTGGGCTCTTCTTTTACTTTCCCCACATCCTGTTCCCTTTTCTGACTCCATTTATAACTGGGGGCAGGAGTGTCTCCTCTACACTGTGGGAAAATTCTAGAAGCTCACTACTCCAAGCTAAGTTATTGGCAGGCTAAAAAAAAAAAAAAAAAAAAAAAGGAATTAAAGGAATTCGGAAAATATTTTCTCAAGATAGCCTGTTGAGCCTGACATAAATTAAAGCTGATGAAGTGAACTGAATCTATCAGTCTAAGAAATTTTAATAGATCTTAAAGGCAACACGAAGAGCCACTGACTTTTCCTTTCAAAGATCATTTTGGCTGCAGTATACAGAGTGGATTAGACACTAGTGCCTCCCAGATTTTGCACCCACAACATGCATGGAAAATGGTCATATTATATGGTACAATGAGGGAACAGGAAGAGGTGGCCCCAGACGCCGCCCAGCCGCCATGAGGGTTGAAGGAATGAACACACCTGGAATCCATTCATGGTTACCCATGGATAAAGCAGGAAGTACAAGTCTGGAAGGCAGAAAGCTAGTTAAAAGGCAATTTTAGTAATTCATGCAAGGGATAATAATTGTCTAAACATTAGTTCTTCATAGCAGTAGATATGGGGAGAAATGAATGGATTTGAAGGATACCAGTTAGATAGAACAAGCACGTTGTGTTTGATTCAATGGCTGGATAAAAGGTGGCACTAATTTACAGACATAGAAGGAATTTCCAAGACAGAAAGGAAGGGAGTGCCGTTCTTGCGAAGTCTGAAGTAAGGAAGATATTACGCAGGGGCAAAGGAGTTGCTAATAACATTATCTGGAATTTTTTTCTAAGTTAGAAAATACCCTAGAGAGCATGTTAGCCAACCTACCCATTTTACAGACAGTAAAAATTCTTACTGTTTACTGAGTACTTCCTGTTTGTGAAGTGTTATGGACTAAATATGCCCCTTCAAAATTGGTCTATTGGGCCCCATGGGCGCAGCGGCTCACACCTGTAATCCCAGCACTTGGGAGGCCAAGGCAGGTGGATCTTCTGAGGTCGGGAGTTCGAGACCATCCTGGCCAACATGGCGAAACCCTGTCTCTACTAAAAATACAATAATTAGCCAGGTGTGGTGGCAGGCGCCTATAATCCCAGCTACCCTCGAGGCTGAGGCAGGAAAATCGCTTGAACCCGGGAGGTGGAGGCTACAGTGAGCTGAGATTGCACTACTGCACTCCAGCCTAGGCAACAGAGCGAGACTCTGTCTCAAAATAAATAAATAAATAAATAAATAAATAAATAAATAAAATCGGTGTATTGAACCCCTTACCCGCCGTGTGATGGTATTTGGAGGTGGTGCCTTCGGGAGGTAATTAAGTTTAGATTTCGTTATCAAAGTGGAACTCATTGATGGGATTAGTGCCCTTCTAAGAAGAGGAAGACAGAGATCACCTTTCCATGAGCACACACAGAGAAGAGTCTGTATAAGGACACTGCAAGGAGGGTGGCTGTCCACCAGCCAGGAAGCCAGCCCTCACTAGAAACCGAATTTGCTAGCAGCTTGATCTTAGGCTTTTGAGCCCCCAGAATTGTGAGAAATAAATGTTTGTTATTCAAGTCGCCCAGTCTACGATATTTTGTTATAGCAGCACAAGTGGACTACAACGTTAGGCAATGATCCAGTTGAACTTCAAATATCTCATTAATTCAGAGCTAACTCTGTGACGTGGCTGGCATTATTTAAGAGTGAGGAAATGGAAGCCCTAAGAGGTAAGTAACTTGCCTGGGCAATTCAGAAATTCCATCACAGAGCCAAGATTCAGATCCTCATCTCTCCATTCCCAGAAGCAGTTGTTTTCCCATTATCTTAACGCCTCTGGAAAGAGAGTACTATACAATGTATTCTTTAAAGGTGCAAATCCGTATGTTTTGAAACTTCCCGAATGGTTCTACTTCATGCCCAATGCCACAGAGCCTAATAGTGAGTCAGGATTAGCCCTGGGGTTCTGCCTCCCCTTTGAGTTTCTTCCATGCACCCTTGACCTTACTTTACTGAGCAAAGTGTATATGGGAAACAGCAGTACCGCATTTTTTGGGGCCCATGGAGGCTAATGTTTTAACTTCACAGCCACAGGTCCACCTGCAGAGCCCTCCTCACTCCCCTGTTATCTCTGCAGAGGCTTTGGGGAGCTAGGCTTCCCTTTCTCCCACAAGCCCCACATTCAGTGTTCTCTACAGTGTCATCCGGAGATAGAGAATGGGAGAAATGTGGACAATCTCGATCTTCTCTGCACTGGTTCAGATAAAGACTGTTTTTATAGTCCAATTCTATGCGACACAGTTTTCAGATTTTCAAGATGATTTGCATTTAATTCAATTTAGCCCTGACTTCTTGTCCTTCTCATGGTGAAAGACACAGGATAACTTTTCCCATTATTAAAGATGCAACATATATGAGGTACGTGGCCAAATGCCCAGGCAAAGTCAAGATGATGTCATTTCTGTGTTCAACTTAACCATGCCCTAGCCTAAGGGGAGTGACTCCTTTTACTCATTATAAAACATCACAGCTTGGTGCCCGGGTTAAGATATGCTACGTGATATGATTTCATATTTGAGCCATGGCATCTCTAATGCATTAGGCTTTTGCTAGCTTAAGCTTCTTACTGGTGTGTGTTGTTGGTATAAACAAATGCCAACCTCACCACAGCAGTGTCAAATTCCTCAGATGCCTCAGCACAATTAAGAAAACAAAGTTGCTGTAAAGTAATTACACAGTATGGATTAATGTGTAATCCTGAAGAGCAATAACACCCAGAGCGAGCATGAGCTCTGCTTTATTACTGAGAGAGAGAGAAGGCTGGTGGGTGGGGTGGGGGGGTGGAATTCCAAAGCACAGGCATTCATTCACCTTTCTGCACAGGCCTAGCTGACACAGGACTGTTTTGGTAACTGAGGGTAATCTAACATTCCTGAATTCTTCAGGCACAGCTGGGGCACCCTGGGAACCCCATTCCACCCCTAGGCCTGGCAGTACTCAAAAAGTGTTCTAGAACCTGAGAGGGGAGATGAGATAAAATTTCTTCTAGGGTTTAAACTGGCAGTTCCTATGATTATCATTATTTTCTGGGAAAGAGACAAGATTTTATTACTTGTCTTTCTTTCATACAAGCAGACACTGCTCCATAAGTAGTTTTTTTATTTGTTTTGTTTTGTTTTGTTTTTATTGAGCGACGGGGTTTCACCATGTTGCCCAAGCTGGCCTCAAACTCCTGACCTCAAGCAATCCACCCATCTACCCACCTTGCTATTCCAAACGTGCTGGGATTACAGGCGTGCACCACCGTGCCCAGCCTGTATAAATATTCTGACCACGTATGTAGTTAGCAAATCGGAGTTTTAAAAGTTATAATTAATCTTCAGATTTAAATGTCTTCTACTTTTTACTACTATGTAAGGATTCTATGAAGGACATTAAATAAACATTCTCCACGTTTAAAGGTGGGTTTACAAAGGAATATAAACGATTCTATTATAAAGATACATGCACACATATGTTTATAGCAGCACTATTCACAATAGCAAAGACTTGGAATCAACCCAAATGCCCATCAATGATAGACTGGAAAAGAATATGTGGTCCATATACACCATGGAATACTATGCAGCCATAAGAAGGAAGATCATGTACTTTGCAGGGATATGGATGAACAACACACACCCGGGTCTGTGGGGGAGTGGGGGGAAGGAGAGAATCAGAATAAATAGCTAACGCATGTGGAGCTTAACACCTAGTGATGGGTTGATAGGTGCAGCAACCACCATGCCACACGTTTACCTATGTGACAAGCCTGCATGTTTTGCATATGTATCTGAAACTTAAAATAAAATTTAAAATAATACAATTAAAAATTTAAAAAATAAAGATGGGTTTAATGTGAGGGAGAAAAACAATTATCAATGTATAAGACCAATGATCAGCTGTCCAAAATAACTGCCTGAAAATTTACTTCTTTATGGCCCATTAGAACTTTCGGGACCCCGGAGGAAAATGTCCATAGGCCAGCATGCTGGATTTGTGGCTGAGATGGGTTTACTATGTCTCTACTCATTGCAGTTTTCTTTGATGATAAATATCATTAATGAAAACAGGCATTTTAGAAGTTTAAAGGTGAATGAGAAAAGCAAGTTGCAGAGGTCTTCATACAATAAGAAACCTTTTTTGTTAAAGTTTCTAACAGGCGAGTTAGGCTCAGTGGTTCACATATGTAATATCAGCACTCTGGGAAGCCAGGGCAGAAAGATGACTTGAGGCCAGGAGTTCAAGACCAACCTGGGCAACATAGTGAAACCCCATCTCTACAAAAAAAATTTAAAAATTAGCCAGACACGGTGGCATGTGCCTGTAGTCCCGGCTACTCATGAGGCTGAGGCAGGAGGATTCCTGGAGCCCAGGAGTTTGAGGCTGCAATAAGCTGTGATGGCACCACTGCACTCCAGCCTGGGTGAGAGTGAGACTGTCTCTGAGAAAGAAAAAGAAAGAAAGAAAAGAAAAGAAAAGAAAAGAAAAAAGAAAAGAGGATCTGCCATTTGCAATAATCTGGTTGAACCTAGAGTAGAAAGATGGTTACCAGGTGTTAGGGAGGAGTGAGAAATGGGGATATGTAGGTCAAAGGGTCAAAGGGTGCAGTCAAAGGGCCGGGCACAGTGGCTCATGCCTGTAATCTCAGCACTTTGGGAGACCAAGGTTGGTGGGTCTCAGGTGATCTGAGGTCAGGAGTTCAAGACCAGTCTGGCCAACATGGTGAAACTCCATCTCTACTAAAAATACAAACATTATCCAGGCATGGTGGTGCACACCTATAATCCCAGCTACTCAGGAGGCTGAGGCAGAAGAATCACCTGAACCTGGAGGCGGAGGTTGCAGTGAGCCAAGATCGTCCCACTGCACTCCAGTCTGGGCGACAGAGCAAGACTCTGTCTCAAAAAAACAAGAGTACGAAGAGTTAATAAATCTGGAAAGCTAATGTACAACATGAGTACTGTAGCTAATATACGAAAACTTGCTAAGAGAATAGATTTTAGGTACTCCTACCATAAGAAACAGAGAGAGAGAGAGAAAGGAAGAGGGAAGAAAGGAAGGAGGAAGGAAAGGGAGGAAAGAAAGGCAGGTTTCTCTCTCTCTCTTTCTTGTGCGCTGTGCCCAACATCTCAGCCACATGAAATTGCCTGTTTTTCTGCCTTCACCAGGATGCTTTTGGACAAAAAGCCCTTTAAAGGCAGAGACTGATCCTCCTTCATTCGCCAGCACAGTGTCTGCAATGCACTAAGTGGGCAAGAACATCAGCTTTCACGAATGAGTAAATGAACTTCTTTCCTCTAAGCAGTGATTTGCAGATGAGGAGTAGAGCCTGCACGTGTGTGTGCGTGTGTGGGTTTGGGTTTGGCTAGAACAGTGACAAGTGCCTGCAGGTTGTGGATTACAGACCACCCATCTCACTCCTGTTGAAAACAGTCTCAAAACGTTTTGGCCAAAAGACACATGTATTGGTATCAGTTCCCATCATACTAGACATACTAGAGAAGAAAGTGCTGAAGGGTGAGCATAAATGACGAAAACAAGAGATTCCAACATAGTCTCTCTCTCTCTCTCTCTCTCTCTCTCTCCATCTCTTATTTCTGCTCTGGATGAGACAGATGGGCTCTCCCCAGATGTGGAGAGAAACAGCCAACAGAAACACTGAGCTCATGTCTTCCTGACTTCACAGACAAAAGTCATCTTGTCTTGATCCTAATTTTGTCCTTTAGAAGGGTTCTCTTCTGGCTTGGGTCACTTACCCCCTCACCCCCCGCCCCCCCACTGCATTTCTTGTGCAGAGCACTTAGTAGGCCGCTCAGTAGGAAAATTCATGTCCTTTAATTCAGCAAAAGTAATATCGTTCGTCTTGAGATTTGGGGGTTTTTTTGTTTGTTTTGTTTTTGTTTTTGTTTTTGAGAGGGAGTCTCTCTCTGTTGCCCATGCTGGAGTGCGATGGCATGATCTCGGCTCACTGCAACTTCCACCTGCCGGGTTCCACACATCCTCCTCCCTCAGCCCCCAAGTAGCTGGTACTACAGGCATGCGCCACCGCACCTGGCTAATTTTTGTATTTTTAGTAGAGACTGCGTTTCTCCATGTTGGCCAGGCTGGTCTCAAACTCCTGACCTCAGCCTCCCAAAGGGCTAGGATTACAGGTGTGAGCCACCCTGCCTGGCCTGTCTTGGTTTTTTGAACTTTAAATAATCTCCCTCTCCTCTTGTTTTCTCTGTTATCTCACTCTGATATAATTATTGATGGATCTTCTAATTTGCTTATCCTGCTTGCTGCTACTCCTGTCTCAGTGTCTTGCTTCGGGGAAGATTTTTTTCAACGTCACCCTTCATATTTAGTTTTACGGTTGTGCCATCTTTGTTTTAACATCCAGGAGGCTCTTTCTTGTTCTCTGAATGTTAACTTTTTTATCACTCTCATTCTTACATGCATCTTGACTCTCACCTTTTCTGAGGACGTTAACTAATAGTAAGTAGTTTGTTTTCGACAATTTATTCTGTTTCCTTCAAGTTACTCTTGTTTGGACTCTGTGTTTCATCTTAGAGGCTTGGCCTCTGATGCTTAGTGATCCCCGGCTATTCATATTTAGACATAAAACACTAAATGTTTCTTGTAAGTTCTCAGTGCCGGTGGGCTTCAAAATAGGGTCACCGTGAGCGTTAATTTTATGTGTCAACATGACTGGACTACAGGATACACAGACATTTGATCAAACATTGTTCTTAGTGTTTTTGGATGAGTTTAACGTTTAAATCAATAAACCGAGTAAAGCAAATTGCCCCCTTTGGAATGTGATGGGCCTTATCCAATCTCAGGCCTGAATAGAAAAAAAGACCGACCCTCCTGCAAGTAAGAGAGAACATCCCCTGCCTGAGAAGGGGTTCAGAACAGGGATGTTGTTTTAATTTTTTCCTGCCTTGAGACTCAAACTGAAATATTGGCTCTTCTTGGGTCCCCACCCTGCCAGTTTTGGACTGGAACAACACCGTTGGCTCTCCTGGTTCTCAAGCCTTCAGACTCAGACTGGAGTTACATTGTCGGCTCTGCTGCATCTCCAGCTTGCTAAATGAGGATCTCAGGACTTGTCAGCCTCCATAACTTCATGATCCAATTCCTTATAGCAAATATCTTTTTATAGATATGTTTTTTGGTTTTTTTTTTTTTTTTTTTTTTTTTTTTGGTTCTGTTTCGCTGGAGAACACAGGCTAATACAGATTTTGGTGCCAAGCGTGCTTCTAAAGGAACAATGTTTTAAGGTGGAGTTTTCTAAATGATTTCTGGGATATTTGCAATTTTCTCTAATTAGATTTAAAGATGCTCATGACTCTATTTCCAGAAGTAAAGAGTGCACTGATAGTCCATGGCATGCTCTGGCAATAGAGATATGCAAACTATCACCATTGGCTACTTCTAGTCAACCACTTATAAGAAGCAAGGCGTATGGTGACTGCATATATGATACTTTAGAACATTTTTGTCAAAATAATGAGTACTGTGAGATTGGCTGATGGCTCTTAATGTGGCTGGACAAACTGGTCCAGCCCTATCTAATTGGGATAGAATGAGTCCAGGGATTCAAATTTGCAGCTCATGCACCACATAAATGACCTAAGAGCTTCTCTGTATGCTGTGAAAGAGACCCTTATCTCCTATAGCAGAACTGAGATTGCTGAAACTCAAACCCAGAATCTCAACCTGCAACTCACTGGATTACGACACAAATTAACTCCCAGCATCACAAAGTGTCTACTGTTAAAGTGAGGACACTGATGGAGAAGGTGCGAGTCCTACAAGTTGGAATGGGTACATGAGGGAAGACACTGAATGGGGGCATTGAGCCCCTAAATTCTGATGAGTCTTCTTTGAAGTCTTCTTTGAGTGGAAACAGCCTCTCTACCCCCAGCGGAAGCAGAGGCTTCCATACCCCCATCTGAGAGAATTAATCCTGCATGGCCTGAGGAAACTAATGACCTCCCTGAGGCAGTTGTCAGGCAAGACAATGCTGATTCTTTTCAGGACCCGTCCCATCATCCCTCTTTGCTTCTAGACCTATAACTAGACTAAAGTGCCAACAGGCCCCTACAGATGACGCACAAAATGTGATCCAAGAGTTGGTATTCTATACTGCAAAAGAACTACTTTAGTTTTCTAATTTATACAAATAGAAATCTGGGAACATATGTTGGAATGATATTAAGGATGTGGGATAATGGTGGAAGGAGTGTGAAGCTGGATCAGATCAAATTTATTGATACGGACTCACAAAGCAGAGAGTCTGAATTTAGTGTTGTGTCTTGGGAAATTAGAAAGGGCTCTAATAGTTCGTTTGGTTGTGTGGCTGAAATGTGGACCAGAATGTGACCCGTAGTGAGCAAGTGGGAAATGCCAGATCTGCCTTGGTTTTACGAAGAGGAAGGGATTCAAAGGTGTAAGGAGATTGGAATGTTATAGTAGATTTGTCATTTAAGACCTGCTCACCCACCAAAACATATACCTTTCACCACTGTTGTGAGAAATAAATTTGTGAGGGGAGCCCAGCATCCTTGAAGAGCTCTGTGATTGCTCTTCTCTGTGGTCCAGACCTGACGGTGGGAGCCATAGCACTAACTAGAAAACCTAAATGGAATGGGAGTAGTTAGATTCCAGGGTGGCAGCAGCCAAGGGGCAGCACTCAACCACCAGAGGCAAGATGGGAATGGTTACCGTACAGGGTCCAGGCAGCAATCAGAATGGTTTGACTTGCACAGACCTAGGCATTGGCTCAATGAAGATGATGCTTCTGGAATTGAGAAGATAATAGGCCTACTAAATTCTTACTTGACCTTATAAACAGAAAAGTTCTAAGTCAAGTGAACAAAAGCCTAACCTGAATCATAACAAGAGCATGGCCCCTCAAACAATTTACAGTCTTGAGCCAGTTTACAGACCCAGAATCCCTGAATGAAAGGGAGGCCAGGTCCCCTAGAGGAAGAATCCAAGTATACTGAAAAAACAAAAACAAAAACAAAAAAAACCAGTTTTTGTTTGTTTTTGAGACAGGGTCTCGCTCTGTCACCCAGGCTGGAGTGCAATGACATGATCACAGCTCGCTGCAGCCTCGACTACCTGGGCTCAAGCGATCCTCCCACCTCAGCCTACTGAGTAGCTGGTACCACAGGCACATGTCATCACACCTGGTTAATTTTTTTATTTCCGTTTTCGTAGAGACAAGTTCTCCCTATGTTGTCCTAGTCTTGAAATTCTGGACTCAAGTGATCCTCCTGCCTCAGCCTCCCAGAGTGCTGGGATTACAGGCATGGGCCATTGCTCCTGGCCTACAAAAAATTATAACATTAATCTTTTTTCCAGTCTTACCCAAAGGGACATACAGCTTTTTGCCAGGGCAATTGTGCACTGAGAAGAAGGAAATAATCAAACATTTTAGGGACCACTGAATACTAATTCCACAATACCCAAAATGTCACTGTGGCCCACCAGTCAAAATAGATCAGGTGAAGGTCAGATAATCAATGTAGTTTTAGCTCAAGTCCATTTCACAGGGAGCCCATTAGGTCTCTGAATCTATCCTGTAATTATTTCTCCAGTTCCAGAATGCATAATTGAAATAGATGTACACATCAGCTGGCAGAATTCCCACATTGGTTCCATCTACCTCTGGAAAGAGTGCTATGATGGTGAGAAAGGCCAAGTTGAGGTCATTAGAACTGCCTCTACCTAGGAAAATAGTAACCAAAAGAAATACTGCATTCCTGGAGGGATTTCTGAGATTAGTACCACTATCAAGGACTTGAAAGGATGCAGAAGTGGTATTCCCGCCACATCCCCATTCAACTCACCTATTTGGGCTGGGCAAAAGAAAGGTGAATCTCAGAGAGTGACAGTGAATTATCATATACTTAACCAAGCAGTGATTCCTATTGCAGCTGCTTTACCCGATGTAGTTTCATTGCTTGAACAAATTAACACATATCTTGGAACCTGGTATGCAGCTATTGATCCAACAAATGCTTTTTTTCTCCATACCTGTTGATAAGGACCACCTGAAGCAGTTTGCTTTCAGTTTGCTGACAAGACCAGAAATGCACCTTCACTGTTCTATCTCAGGAGTATATCAAGACTCTCCACCTCTACGTCATAATTTTGTCTGCAGGGATCATGATCTTCTTTCCCTTCTGCAAGATACCATACTTGCTTTAGTCAGCTCAGGCTGCCATAACAAAATACCGTAGACTGGGTGACTCAAGTAGGGGAAATTTATTTCTCACTCTTCTGGAGTCAGGGTAATACAAGATCAAGATGCCGGCTGATTTGACTCCCATTAGGGTCTCATTATGGCCTCACATGGCCTTTCCTTGGTGCACATTTCCTTGGTGTATTCATGAAGACAGAGAGAGGAGAACTCATCTTCCTCTTCTTATTAGGGTGTTAATCCCATCATAAGGGCCCAACCCTCATGACCTCTCCTAACCCTAATTAACTTCCAAAGGCCCCATCTCCAAATATCATCACATCGGGGTGCTGATTAGGGTGCAATATGTGAATTTGTGGGGTGCGCAAACAGTCAACAACACTGTTTCAGGCGTTGAAGACATTATGCTGATTGGACTACCAGCCAAAAAGTTGCAACTACCCTAGACTTATTAGTAAGACAGCTGTGTGTCAGAGATTGGGAAATAAATGTGACAAAAATTCAGGAGGCTTCTATGTCAGTGAAATTTCTAGGGGTCCAGAGGCGTGGGGGCATGTCTAGATATCCTTTCTAAGGTGAAGGTTAACTTGTCGTACCTGGTAAGTTGTTGTAGGCCCAGCCTACAACCCAAAAAGAGGCACAGTGCCCAATGGGTTTCTTTAAATTTTGAAGGCAACGTATTCCTCACTTGGTTTGTTGCTCCAGCCCATTTACCGAGTGACCCAAAAAGCTGATGGTTTTGAGTGGGATCCAGAACAAGGGGAGGTTCTGCAACAGGCTGCTGTACCAGCTGTTCTGCCGCTGGATCAGGCCATGTGACCCAAAAGATGTGATGGTGCCTGGAGTGTCTGCAGCAGATATGGGTGCTGTTTGGAGCCTTTGGCAGGCCTCTGCCAGTGAATCGCAGTGCAGGCCCTTGGGATTTGAAGCAATGCCCTGCCATTCTCTGCCGATAATTACCCTCCTTTTGAAAAACAGCTCTTAGCCTGCTCATGAGCCCTAGTAGACACTGAATTATTAACCATGGGCCACCAAGTTACCATGTGACCTAAGCTACCATCATGAACTGGGTGTTATCTAATACATCAGGCCATAAAGTTGGGTGTGCTGCTGATGTGGTTTCATTGCTTGAATAAATTAACACTTATCTTGGAACCTGCTATGCAGCTATCGATCCAACGAATGCTTTTTTCTCCATACCTGTCAATAAGGACCACCTGAAGTCACGTATATACCGCCATCAAATGGGAGTGGTGTATATGTAACTAAGTCCATGCAAGTCCTGAAGGCACAAGTAAGTTACATGAAAAAGGGGCCCAAATACCTGTGGTCCTGCTTCCTACTATAAGATACTGTCTTTCTCTCTCAGTCTGCACCTATGGCCTCATAAAGTATCCAATGACTAGTTGACAGAGGAAGAGAAGACTTTGACCTACTGTTTCCAAGTGGTTCTCCTGATAGCCAGGCATTGCCTGAAAATGGATAGCTGCAACACTATAGCCCTTCCATGAGACATCCCTGGAAGGACAGTGGTGAAGGAAAGCCCTCCCAGGAAGCATAACTTTGGGCAGTGTACTTGGCTGTGCACTTTGCTTGGAAGGAGAAATAGCCAGACTTGTGATTATATATCTATTCATGGGTTGTGGCCAACGGTTTGGCTGAATGGCCAGGAAATTGGTAGGAATATGATTGGAAAATTTGTGTCAAGGAAATTTGGGGAAGAGATATGTGGACAGATCTCTCTGAACGAGCAAAGAATGTAAGGATATTTATGTCCCATATGAATGTTCACCAAAAGGTGACCTCAGCAGAGGGTAATAATAAGGTAGATACGATGACCCATTCTGTGGATACCAGTTAGTCACTTTCCCTAGCCCAGTGGGCTCTTGAACAAAGTGTCCATGATGGTAAGGATGGGGGGTAACACATGGGATCCACAACATGAACTTCCACTTACCAAGGGCAGCGTGGCTGCAGGCGACTGCTGAGTGCTCCATTTTCTAGCAGCAGAGACTAATACTGAGCCCCCAATACAACCCCAGTCCCCAGGTAATCAGCCAGCAGGTTGGTGGCAGATTGGTTACATTGTACCCCTTCTATCATGGAAGGGGCAGAGTTTTATTCTTTTTTTAAAAAATAGAGATAGGGTCTTCCTCTGTTGCCCAGGCTGATCTTGAACTCCTAGACTCAAGGGATCCTTCCACCTCAGCCTCCAAAAGTGCTGGGATTACAGGCATGAGCCACCTTACCCGGCTGAGGGTTTTATTCTTACTAGACAGAAGCTTACTCTGGATACAGATTTGCCTTCCTGCATGGAAATGCTTCTGCCACGACTTCACTCCATGAACTTATGTAATGACTTATCCACCATCACGGTATTCCACACAGCATTACTTCTCATCAAGGAACTCACTTCTCAGCAAATGAAGTATGCAGTGGACCCAAGCTCATGGAATTCAGCATTCTGAAGCAGCTCCCTTGCCAGAACAGTAGGATGGCCTTTTGAAGACTGAGTTTCTGTGCCAGTTGGTGGTAATACTCTGCAGGCCTGGGGCAAGGTTCTCCAGAAGGCTATATATGTTCTGAATCAGCATCCAATATACGCTGCTATTTCTTCCATAGCCAGGATTCATGGGTCCAGGAATCAAGGGATGGAGATGGGAGTGGCACCACTCACTATTACCCCAAGTAACCTACTAGCAAAGTTTGTGTTTCCTATTCCAGAGACCATACGATCTAAAGGTCTAGAGGTCTTGATTCCAAAGGAGGGAATGCTTCCAGCAGAAGACACAACAATTCCACTGAACTGGAAGTTAAGATGCCCACCCAGCCACTTTGGGCTCCTCATGCCTCTGAATCAACAAGCAAACAGGGAATTACTGTTTTGATTACAGTGAATAATCCTGACAACCACAAGGAAATTGGACTGCTACTCCACAATGGGTGTAAGGAAGAGTATGTCTGGAATATAGTGGATTCCTTAGGGCATCTCTTAGTGTTCAAGGTGATGCCTCTTCATCACATATCCTGTGATTAAGGTCAACAGGAAGATATAACAACCCAATCCAGGCAGTTTTACTAATGGTCCAGACCCTTCAGGAATAAAGGTCCTGGCCACCCACCAGGTAACATACCATGACCAGCTAAGGTGCTTGCTGAAGGTAAAAGGAAATACAAAATGGGAGTACTGAAAGAGGGTTGTTATAAATACCAGCTAGGATCACATGACCACCTACATAAACAAGGACTATAATTGCCATGAGTATTTCCTCCTTATTTTGTTATGAATGTGTGTATACAATAAAGCAAATACCTTTGTTTTCTTCCCTCTCTTATTTCCTTGTCATGTAACATAAGACGTATTGACTTTCTGTCATAGTGTTTATGTATTGTTAATTTTACATCATCGTGTTTAAGTTATATGAAGGAGAAGAGTAAACATCACTCGAGGACTTTACCTCCTCTCTGGGAAGGGATTGGTACATACTGAGTTGTACACGTCATAGTTGTATTATGTTAAACAGAATTATGACCTTGTTATTGTCTTCGTTTGGAGGTTAAATATGGCTTAATGAGATGCACTTAGGAATCAAGTTAATAAAGGATGGACTCGTGATGGTTAACTTTATTTGTTGACTTGCCTGGGCCACAGGTGCACAGATATTTGATGAAACATTATTCTGAGTATTTCTATAAGATAAACACATGTATTAATCTGCTGGGGCCAGGCGCAGTGGCTCACGCCTATAAACCCAGCACTTTGGGAGGTTGAGGTGGGTGGATCACCTGAGGTTTTGAGAGGAGCCTGGCCAACCTGGTAAAACCTCATCTCTACTAAAAATATAAAAATTAGCCAGGTGTGGTGGCACACACCTGTAATTGCAGTTACTCAGGAGGCTGAGGCAGGAGAATCGCTTGAACCCAGGAGGCTGAAGTTGCAGTGAGAGGAGATCACGCCCCTGCACTCCAGCCTGGGCGCCAGAGCAAGACTCCATCTCAAAAAAAAAAAAAAGACTATCTCATGGACGACTTATGGGTGTGAGGTCTCTTTTGGCGGTGATGAAATATTCTAAAATTGATTGTGGTTATGGATGTGCATACCGAAAACCATTGAATTGTGCACTTTAAATAAGTGAATTGTATGATATATAAGTTACATATTGTATGATATATAAGTTACATATTGTATGATATGTTACATATTGTATGATATATAAGTTACATATTGTATGATATATGTTACATATTGTATGATATATAAGTTACATATTGTATGATATATGTTACATATTGTATGATATATAAGTTACATATTGTAGGATATATAAGTTACATATTGTATGATATATAAGTTACATATTGTAGGATATATGTTACATATCTATAAACCTGTTATTTTTTTAAAAGACTTCATGGAGCTGTAGTCTTTGACAGTACCAAGGATGGAAGCTATATATAAGTTCAAATATGGATCATGAATGGGGAGGTAGATGAATGAATCTGTAAGAAAATAAATTCAATATATGTTTTAAAATTCATCATAATTCCCAAGAAAAGAACAATTAAGCATTTCTATAGGTTTTTGTGATGTAATTCAGGACAAATATTTAGGTTTGAAAGTGTGAAGTCATAAAAGATAAATCAATTCAGGTGAGGCAATTTCATGCAATCCATCTTTTTAAAAATATAAAATTTAGAGGGCTTAAGTAAGTTCACTTTAGATGCTTGTCACTTGAACAGCTGTCAAAATAGCATTTTGCGGTGGATATTTTTTGGTAAACTTTATTGAAGGATGTTTTCAGATATTTCTGTGGATGCCAGCTGTTAGGTTTAGGGGAAAAGCATCTTGTAATTTGGGGACATGTCAAAGCCAGAAGCCGCATTCAGTTTATATTTCTGCATCAATTAAATTGCAGCCAGGAAGTAGAAAAGTGTCCAGGAAAATTTCAATCAGGTACCAGAAATCCACAAGGATAGTGTTGTTCAGCAACCACTTTGTGGATACAATGAGGGCAAATGACCCAGTGGACGAACAACATCTGGAGCTACTCAAATGCATTACTCCATATCTGGTCAGTTTTAATGTCATGAGAGTGATGACACCATCATTTTAAAATACATTTCCGCTTAAGTGCCAAACAGAGTTGCAAACAGTATAATTCTGTGTGGCATGGAACATTTGTTCTCCTAACATCCTGGAAAGTAATACTTGTTTTTCAGATTGTGTTTCTATGGCTGGCTGATACTGTGCTCTTTCTTTTTAGGCCAAAACCTCATCCCTCAAGAAACAAAAACAAAATCCCCCAAACCCAGCAATTAAGAGACCATCTGGCCCTGTGTCTAACAGAAAGCGGACTGAGATAGACTCACATGACCTGACTTCCAGTGGGTGGCATATTTGCTGTGTATGTGAGCTTAATCCCATCACAAGAGCTCTGACCTTTAGTTTCCTTATTTATTGAGAGGGTACAAGGGTGCCAGTCTATCCTGACTCATAGGGTCAGGGCAAAGAGCAATAAGATAATGAGTGTGGATGTGATTTATCAACTACAAATTATTAAAAGTGTAAATTAGCATTCCAAGTGTCAGGGATACATAGGAGAAAAAGGAAAAAAAAGAGGAGAAATAATAAGTGGGACCTTCCCAAGGAAAGAAATTCTTACCTCTAATTCTAACAATTTCAAGATAAAAGGGATTCTTAAGTAGTGCATACTAGGAAAACTTTTGATGCATGGTTTCTGTGTTAAATATCTGCTGACATTGCCTCACCCATCCTGTTCCTCTCTCTCTCTCTCTCTCTCTCACACACACACACACACACACACACACACACAGTTCCCACAATCCATGTTGCTTCATAATCCTCCCCTCAAATACTACTCTGTGAAGATAATTCAATCACAGCCACAATAACTAAGTCCATTTATAGAAAATACAGTAGAAAATAATTCTACTTACCCTGTTCTGAACTGCCTGGCACTGTTCTGTGTGGTACCTTTCCAAAGACCTGCTAAAAAACTGAGGTGATTCCTGTTTGCCAAGAGTTGAGGCATCTCAACAGTGTGAGAAATTACTTTGGTCAATAATTGGCACAGGGAACAGGATATCAACTGAGGAGTTTCCTAGGCCTTGGAGACATGGCTACCCCGTTTCAAATTAGGTGCTAGAGAACTTATCTCAAATCTTGCAGAGACACAGAAAAAAAAATGGATTTATCAATTACTATCATTATCAAGCAAGAATTATATTTAATTCTCATCTGTCTCTAGGTAATGAAACTTTGATGACTTCAACAATGGTGGAATTGTTTAATTGGCCAAACTGGCCCCTGGATAATATCCTTCAGGAAACAGAAGAAAATAATGGCATGGTGAAGGTCTGTGTCTGCTGCTGGAGCCAAGGATGAGTTAGTCACACTACAGATGGGAGGGCTGGCCCCAGGGTACAGCCAGCCAAGGAGAATGCCAGTGACGCTTGGATGCAAAGGACTCATGCTCTCCTGAGAAAACCCAGTAGCCAAAGATATAACTCAGCTATATGGGATGGGAGAAGGAGATCAGAAGATGACAAAACTGGCCAGGCACAGTGGCTCACGCCTGTAATCCTAGCACTCTGGGAGGCCGAGCCAGGCAGATCACTTGAGGTCAGGAGTTCAAGACCAGCCTGGCCAACATAGTGAAACCCCATCTCTATTAAGAATACAAAAATTAGCCAGGTATGGTGATGCGCACCTATAATCACAGCTACTCAGGAGGCTGAGGCAGGAGAATTGCTTGAACCCGGGAGGCCAAGGTTGCAGTGAGCTGAGATGGTGCCACTGCATGCCAGCCAGGGCGAAAGAGAGATTCCATCTCAAAAAAAGAAAAAATTAATGGAATAAAATATTAATATTAGGTACATGCAAAAGTAATTGCAGTTTCTGCCATTACTTTTAGTGTCAAAATATCCTTATTTCAATAACATACTTATTCAAATATAAGATATCTAAGACATTTTCAATATCTCATTCAAATATGATGTTTTGCCATTACTTTTAATGACAAAAATCGCAATTACTTTTACACCAAACTAATAGCAACTACAGGTGTCTGAATTCAGACTCTTCCAATCTCACTGACAACTCAAACTCCGTTGCTTTCTCCCTGATACTTTCCCCCACTATTGCTACCTTTGATTTGAACAAGATTTCAGCAGGACAAAATGTCACAAACAGGGACAAGGGATCTCCCACATGATGTTATTTTGGGGGGCTCCTTAAACCTCTTAGGGAGACTTTGTGTAGTAGCTGAGAAAGAACTTCATGCTTTCAAATCTGACCTTCCTCATTTCCACTTATTACCTGGTTGATTTTGAGCAAGTCATTTAACCTCCCTAAGCTTTACCTTCGTCAGCAACAAATAGGAGTCTACAAACAACAGTATTCATCTTAGAAATTGTATGTGAACTTTAAATGAAACAATGAATAATGCATAAGGCAAGTACCTCAAACATGTTAAGGATTCTTTTCTTTTCTTTTCTTTTGAGATGGAGTTTCACTCTGTTGCCCAGGCTGGAGTACAGTGGCACAATCTCAGCTCACTGCAACATCCACCTCCCGGGTTCAAGCAATTCTCCTGCCTCAGCATCCTGAGTAGCTGGGCTTACAGGCGTGTGCCACCATGCCTGGGTAATTTTGTAGTTTTAGTAGAGACAGTGTGTCATCATGCTGGCCAGGCTAGTCTCGAACTCCTGACCTCAAATGATCCACCCGCCTTAGCCTCCCAAAGTGCTGGGATTACAGGTGTGAGCCACTGCACCCTGTCAAGAATTATTATTATATTGCTCTTGCATTTGCTCACAGGCTTTGTACTGGGGACTTTTTTTTTTTTTTTTCAGGAAAAAAAAATTTAAATAGGGTGTTGTGAAAGAGTCATGGTTTTCAGAGTTTCAAGAGAAGTGTTTTATTAAAAGAGGGGAAGAAATCAATGTTACCTTTGTCAAGAGAGTTCTGTATCTTAAACAATCAGCTTCTTGTTCATCATCAAGTTCTATAAAAAGTGCACAAAGTCCTAGAGACCTGATAATAATTAAGAATATTCACAGCCTTCTTCCGAAGACTCCTTTTAATCATTGATTTCATATCTGGGTGGTCTTACAACGAGCTGCTTTTGTTGTTTTACATATCTCTTGCATTCTCAATCTGGGATAAATGAGGAAAACTTCTAAATTAAAACATTTGCTCCAACAGTTGTCCTTCTTTCACGTTCTGGTTTTAGTAATGAGGCAGTAATATTCTGGAGAAATCTTTCATAAACTGAGTATTATTTTTAAATCTGCTTATTTACGTTTCTCGTGGAACTTTCAGTGATATGCCCTGTTCGGGAGGAAACATCTGTCTTTGGGGTTTTCATCACCGTGCGGCAGTTTACTACAGGGCATGGCATGTCTGGGTGCTCAGAGATAACTCTCCAACATGGGCAGGCCCAGGAACACGTGTTCACAGTGACAGCCACAGCCATATCCCCAGGTACATGCTCATGTGCTCATTTGCAGAAAACACACAGAGGTGTGGTCCATGTGAAAATGTGTCCAGAGGTTCCAAAGAATGTGTCTATTAGTGACAAGAGGCACAGTCGTTGCTAGGACAGAGCCTTCAATACTTAAATGACATTGTAGTGCTGTGTGCTCTTACGAAAAGTGAGCTCAGGTCCTTTGAGGAATATGTACTATGGAAAGTTCCAATGAATTGGAATATTAACTTTCCATTAACATGTCTCATTTTCCTGGAATTCCTGTGTGAGAATTCTCTGTTTCGTTTGCATAACCCCAAGCTTCACATATAGAATTAGTAAATCTACTTTTAAAGATCTAGGGTATCGCACAGAGGCCATGGATTTTAGACAAAAGAAAAACTATAAAGACGGCTGTCCCTAAAACCAGGCAAACTTTCGGAAGGTTTGCCACCAAACTCTGGGAAACTCATGCTCACTCACCAAATTTTGCCCAAACTCATGCTCATTAGCTATTTCTTTTTTCTTTTTCTGGGTGACAGTCTTGCTCTGTCACCCAGGCTGGGGTGCAGTGGCGCAATCTCGGCTCACTACAACCTCCACCTCCTAAGTTCAAGTGATTCTCCTGCCTCAGCCTCCCGAGTAGCTGGATTACAGGTGTGCGCTGCCACGCCTGACTAATTTTTTGTATTTTTAGTAGAGACGGTGTTTCGCTATGTTGGCCATGCTGGTCTTGAACTCCTGAACTTGTTATCCGCCTGCCTCAGCCTCCTGACGTGCTGGGATTACAGGCATGTGCCACCGTGACTGGCCTCATTAGCTATTTCTACATGTATGCATGTTGTTGGTCATTCATTGAATTAGTTGATCAAAACTTTACTCCCTAATAAACTGGGGTGGTACTTGATAAAGAAGCAAAATGACGCGCTCTACTTTTAAAATGCTGGAGCTGGCCCTTACAGGTTCATGAGAGCCAATTGTGTGTATTGCTTCCCAACTCCACATTTGGTGTTGTCATGTTGGTAGCTTAAAATCAGCTCCAGTAGAAGTTTACACCATGGGAACAGGCATTTGCTACATATCAGGGATTAATTTTCCCAGGCAGCTGCATGTGGAGCATTCAC
The DNA here is from genome assembly GCF_024542745.1 of Macaca thibetana thibetana. Classification (NCBI taxonomy): domain Eukaryota; kingdom Metazoa; phylum Chordata; class Mammalia; order Primates; family Cercopithecidae; genus Macaca; species Macaca thibetana. Next base: position 109,536,171 of record NC_065581.1, on the reverse strand, counting down.
AGGCACCCCCTTGATCTAGGACTCCCTCGGAAAACTGTCGTTTGGTGCATGTTTGCCACAGTGGGGCTTTCTGGACAGCCTGGACCCACGCTGGACTTTCCTGCTGCAACAAGTGCTGTGTAAAGATTCAAGAGTTACTTGGGATGTAGAAACCGCCAAGACTTAAGAGTTAAAGTGGCCGGGTGTGGTGGCTGAAGCCTGTAATCCCAGCACTTTGGGAGGCCGAGACGGGCGGATCACGAGGTCAGGAGATCGAGACCATCCTGGCTAACCCGGTGAAACCCCGTCTCTACTTAAAAATACAAAAAAAAAAAAAAAATTAGCCGGGTGCGGTGGCGGGCGCCTGTAGTCCCAGCCACTCAGGAGGCTGAGGCAGGAGAATGGCGTGAACCTGGGAGGCGGAGCTTGCAGTGAGCTGAGATTCGGCGGCTGCACTCCAGCCCAGGCGACAGAGCCAGACTCCGTCTCAAAAAAAAAAAAAAAAAAAAAAAAGAGTTAAAGTGCGAGGCTGCCTAATGAAGAAAAACTACCAGGGTGAGGTTTGGGTTATTTCTTTCCTTTATGTATGTGGGTTGTTTTCTTTTTAACCTAAGGCTTGGCTTTTACACTTTTTCCTATTAGATTTTATTTCTTGAATTCAACTCATTTTCCAGATATTTTCAATTCTAATTTGAATCGTGATTCTTTTAGGCAATCTATGAATCAACCTGAGTGAAAGCACTTGGTAAACCATAAACCCCATTAGCAACATAAACTCGTTGCCGGGTAGGGCGGCTCATGCCTGCTATCCCAGCACTTTGGGAAGTCAAGGCAGAAGGATTGTTTGAGGCCAGGAGTTCGAGACTAGCCTGGTCAATATAGTGAGACTTTGTCATCTCTACAAAAGTAAAAAAAAAAAAAAATTTTTTAAACTATAAACTCGGTGACCATGGTGGCTCACACCTGTAATCCCAGCACTTTGGGAGGCTGAGGTAAGCAGATCACTTGAGGCCGGGAAATTGAGACTATCCTGGCCAACCTGGCGAAACCTCATCTCTACTAAAAATACAAAAAAAAAAAAAAAAAAAAAAGTTAGCTAGGGGAGGTGGCACATGCCTGTAATCCCAGCTACTCAGGAGGCTGAGGCATGAGAATTGCTGGAACCCTGGAGGCAGAGGTTGCAGTGAGCCAAGATCGTGCCACTGCACTCCAGCCTGGGCGACAGAGCGAGACTCTGTCTCAAAAAAAAAAAAAAAGAAAGAAAGAAAGAAAATATAAAAAGAAGAAAGGAAAAAAAAAAACAAACTCTCCTGCTAATATTTTAAAACAAATTTGACAAATATGCCATGATTATTCACACCTGTGTCATTGATCATAGTGTTGGAAAGGACAGTCTCTTGGATTGGATTTTTTCCATGCGGACTTGGAGGTAGACGGTTACTTTAAAAGATGATCCAAGGAAGCCAGAGCAATGGCGCAGGTGGAGTGGTGGGGGAAGAAGGGAAAGGTCAGGAAGGGTACCCGGTAGAGCTTATTGTCCTCATCCCTGCGGGTCAATGCTGATGGGGACTCTGAGCCCCTCTGTAGATGGTGCACACCTGCCCCTCTGAAGTGGAGATCCTGCACCGTCCCTCCTGGTGAGTGTTGCCCCTGAGGACAGTAACTCCTTGCATTTCTAGGCGGCGAGGCACCTTCCCGGGCATCATCTGAGAAAGCTGGTGGAGAAAAGCCAGGGACTCCGCCTGCACTTGAGGTGAACCAACATTGACATGCACTGAAATTGTCTACCACAGCCACAGCTGAAGCAGAGGCGGGCTGAGAGGGCGTGGCTCAGGGCATCGTAGCATCTGCTATGGACAGAACTGAGGGATGAATTTTAGGAGATGTTCATTAACTCAATAAGGATTTATGTATTAACCAATTAGATGAAACATTTACTAAACGTGTTATATCCAGACGCTATTGTAGGTACTAAGGACACAGCAGTAAAGTCTCTGCCTTCAATGAACTCATATTCTAGTAGAAGACAGATTCTTAAAAATTAATAATAATATAATGTGGGTAGGTGATTTGTGGTAGGAAAAAATATTTAAATAAGAAAGGCAAAGGATTAGGAGGTGATGAATGTGGGGTAGGGACAGAGAAAGAATCTTATTTTAGAAAGAGTAGTCAGTGGGCCGGGCGTGGTGGCTCAAGCCTGTAATCCCAGCACTTTGGGAGGCCGAGACGGGCGGATCACGAGGTCAGGAGATCGAGACCATCCTGGCTAACACCGTGAAACCCCGTCTCTACTAAAAAATACAAAAAACTAGCCGGGCGAGGTGGCGGGCACCTGTAGTCCCAGCTACTCGGGAGGCTGAGGCAGGAGAATGGCGTAAACCTGGGAGGCGGAGCTTGCAGTGAGCTGAGATCCGGCCACTGCACTCCAGCCCGGGCGACAGAGCGAGACTCCGTCTCAAAAAAAAAAAAAAAAAAAAAAAAAGAGTAGTCAGTGAGGGCTGCTTGGATGAGGGGCCATTTGAGCACAATCTTGCATGAAGTGAGTGAGAGGGTCATGTAGGCAGACAGTGGCGGGGTCAGCAGTACTGCTTTCCAGACCCAGGGAAAATTCTGTACAAAGATCTGAAGTCAGGAACAACCCTGCTGTGTTAAAGGATCAGGGCCAGACACAGTCAAGCACAGAGATCCAGTGGCAAGTGAAAGAGACATGCTCCCTGCCCTGTAGAGCGTAGTCTACTGGGGCAACTGTCATTAACTTCATAAACAATCACACAGATCAAAGCAAATGTATACAGTGTGGTAAAGGCATAATTGAATTTGTGTTTCTTAATGATTACACGTCTACTATGAGGAGAGGGACTGAAGAGGGTCGATGCTTGGTGTCTGTCTACCATTCAACACTGTTCATTGCTTTCTCCTTTACTTCTCACTACCAATAACTGGACATAGCCCTGGATGCTCAGCCTGCTTCATGACAATCTGCTTCCTGGCATGTTTTCAAGAAGCATATTGATTTGTAAAAACTGTAACTACGAAATTTCTATGCGCACCAGAAGACAGAGGTCCTCTTTCCTTGCCTAACGCAGCCATGGCTCGTGGTCCCAAGAAGCATCTGAAGCTGGTAGCAGCTTCAAAGCATTGGATGCTGGATAAATTGACTGGTGTGTTTGCTCCTCGTCCATTCACCAGTCCCCACAAGTTGAGAGAGTGTCTCCCCCTCATCATTTTCCTAAGGAACAGACTTAAGTATGCCCTGACAGGAGATGGAGTAAAGAAGATTTGCATGCAGCGGTTCATTAAGATCGATGGCAAGGTCTGAACTGATGCAACCTACCCTGCTGGATTCGTGGATGTCATCAGCATTGACAAGACAAGAGAGAATTTCCGTCTGATCTATGACACCAAGGGTTGCTTTGCTGTACATCGTATTACACCTGAGGAGGCCAAGTACCAGTTGTGCAAAGTGAGAATGATCTTTGTGGGCACAAAAGGAATTCCTCATCTTGTGACTCACGAGGCTCACACCATCCACTACCCTGACCCCTCATCGAGGTGAATGATACCATTCAGATTGGTTTGGAGACTGGCAAGAGTATTGATTTCATCAAGTTCGACACTGGTAACCTGTGCATGGTGACTGGAGGTGCTAACCTGGGAAGAATTGGTGTGATCATCAACAGAGAGAAGCACCCTGGATCTTTTGACGTGGTTCATGTGAAAGACGCCAATGGCAACAGCTTTGCCACTCGACTTTCCAACATTTTTGTTATTGACAAGAGCAACAAGCCATGGATCTCTCTTCCCCGAGGAAAGGGTATCCGCCTCACCATTGCTGAAGAGAGAGACAAAGACCGGCGGCCAAACAGTGCAGTGGGTGAAATGGTCCCTGGGTGACATGTTAGATCTTTGTACGTAATTAAAAATAATGTGGCATGATAAAAAAAAAAAATGCTGAGCACGGTAGCTCACACCTGTAATCCCAGCACTTTGGGAGGCCAAGGCAGGTGAATCACCTGAGGTTGGGAGTTCGAGACCAGCCTCACCAACATGGAGAAACCCTGTCTCTACTAAAAATACAAAATTAACTGAGCGTGGTTGCCCATGCCTGTAATCCCAGCTACTTGGGAGGCTGAGGCAGGAGAATTGTTTGAACCCAAAGGGCAGAGGTTGCAGTGAGCCGAGATGGCTCCATTGCACTCCAGCCTGGGCAACAAGAGCGAAACTTCGTCTAAAACAACAACAACAACAACAAAAACGGGAACTATTAGTACCCTATCCTCTATCCCTGCACAGAAAAGTTGAAGGGAACTCAACCTGAAACTCATATATTAATAGTACTGATTTCCACTGCCATGCTAAAGAGCAAGTAAAGAGTCAAGAGCCAGTATGGTATAGTGGAAACAGCATAGACTTGGACTGAAATCCAGGTAGGCTCCAGTTCCAGCTCTGATAATGATCAACTACATAGCTTTAAACAGATGAGTTTAGCCCTCTAAGCCTCAGCTTTAAAAGGGGGATAATAATGCCTACTCTGGAGCATTATGAAGATGAAATCAGATCGTGTATATAAAGCATCTGATTCACAACAGAGGCCGAAAATGGATTATTATATTAATCACATCATAGAGAATCCTAACTAATCTAAAACACTGTGATATATGTGGTTTTTGTCTGAACCACAAAAAAATATTAAAATGGCCCATGCAAAATTGAAACAAGTAAACAGGTAAACTGAAAGGAGCTTGTAAATAATCGGACAAACCTGTTTAGTCCAATTATCCCAAGGCACATATTTAGTATCCATGAGAAACTGCTGGGGGTGGAATGAAAGGGGTATGGCGGAAGGTCAGTCAACTGCCTGTGGATGATTTCCTGGAAAAGTGTTTCTTTCCAGATCTCTTGTTTAGAGAGAGGTCAGACTGACCATGAGACACAGATGCTGAAGCCTCAAACATAGGAATAAGGTTCTACAAGGTCCAAACCCCAAAAAGATAATGCATTTTGATGATCCAGCAAGAAATTCTTATTAGTGCAGGAACTCTTGCCCACCATCTGCCAATGGAGGCTATAATGGCATTGTTGACTCCCACACTGCAAGCAGAGCCTTAATCATGTTTTACTAGGCCTTACAGATTACAGGAGCAGGCATGCCCTCTTAGCCCCAGGCCTGGCACCACCCATGCAAGGTAAGTAGTTTACAGGTGTGTCTGGGTCTACTTCAGGTCGGTCAGTTTAAGACAGCTACACAGGACCTTAACCCGGAGAAGGAGGTCAGCCCCAGGCAGAAGCTCCCACACCAAAGAAGAAAAAGCTGGGCACCAGCTTTTTCACTATCTCCTGGGCACCAAACTAAATTATGTTTAGATAGACTGGAATCAATGACAACAAATCCAAAAGAAAAGTAAAAAGTGGAAATAGCATTAAGAGCAAAAGCTTGTTGTTGTCTAATCAGGAAAAGCAGCAAAACGTACATTGCATTCAGATGTGCAGGTCAGTGGTCTATAGACTTTTCAGGCTTTGGGTACTTTCATCCAGCCACTTACCCTCCTCCTCATCACTTACCACAACAGCAGTGTAGGTTACTATGGTGCTGTGTAGCTTGCAAAGCATTCTGGAACACATGGTTTTGTTACAATCCTCATAGCAATCTGATGAACAAGGTTATTATTGTCCTCATTTTAAGGGTGAGGCCATTGAGACTCAGAAGAAAAAAATTAATTGATTTACACCAGGATCCACATGAAATAGATTTGGGAGCAGAGATTTGGACCCTGGGCTCCTGACACCAAGTTTTATTTTTGTGGCTACACATTTCATATTGTTGTGGATCTTTAATTGACAAAGGTAGTCCCACATTGGCATTGCAGCTGCCTGATGGGAGTGGGACAAAGTGCATTCTACCTGTGGCTCTGGGCTGAAGCCACATCACCACATAGAGAGTAGGTAGCTCAGAGAATCAGTCCAAATAGACCAAGTGGTCATCAGTCCAGAACTCAAGTTGCCAAATCTAAGGAAATGAGGTCTGAAAGTGGGATCTCAGCCAAAACAATAATGTCTCAAAAGCCAAGGTGATCCTGGGTAACTGTGTTCTCTTACTAGGCAAAAGTATGAGAGAGGCTTTTTTCCTCAGTTTCAGTAAAGTACGAAGTGTGGGTTGAACAGGATTAGTTGAAAATGTCTTCGAATCTATTAATAGAGTTGAAATAGACCAGGCGCGGTGGCTCAAGCCTGTAATCCCAGCACTTTGGGAGGCCGAGACGGGCGGATCCCGAGGTCAGGAGATGGAGAGCATCCTGGCTAACATGGTGAAACCCCGTCTCTACTAAAAAATACAAAAAACTAGCCGAGCGAGGTGGCGGGCACCTGTAGTCCCAGCTACTCGGGAGGCTGAGGCAGGAGAATGGCATAAACCTGGGAGGCGGAGCTTGCAGTGAGCTGAGATCCGGCCACTGCACTCCAGCCTGGGCGACAGATCGAGACTCCATCTCAAAAAAAAAAAAAAAAAAAAAAAAAAAAATAGAGTCGAAATAAATCATCTGCAGCTTTGTTTATGCATTTCCTCAAAGTCCTTAAGTATGGAACCCTGAAAGATTTTGATAGAGGCTTTTGCTTTTGTATTATACTCTCTAAAATTCTCATAACTTGTTTTACTAGTTAACAGAAATGTGTGATGTTACAACTCTTAGAATGTGAGGGACGTGTGGGCATTTCCTTTGATTGCCAGTTTTTCTCCACAAACCGTAGTAAACGTAGGCTCCATGAGGACAGGGATTCTTCTCTGAGTCACTCATCAATCCTCAATGCCTAGCACATAACAGAACTCAATAAATATTTCTATCTGTTGTATGAATAGTGGGGACATTTTACATTGCCTTTTGGCAGAAACAGGTACTTCTTTTAAATCTTAACTAAAAATAGATTCCCTTATTATAAAATACAGTAATTAGCTTGGCAAAACATCATGTATCTTCCCCCTTTCCCTGATGATGAAAGTTGTAATGAAGACATACCTTATTTATTGCTTTTCCAAGAGCATGTAGGCCTCAAGACTACTCCATGGTTATGCATACAACAGATAAAATATGTTACGTGTGAAAGGTACGAATTATGTAGGTGGTAGCTTTCAATAAGGGTCAAGGATCCCATATCACAGTCTTACCCAAGGGGTTATGGTTCCACATTCTATGTGACTTTTCTGTAAGGAAAAACCTGTTTATATTATCTGAGCCCAGAACTTAACTCCGTTTTACATATGAACACAAAGCATTTTTGCTTCATGTTAATATATATGAAATTTCCAGGAATGCAAATATCATGTAAATTGAGGAAAGATTGAGACTTGTTTTGTTTGGAAATTTACCAAAAGTAATGGACTATTGAAGAAAATCACCATCAACAAATGCTTATGGTATTGGAGGCACCAATGAAAGAGCAGCTGTCTCAGTTTTTGTAACTATTGCATTTACGATGATAACATATTAACTTTCAAATTTACTTATTTAGACTTTCACTTCCATTCATGAAAGATTAATGGCTACAGGAATTATCCTTCTTCCGTGCACAAATTGAAAATGAGATAAAATATATGAAACAACAGTTTTCAGACATTAAACAACTGGTAATGCTGGACCGTGAACCCTGAAAGAAGAGAACCAGTTGAACTGAATGCTATGATTGCCCTAGCTTCCTGCCTGGAGGCAGTTTTCAAGCCACAGCATGCAGCCAACAGTCTCACTGAGTTAAGGAAACAGAGATCAAAGTTAAGGAAGGCAAGGTGACTAGATTTGTGGGACAAAGTACTGGAAAGGAGAAAGCTACACAGAGAGAAAGAGGGAGAAAGCACACTCTCAAGATTTGCAAAGGGTTCTCTCAAATCTTTGACTAAATACTAATAAATATGATATATCATAGGGAAGAAAAATCAGTAGATAGGATAGATAGCAATTTACACACTGTAGAAGAGAAGATCAGGGGCCGGGCGCGGTGGCTCAAGCCTGTAATCCCAGCACTTCGGGAGGCGGAGACGGGCGGATCGTGAGGTCAGGAGATGGAGACCATCTTGGCTAACACGGTGAAACCCCGTCTCTACTAAAAAATACAAAAACTAGCCGGACGAGGTGGCGGGCGCCTGTAGTCCCAGCTACTTGGGAGGCTGAGGCAGGAGAATGGCGTGAACCCGGGAGGCGGAGCTTGCAGCGAGCCGAGATCGTGCCACTGTACTCCAGCCTGGGCGACAGAGTGACACTCCGTCTCAAAAAAAAAAAAAAAAAAAGAAGAGAAGATCAGTATTCTTGATGACATAGCAATAGTATCTCAACAAAATAAAGCACAAAGAGAAAAAGACTAGAAAAAATTAACAAAGCATCAGTGATGTATGGAGGAAGAGCAGAAGGTAAGTGGTCTAAACCATGTAAAACTGGAATAGCAAATAGAATGGGTAAGAAGGACAGAAAAAACCTTTAAAGAAATCATGGCTGAAATTGTCAAAATTTGATGAAAGCTCTAAACTCTCAGATTCAGATGCTCAAGCAACTTCAAGAAAAATAAACATAGAGAAATTCAAACTAAGAAAGATCATAAAATCAGTCATAAAGAAAAAAATCTTAAAATTTCCAGGAGAGGGATGATGGGACACGTTACACAAAGAGGAACAAAGATAAAAATGACAGCAGACTTCTCATCAGAAATTTTGCAAGCCAGAAGGCAATGAAGCAACATCTTTAAACTACTACTAAAAAAAAAAAAAAAAAAAAAAAGCTTTGAATTCTATACCCGGATAAAATAGCTTATGAAAGTGAAAATAAAAGAGTCTTATTTAGATACACAAAAGCTGAAAGAATTCATCACCGGAAGAATGCACTACAAGCTACATGAAAAAATGTCTTTCAGACAGAAGGAAAATAATATAAATGGAAATTTGCATCTACACCAGGGAGTGAAGAGTGTGGAAATGATGAGTGTGTAGGAACATGTAAAATACTTTTTCTTCCAAATTTAATCCCCTTAAAAGATACAGATTATTTAAAGCAGCAATAATAGCATGTATTGTGGAGACATGTATGACAAAACAGCATAATGTATGACAATAACATGTAAGAAACAGCAGCACAAGGACAGAAGGAAGAAAATGAAGACATACTATTGTAAGGTGCTTATACTATATGTATATAATTTGAAGGTAAACTATGAGTTAGATGTGTATTATAAACCTTAGAGCAACAACTAAAAAATAAAACAAAGACACTCCAATTAAAGGATGGAGATTATCAGATAAAAAAGCAAGGCCTAACTACTGTGCTGTCTGTGAGAAAAACATTTTAAATATAAAGAAACAGAAAGATTAAAAATAAAATGATGGAAAAAGACATACAATGAATACACAAAACAAAACAAAGTTGAAGGAGCTATATTAATATCATATAAAGTAAATTTCAGAACAAGAAATATTCCTAAAAGTAAAAATCAGGCATTTCTTTTTTTTTTTTTTTTTTTTTTTTTTTTTTTTTTTTTTTTTTTTTTTTTTGAGGCAGAGTCTTACTCTGTCGCCCTGGCTGGAGTGCAGTGGCACGATCTCGGCTCACTGCAAGCTCCGCCTCCAGGGTTCAAGCTATTCTCCTGCCTCAGCCTCCCGAGTAGCTGGGATTACAGGTACATGGCACCACGCCCAGCTAATTTTTGTATTTTTTTAGTAGAGATGGAGTTTCTCCTTGTTGGTCAGGCTGGTCTCCAACTCCCCCCCAATCTCAGGTGATCCACCCGCCTCAGCCTCCCAAAGTGCTGGGATTACAGGCCTGATCCACTGCGCCCATCCAAAATCAGGAATTTCTTAATGGTAAAGATGTCAATTCATCAAGAAGACATAACAATCTTAGATGTTTATGCACCTACTAAAAGACATAATAATCTTAAATGTTTATGTACCAGGGACATAAAAGCTTGATAGAACCAAAAGGAGAAGTAAAATATTTTGCAATTTCAACACTCCTCTATCAGTAATTGATACAAATAGAAAGTCAATAAGAAAATAGATTTGAACAACACTATAAGAAAAGTTGACCATCATTTATGGAACACTCCACCCAACTATAGAACATTCATGAAGATAAATTATATTCTAGGTCATAAGAGAAATATACTTATTTAACCCTTATTTTTAAATTTCAAATATAAGGACAGAGTGTAGGAAATATTTAGTAGAATATTGCTCTTACTTATTACAAATCTGAAATTATTCATTGTAACAAGGAGCAGGCATCTAACTATTAATACTTGATAACATTTTCTTATATAGCAACAGAGAATTTCTACACTGAAATACCTTTTATTTTTCTTTCATATTATGTATGACATCATATTTAATTGTATAACAATTTGTGTTTAAGTTACCTTATCAATAGTTTTCATAGCAGAGAAAAGATTATTATAAGCTAGTTATAAAAAGGGGCTTTGGATCTGATGGAGTATGAAATCACTTGTCTGGAACACAAAGGAATGTTTTGATCTTCCTGTTATCTTTACCAATACTCTGATGGAAAATCTACAAGTGAAGTAGGATTTTTCACATATCTACATACTACAAATTCCTCCACTTGTCCAAATGATATGCTAAGGTAGGCCTCTATAAATTTGAACTTTGTATGCAGAGATCTCACAGTTGCAAAGGAATTACTAGTATTACAAATAAAATTGAGTACAGTAGTGGCATGACCATCCTAGATATAGAAAGTATGTTCTTATTAGTACAGCTGACAGTTGCAGTTAATTTTTCTAGGAGCCCCATCATATGGTCCGTATCATATTTATAGTTCATACGTTTTCTTTATGTAAAACGGGTGAATAGACAAGATTCTTTTAACCCAAATGAAAACCCCGCATTTATCTATTCTTGTTAGGTTTTATCATGGTGATTTGTGAATCGTAGTTCTTCCACTGAGATAATTTTGAATATCAATTCTGATGAACTTTATATAGTTGCCTCCTATCCTCTGTTTAGGGTCAGGGATAAATTTGATTAGCATGCCTTTAGCAGGGTGTGAAATATCTTCGATATTTCAAAAAAAAGTCTTTGATACATTTATGCCTTTTAGTCAATCATTATTGTTTTGTGGAAAAAAAAAAACCCTCTAATATATTTAGCACTATAGATTCCAAAGCTGGGAGTTTCCAGGAGCAGCACACTAAAAGTCCCTTAGTGACCTTTGTCTCTCAGCTCCACACCCAGCTCTCTGTACCACGGAAACTGGAATTCTGCAAACTACATTCTCCAAACTCTCTTGTCATTGTGGTCAGTGAAGATATTTTATATAACTGTCTTATTAAATCTATTGAGACTTAATTTGTGGCCTAACGTATGGTCTATCCTGGAAAATGTCCTATGTGCACTTGAGAAGAATATGTATACTATTGTTGGGTATACAATGTTCTGTATGTCTGTTAGATCTAGTCAATTTATTGTGTTGTTTAAGTGCTTGGTTTCCGTATTTAGCTTCTGTCTTGGTCTGTCCATTTTTGAGAGTGGGGTATTAATGTCTCCAACTGGTATCATACAACTGTTTCTCTGTTTCTGTGAAGTTTTGCTTCATATACGATGGTCGGTCCTTAGGTGTGTAAATATTAATATTTATAATTATTATGTCTTCTTACTGAAGTGAACCTTTTATTAATAAATAATGTCCTTGTTTCTTGCAAACATTTTTGATTTAAAGTTTATTTTGTCTGACATTAGTACAGCTACTCCTGCTCCTTTTTGGACACTGTTTGCATGGAATATCTTTTTCACCCTTCCACTTTCAATCTATTTGTGTCTTTAGATGTAAAGTAAGTGTCTTATAGACAGTACACAGTTGAATTTTGTTTTTTAATACATTCTGCTGATCTCTGACTTTTGATTGGAGAATTGAACTCATTTACATTTAAAGTAATGACTGATAAGGAGCGACTTACTTCTGTCATTTTGCTATTTGTTTTCTATATGTCTTACACTTTTTTGTGGTCCCTCACTTTCTGAATTGCTGTCTTCTTTTGTGTTTAGTTGATCTTTTACAGTGAATTATTTAAATTCCCTTCTCATTTCATCTTATATGTATTCTATAGCTATTTTCTTTGTGGTTAACATGGGGATTATATTTAACATCCTAAAGTTGTAACACTCTAACTTGAATTTATACCTTAAATTCAATAACATACTTAACATGCTTAAGTTCAATAACATACAAAAACTTTCCTCCTTTAACAGCTCCATTCCCACCTCTTTTGTGTTTTGGTGTCACAAAATTACATCTTTGTATAATTTTGTGTGACACATATTGTGTGTCCAAAACATAAACTAATAATTCTTCAGAATGCATTAACCTCCTAAATCATATGAAAAACAAAATGTGAATTTACAAATCAGTTTACAATAATAATAGCTTTTAGACTAATAATTGTTCCTTTTAATGTTTTAGTCTCTTAAATCATGTAGAAAACAAGAAATGCAGTTACAAATCATTATTACAATAATGCTAGCTTTTGTAATTGCCAATATATTTACCTGTATTTATAGCTTTATTTCTTCACATAGCTTCACGTGATTATCTGGTGTCTTTCCATTTCAACCTCCAGGACTCCCTTGATCTTGGAGGGCAAGTCTAGTGATAACAAACTTCCTCCGCATTTATTTGGGAATGTCTTAATTTCTTTCTCACTTTTGGAAGACAGTTTTGCCAGATGTAGGATTCTTGATTGACAATTCGTTTGGGTTTTTTTCTAGCACCTTGAATATATTGGCCCACTGTCATCTGCCTCTAAAGTTCCCAATGATTATCTGTGGATAATCTTATCATGGATCCTTTGTATATGATGAGTTGCTTCTCTCTTACTGCTTTCTCTCTTTGTGTTTGGCTTTTGAAAGTTTGATTATAATGTTCCTCACTGTGGGTCTCTGAGTTTAACTTACTTAGAGTTCTTTGAGCTTCTTGAAAGTTTACATTTATGTCTTTCATCAAATTTGGGATGTTTCTAGCCATTATCTCTACAGACATTCTCTCTATCCCTTTCTGGCTCTCTTTTCTTCTGAGACTTCCACAATGTGTATATTGGTCCATTAGATGGTATCCCACAGATCCTTTAGGCTCTGTGCAATTTTCTTCACTTTTTTTTTTTTTTTCGCTGTTCCTCAGACTTGATTTCTATTATCCTATCTTCAAGTTTGCTGGTTCTTTCTTCTGCCTGCTCAAATCTACATTTGAATTCCTCTACTGAGTTTTTCATTTTGGTTATTGTATTTTCTGCTCCAGAATTTCTTTTTGGTTTCTCTTTCTGTTTTCTATTTGTTGGGGTTGCCATTTTGTTCATACATTTTATTCTTGGCATTCTCTACATCTTGTAGTTTGTTGAACATCTTTAAGATGGTTATTTTAAAGTCTTTGTCAAGTTGCTATGCCATCAGGTCTTTTTCAGAGACAGTTTCTGTTAATTCTTTTTTCCTTTGAATAAGCCATATTTTCCTGCTTCTTTGTATGCTTTGCAATTTTTTGTTGAAAACCAGGCATCTGAATCTAATAATATGCTAACTCTGGAACTCGGGTTCTCCCCCTTTCCCAGGATTTTCTGTTTTTTGTGTTTATATTTTATTGTTTGTGTTTCTGATGTTTTAGGCTGTCACTGTGCCAAAGATTAGTGTCAGTTGTAAACTTTAGGTCTTTGCAGGCCTTTTCTGAACCTGGGTCTTTTCCTGGTTATGTGCAGTCACTTTCTAATGCTCCCCATATATGCAGTTGTTTTCAAATGTTATAGTCTTCAACGTCTGGCACCCAAAAGAGAGAAAAAAGGAAAATGAAGGGAGACAGAAAAGGGCACCAGCCTTTTAAATCTCCTGGAAATCACTTCTGCTAGAGGGGAAGGGCTTGCAAAAATGGGGTGGAGGTGCAAACAAATGGCCATTAGCCTCTTTGTCCGTATGTCTGTGATCAGAAGAAGCAATCAGTGATCCAAACACAGATCCCTGATGTTTGGAGGACAGGATCCTTTTTGCCCACCCCAGTGCCTACAAGCTGCCTACAAGTCACTCCAGGAACTCCAGGAACTCATGAACAGGTGCCTGTCATGTAGCTGGGGTGGAGGATGAGTACTGCTGCTACCTGCTAAGAGCTAAAACTGACCAACATTAAATGCAATTTACTGCCTAAGCCTACCCCTGGAATTTGCAACCTTCTATAGATTCCTGAGTTCCAAAATGTTACATCAGACAGATTCTGCCATTACAATGCTTGCTTAGATGGGGAGAGAAATTCCTGGTGCCTTCTCCTCTGCCATCTTCCTAGAATCCCTAGACATACAAAATTGCTACATACAAAATTAAAATATTAAGAAACAATTAAAAGTATAATGGCCACAGGATAAAAGAAGTAGTATTTTAACTATAGGATTTTCTAGGATGAGGAAGGTTTTCCATTTGACTATAAATCCCTTAAGGGCAGGAACTCCATTCATCCAATAGATGTTAGTTGAACATTATTTCATGCTAGACTCATTCAGGTGTTTTATATTACTTCAACTCAAAGTTGAATAATTTAATTCTAGGACAAAGCAGGAGTCTGAACTTTTATCTAGACTAGTGGTTTACAAACCTCTTTTTGGCCTTCTAGCTCTTTCGTCAAATGAAAGTTCATATAGAAGTCCAATAAATCCAGTAGTCATGAGTAAAGCTTCTCCATTTGAGCAGGTACCTCAGAAAGTCCAGAGCCCAAGCAACTACTGCCCCACTGCCCCCACCCGACCCAGTGGTCCCCAGGGAGTGTTCAACAGACACACCAAGGCCTTATGGAGCATTATTTGAGAACTCCTGATCTACTGAACCCATCATTTTATAACATAGATAGGAAACTGAGACATAGATATAGAGAGCTGCCCAAGGCCACACAGCTGATGGTGGTGAGTCCACTTACAACAGAGACTGTGATGATCGAGGTTCATGGGGTCACAGAGTTTTACAGGTCCCAAGTCTGAAGGAATTCAAATTCAAACCTGGCCAGAAGGATTCAAGTTATATAAAAGGGGATACAAATTTTTTAATTGAAAACACAAGATAATGAGGTTATATGTCATGTCTGGATACTTGTATTCATGTGTATATTTTGTCATATTCATATTTGGGAGAAGAGCTAACAATTTTTGTGCAAAGATGATTTTAGGAACTAAGTCAGAAAAACCAATATAGTTTTCATCCTGATGCATGACTTACGTACAATTAAAAACACCATTTCTGGTTGGTTTTAGGAAAAACGTACCAGATTTGTAGATTAGAAAATTGGTTGAACATGTTTACTGTTTGGAAGTGGATGGAGTGGTACCAAAATGCAAGAGCATTTTTAAATTTTTTATTATGTAATATTATTAGAGATTTACTTTTAAATTATTTCCATGTGCTGAAACTTGTTCCACTATAGTAAAGCTTTAGTAAAATTACATAAGCACATGAACTAGAAATGCAATTATGTGTAATTAATGTTACCAATGTAATTGAAGCACATGACCTTACTATATAATTTATAAATCTGTACACAATTAATTTTGTGTGATCTTTTTGATCTCTTTTTACAATGCATTACTTCTCTAAGTTCTGTGAATTCCAAAAACCTATTACTAAGAGCATTTTTAGATTAGCACACATCTATGACACCCTTAATAAAATATTCATCCCCTTGTCATTCTGGCTCTTGATTTGACAGATTAGGCAATAGCTCTAGTTGAGAGAGCCAAATTGGTTCTCCACTTAAAAGACAGAAATTATGCTCTTCTTCATAATTATCTACACTCTCATTGTTATCCTCATCTACCACCACAGTTACCATGCAAAGCATTGATTAAATATTTCTTTGTACATTTCACAAAGGTTTTACAAGTGCATATTTACTGCCTTCCAGAAAATAATAATTTAAAAGGAATATATGTTAATTATCTGTTTGAAACTGTCGATGTGAGCTAAATCTTTAGTACCTCTAATTTATACCCAGGTACTTGAAATTTTAAATAGCAGTTCCAAAAAAATCAAAAGCTTTTTGACCAAATGTATTATTATGGGGAAGGGAATTCCTACAGAAACAAGTAATTGCTAGAACTTTTATTTCATTAACTTAGGAAACTCCTCTTCAATGATTGTTGATCTCAATATGGTTATTGTCTCATGAGGCCTTCATGAATTGGCTGGGGAGAGTCTCTGGCATTTGTTTGGAGCTTTTAAGGAGTTAGCACTTCCAGCCTGTCTCTTTTCTCCATTTATCCTTCTATTAAGAGCCTCTAGTTAGCAACTGCTCTCTCTTCAGTGGCTGTAGGGTTTTATGCAGCTAATTTTTATCCCTTGAGTATAGTCATTAGACCCTTGATTACCAAGAGCAGAGATTTGCTCAGGCCACCTTAATAAAAATGGGAATATATTATAAATATAGGTGAGTACCAGAGCTTAAATGCTATGAGACTATTAAGTAATTCTTGAGACAACTCTCCTCTCCACCTCTCTTACGGCCCATGTGGTCTCTCTTTCAAAGTACCACTGCTTTGCTCTCTCTGTCTGCCCCATCTTTCTGTGAAGCTACTCTGTATTCCCCAGGAATTTTGGGACTTACACCCCAAGAAACAGTTTTGGGGCCGGGTGCAGTGGCTCATGCCTGTAATCCCAGCACTTTGGGAAGCCGAGGAGGGTGGATGAAGAGGTCAGGAGTTCAAGACCAGCCTGGTCAAGATGGTGAAACCCCGTCTCTACTAAAAATACAAAAATTAACTGGGTGCAGTGGCAGGCGCCTGTAATCCCAGCTCCTTGGAGGCTGAGGCAGGAGAATCGCTTGAACCTGAGAGGCAGAGGTTGCAGTGAGCCGAGGTCGTGCCACTGCACTCCAGCCTGGACGATAGAGTGAGACTCTGTCTCAAAAAAAAAAGAAAAGAAAAGAAAAGAAAAGAAGAAGAAGAAATAGTTTTGAAGGAAATTAATGAGGTTGGCTTAGCTAATTACTAACCTCCTATAGGGCAAAACCTTCACATCTGGCCTTGGGTTTCATGCTCTAAGTTGGCCCCATCAGAAGCCATGCCTGCACAGCTAAGTCAGATACTGCCTCACTAAGCAGGAGGCTATGGCCAGTGTGTTTTCTACTGTTTAAAAAAAAATGACAGGAGGCACTGTAATTGACATGTCCAATATATATATAATCAGAAGTCACACATGCCTCAGCCTTGGATAGCTACGAAAGGATTTTATCCAATGATACCTCCTTATTGTACACTGAATTAGTAATTCCCAAGTTTTGGGCTTCTACAGAAGAAAACTTTAACAAAACTCAACCCTATTGTACTTTGAATGATATATTCACAACCATCTTCCTTTGTTCGAGTATTCAGTTATGTTTTGAATAATTAAGCAGGAAATCTAGCCTGAATATTCTAGCCATGTCAAATTCCACTGGTTTATCTGTACAGCTAAAAATAATTACACTCATGTGCTGTTAATGAACAGATCAGACTGCTTCACATTCTTGCCTGCATTCAGAAAATCAAAAGGTAGGTTACCCTGCTTTTTGCTAAATTTCTAGTGATATTAATTTGGGGAACAGAGTCTATAAACTTTAAGTTCTAATGCCCAGCTTTTGGAATTATGATTTTTTTAAGTTTACCATTTGAACATATAATAATCACCAATATTTCAGAAGATTGAAAAATGAAATATATTTGAACTTTGCTAACCACTTTCTCCCTCAGTATTTACAGACCTCCACTAATTGAGATGACGCACTTCTTCAAAAATAAAGATGCTGTTCAAATACTTTCAGTGTTTGCTTAATTAAAAAGGACATTGGAAAAAATGTCCTTGTATGCCCACTAATAGCAGTTTGGAAGCGACACTTCCTATTCATTATATGATCACCATTTTCCTTCAAAATAATCATTCAAATACATGGATTTCTCAGTTCCAAGAAAACTAAAGCTGACATGTAATAAACTGAGAGTTAAATACACATCCATTATTGTGGGGCCAACAAAGCCTGTGTTACTCAGTCTGATAACACAGTTGTACATAAATTCCATGCATCTGCTTCTATCTAATATGTGCACATATTTACTCTGAGGAAACGGGAAAGCAAAACTGGGCTCAAGAGTAGTAATGTAAACAGTATCGCACCTACGCTCAGCAGGAATCGTTTGCACACCTGTCTTTCTTGGAAATGTGTCAACCAGTTGTTTTCTCAGGTTCATGTACAATTTCATCGGGCCCTGGAAACACCTCCTCCACATTCACAGTGCCAACCATGAGAGTCCAGTTTGTTTCTGAGTGAGGAGATGGGAAAGGGCTGGTGTGGAAACCAAGTCTGTGACTGTTTCAGATGCACCAATGGTCTCCCAAAGGTTGATTTTTACCACCTTTGAAATAGTACTCTCTGAAGGCCCTTCCCTCATCTTTACAGATTGGCATTTTGATTTTTAAAAATGAAGAGGAAAAAAAAAAGGAAATAGAGAAATGGGACCACGTACAGAAAAACTAGGATAAAGCTTCATTTATTCAGCACCCACTGTATGTCAGGCCTGTGTCAGTCTTTAAAGATAGAGCAGTAAACAACTTTCTACTTCGACTTCTAAGCAATAAATTGGCTTAAGTTTACTGCAGACTTGGAGCAAAGTCTCTAAAGAGTGTGGTAATAAAATGAAGAATCTGGAACATTAGAGAAGGAATGCTTTTGTTTAGTGGGTGACTCTTCAAATAACATAATTTTCTAAATTTTTAAATGTCATACAGTTATGATTTTGTAATCTAACATAAACATAAAGTTTAGGCTGGGCATGGTTGCTCACACCTGTAATCTCAGCACTTTGGGAGGTCGAGGTAGGAAGATCACTTGAGCTCAGGAGTTCGAGACCAGCCTGGCCAAGATGGTGAAACCACGTCTCTACAAATAATACAAAAATTAGCCAAGCGTGGTGGCTCACGCCTGTAGTTCCAGCTACTTGGGAGGCTGAGGTGGGAGGATCGCTTGAGCCAGAGAGACAGAAGTTGCAGTGAGCCGTGATAGGGATAAATTTTTTTAATTTTTAAAAAAATAAACATAAAGTTTGATGAAATTCATACATTAAGAAATTTAATTTGCTAGGCCAGGCACTGTGGCTCACGCCGGTAATCCCAGCACTTTGGGAGGTTGAGGCAGGGAGATCGCCTGAGCTTACCAGTTCGAGATCAGCCTGGGCAACATGGCAAAACCCCATCTATACTAAAAATACAAAACCTAGCGAGGCGTGTTGGCACGTGCCTGTAGTCCCAGCTATTCGGGAGGCTGAGGTGGGAGGATGGCTTGAGACTGGGAGGTGGAGCTTGCAGTGATCCAAGATTATAGCACTGCACTCCATCCAGGGTGATAGAGCCAGATGTGGTCTAAAAAAAAATTAATTTGCTTTTAGCCCAATGGTGACAAATATTGATTTATCCACTCATGAATGTATATGTAGTTATAAAATAATACAGCACAAAGTTCTAGCTACATAGATATTAAGGAGGCAAAGAGAAGGAATCCTAACCCAGCCTGGGGAGGAGTAAGAGAGGGAGTTTGGGAGGGCTTCCTGGAAGCAGTGACCACTGAGAGTTCAAACCAGAGAAGGAGTGAGGTCAAAGGAAGAACATTCTCTACAGAGAACAGAGCAATAAAAAGGAACTGGAGAACTAAAATAACTCTTCTTAATGTCTTTACTGTCTTCTATGTGGGTCGTTGGGGGAAGAGCACTAGAAGAGGTTGAATATATCTAGAACATACACTATGACTGAAGTGAGGTTGAGAGACGAGGCTAGAGAGATAAGCAGGAAGAAAATCAGAGAGAGCCTTGAGCACCACCGCATTAGGAAAAGGCTGCCGTATTAGGAAAGGCTGTTCAATATGATGTAATAAAACCTAATTATTGTAGGTTCATGAGCGCTTATCCAAGAAAGGTCCTGTCGCTTTCATACCCTGGCAGGATATTAAAGATATTTCCATATTGAAAACCTTTCCCTAATTCGCATTTCTGTGACACTGTCCTCTACTCTTTCATTTTCCCATTCTAGCTCTTAGGCCTGGTGGCAATTCTGTAAGAGTGCCAAAAAGGAAGTACAAGCTATAAAAAATAACTATACCATTTTTAAAACGAAACAAAACAAGTCACCAAAAAAAGTCTGCTTCAATTTTGCTTTCTGGGCTGCAAAGATCATGACCATTAGGAAGCTGAATTGAAGAAAAGCCCTACTTATTTTGCCCAATGTTTTCCTCAAACAGAAGAGTCTGAATGTGTTGCTGTGTCCAGAGATTTGCTGGTATGTGGTTCAGATGCTTCTCCAGTCGAAGCTTTATGTGAAAATTTAAGAGGTGTAGGGCTCACCAAAGCCCCATAGGGAGCTATCAATCTGTGTCACGGGGTGGATTCTAAATCCTTGTGAGTAATCCCCGCCTGCCTTCTCTCCCCCAGCTCTCTCCCCAGCACCATGTAAGGTAAGTTCAGCCAGCAAACTCAGATCTGGCTCTCTTTCCCCTTGAGAACGTTGCTTCTGCCTCTAACACACATGCAGACGGTGAACTGGGCACATTGCTTTCTACGTTTATGAAGGTCACAGACTCTTATTGCTAGAGTGACCAGATCTCCTAGGGGACCAGGCACAGTCCCAGGTGGTGTCTGTGCTGTCAATATAAATCCCAATTTCTAACCACCTTCAGCAGGAGTTCTACCTCTGCTTGCAAGCCTCTCTCCCATTTATTCCACAGAGCAGCTTATACAATGGAACTCCCGTGAATTCCAGTAAAACATAAGAATTTGAGAAACACTCTAGAGATTATGGTTGAGAGTTTGGCCTAAATTTTATGTGTTCCAGGAACCTTCAGATGAATTATATAATTACATTTAATAAATCCTTGTTGCACTCCTCCAAAAAATAAATGGGTAATTTTTTAAAGCATAAGGAAGGCCCATCTCCCATCCCAAGCAAAGGTAATCAAGGAACTCAGAAAACCTAGGGCAAAGCGTTGAGTGAAAGCAGACCTGGGAAGAAGTCATGTGAAGCACCATTCATGAGAAAATGGTGTTTGGGGCCTGGCGCGGGGTCTCACACCTGTAATCCCAACACTTTGGGAGGCCGAGGTGGGGGTGGGGGGATCACCTGAGGTCAGGAGTTCAAGACCTGCCTGGACAACATAGTGAAACCCTGTCTGTACTAAAAATACAAAAATTAGCCGGGTGCGATGGCGTGTTCCTGTAATCCCAGCTACTCAGGAGTCTGTACAAAATTAGCCGTGTCTGTACAAAAATTAGCTGGGTGCGATGGCGTGTTCCTGTAATCCCAGCTACTCAGGAGGCTGAGGCAAGATAGTCGCTGGAACCCGGGAGGCAGAGGCTGAGTGATAGGTCGGATTTGCATTTGAAACCAGTTCCAGCGGTTCACAGTGGCTCCTATAATCCCAGTACTTTGGGAGGCTGAGGCAGGCGGATGGATCACGTGATGTCAGAAGTTCAAAACCAGCCAGGCCAACAGGGTGAAACCCCATCTCTACTAAAAATACAAAAAATGAGCTGGGCTTGGTGGCACGTGCCTGTAGTCCCAGCTACTTGGGAGGCTGAGGCAGGAGAATCGCTTCAACCCGGGAGGCAGAGGTTGCAGTGAGTAGAGATCGTGCCACTGCACTCCAGCCTGAATGACAGAGCAAGGCTCCGTATCAAACAAAAAAAAAAAGTCGTTTGGCCATGCTATCAGTCATCGGATCTGGCTCCTACCTATAAGCTGAGTGGACAGCATGTTACTAATAATGATTTCCCCATCGTCTCTGGCCTTTGAACAGCATATTCAGCAGTTTCTGGTCCTTTGGCCCTTTCTCCTTCCCTGAGTCTTTTACAGAAGACTCTGAACTGATGTTTCACTGGTTTTATTTTGTATACATGTACGTATGTATTGGAGATGGGGGTCTCACTCTGTCACCTAGGCTGGAATGCAGTGGCATGATCATAGCTCACTGCAGCCTTCAACTCCTGGGTTCAAGCGATCCCCCTCAGCCTCTGGAGTAACTGGGACTGCAGGCATGCACCACCACACCTGGATAATTCTTTTTTTTTTTGCAAGATGGGATCTCGCTGTGTTGCCCAGACTGGTCTCCAACACCTGACCTCAAGCAGTCCTCCCACCTTGGCCTCCCAAAGTGCTAGGATTACAGGCATGAGCCACCACACCCCGAGCCTGGTTTTATTTTTTAAGAACAAACTTACTGAGGTATAATGGACATAGAACAAATAGCACATATTTTTAAAATTACAGTTTAATTGGTTTTGAGGCATGTTTATTTCTATGAAGTCTCACCACAATCAAGATAATGAACATATCCATCACCCCTAAAGTCTTTTCCTGCCCGCTGGTAACTCCTCCCTTTCCCTACTCATGCTCCCCAGCTCCCATACCCAGCCATCTTTCTTTTGGCTTGAAACAAAACAAAACAAACAAGAAACTTTTTTTAAAGTTCTTCTTTTCAAATTCTTTTTTAATTGCCTAATTGAAACCTTCTGAAGCTGTAAGGTTTCTTGCTAATCCATATGAAACACAACCAGCAATCTGCTTAGTTGTCTGGCACACTTTTCACATTAAAAAAAAATAATAAATAAAATACAAGAAAATTCCAAGGGAGCAAAGAGTGCATTTGGCTTATTTAACAAGCATAAGGAAAAGAAGTATTTGCTTTAGCTTAAAGCCATCGAGAGCATTCTTTCCTATGGAAAAGAGAATGCCAGGAACAGCTAGACATTAAAATGGTCCAAGTTTTTATTAAAAAGTGAGAGATGGCATTGCTAAAGGAAATGCCTTCTTAGATAACAGAAATAAATCCTGTTTCACCTGAGTGGAATGCCTTCTGTTTCCACAAAGCTATCAGTTATAAAGCAGCTTCTCCAGCAGTACTTTAACTAACTGGAAACTTCAGCTTTGAAAACAATGCTCAAAGTGTATTCTTGGTTTGGATTGCATCTGCTCTAGGGCAGGGAGTAGGGAGGGAATCCATTTTTGTAAGTGACGGGAAACGTTTGGAAAAGCACGTTTCTGAGTGTCCAGAGATGGTTCCATGAGCTAACTGCGTGGGTCCACATACGAGTCATTTCATTTCAGCTTCTTCTTGGTATAATGAGAAGACTGAAGTAGAAGAATCCTCGCAGTCCTTCAAGCTCTACATTTCATAGGCTGGGACCTTGTCAAGGATATCTTCGTCCAACAAAGGGGCTCCGCTGGTTAAGATTTACCCAGGAGTGCAAAGAAGAAAAGCATTCGCCCTAAGAAAGCTTCCCTTCCCATAGCCTTTCCCTGTGGAAGGCTGTGTATTACAATAGCTATTGTTGTAGAGCTATTATACAATTCCAGATGATGTAAACAGAAAACAAATCTATTGAAATTTTAACATATTGCCAGAAAGTATGGAGAACAAATGCCACAGAACTGCTCTTGTGAGAAAATACTGCTGGTCCTGGATGCCACAATTTAGCCTGGAGTAACTTGTGATGCATCTTTTGTAGCAAACACTAGCATGCCCGAGAGAGAATCTTCCTGGTCTCTGTTTTTACGTGTCAGCAGCTCCGAGTTCAGGGCCCTAGTCGAACACTTTCCAGCCTTTTTGATGCCATGGCACCATAGAGAGTTATATTTTGACATGTCCAGGAGCACTGGCCACCCCAAGCCCTAACCAGGCCTCTCCAATGGCTGCAGAATTCCATATCTCAATATTCCTCTCACCCATTCATGGCCACAGCCACTGGTTAAGAAGCTCTGCCCTGAACAGTTGCGTTACTTGGTGCCCTGTTTGCAGTGGGAGCAGGGAAAACACATACCAATTTTTACTTTCTACTTCTGTAATAAAGGGAGGTTGCAGATTTCTGTAAATTGGGTAATTCCCCAAACAGATGCAGGGCAGTGGAGGTGGGGAGGGAAGAGTGTCTAAGAGCATATGCCTGTATGCCCAGCTGTTACCGTGGACCTTGCCAAAACCACTTCTGCCGTGTGACAGCAAGAACCCTGTTTTGGATAAGACATGATTTCAAGGGGGCCTGATACCTCATGAGCATAAGATCTGCTGCCTCCCTGCAGCCACTCAAAGTAGCAATGCTAGATTCAGTGACCCCTTTCCTTCAAGGTTATAATTTCATGTATTGCCACGGAACCGGGCTCTGAGGCCCCTGCTTTAGAGGGTCCTATTCGGGCCTGCTACAGTTTTCAAGTTTGTCTCCTCCAAATCTCATAGTGAAATTTGGCCTCCAGTGTTGGAGATGGTACCTAGTGGGAGGTGTTAGGGTCACGGGAGCAAAGCCCTCCTGAATGCCTTGGTGCCGGCCTTGTGGTCATGAGTGAGCTCTCGCTCAGTTAGTTCCCCTGAGAGCTGGTTGTTAAAAAGAGCCTGGCCTTCCCTATCCCCACCATGTGGTCTCAGCATGCACTGGCTGCCCTCCACCTTCCATGAAGCCCCTGAGGCTGTCATCAGATGCCTAGTTTTCCAGGCAGCAGAATCATGAGTCAAATCAACCTCTTCTCTTTATACTTTACCCAGTCTCAGGTACTCCTGTAGAGCAACACAAATGGACTAAGACAGGGCCCTTCTCTGACCACACCCATCCTCACCAGGTGAGGACACCAGGGGACAAACGGGATGGCCTCACTCTCAGCCCACACCATACACTCTTTCTAGCCTATGCACCAGACTTAATTGCCTGCCCAAATGATCCTGAGCCTACTTCCAGGGCCAAAACAGGCCTCTTCCTAAGGGAGCAAAAATGGTATTATCGGGGGGCACACTCTGAAAACTGAGCAATGGTCAGTGGGTGACTGTTTTTCAGGGAGAGCATGTGGCTGGAGGGTCTGCGCTCCGGTGTGAAGGACAGAGCAGGGGGAAGATAAGGGAGGGGCTGCAGTGGAGGAGCACTACCTGTGTTCTTGGCCCTGACCTTGTGTCTATAGCACCCGCCCAAAAGTCTGGACTTCCAGGCTATCACCTGCCCTCAAAGCCAGATTATCTATGTCATGTGGCTTTCCAGATTTCCCTCGATACAAAACTGGAAATCATTTGGCTGCTAAATTGTAGAGCATCAAAACCCTCTGAGTCACGCTGTACAGAGCACATTTCACACCAAACTTAAAAATCCCATCAGACACGTAGTTTATGAAATTCACCTTTTAAATATAAGCTGTCACAATGGAGTTGACAGAAGCAACAAGCCAGGGAAAATGTCATTATCTTCAGTTTAAGGTCTTAATCTGACTAGGCAGTGAGTGAAATTATCCACAAAGTAATTCTCCAGAGAAGACCTCTAGTGACCTGAGTAAAGCAACCAAAGAGATTTTTTTTTTTTCCTGGTAGAGAAACTAAACATAAAAAGTCCAATCCCAAAGCCATACCTCTCCTTCACGGTGAAAAAGTGATTAAAGCTTTGTGTAGTTAAACAAACTACCTCCCAGCGCCATTATATTTCTTTCTGCTTTTCAACCTAGGTCTTCAGAAAGTGCCAGTCATTCTTATCTGGGAACTCAAATTTTACTGTAACACAATGACGATCTGAAAGCAATACAGGCTCTTGTCGTATCAAAAAAACCAGAGCTCTTTGATGTTTTCCAGCCACAGGTACCTCCTGACCCCTCCATCTTTGTTCATACCATCAAGTCTGCCCAGTGGCTTCGCCCCTCCTCTCTTCCTATTGAAATCCCAGCTCTTCTTCGAGGCCCAGCTCAAATTCCACCCCATCTGGTGGGGATCTTTCTCACAGCTCTGAATTCTGAGAGTGCTTGCTGTTCATGTCATTCATTTGGTATCTATCGTGTGTTGTTTTTGTCTGCTGATTTTCTTGTGAAATCAACTTTCTTACTCTTTTTAACCTACTTGGAACTCTGATGTCATTTACAGCCACCCCCTTAGTTCGTTGACAGTGGCATTTAATAAATTCACTTTGATTAATTAAATTAGAGTATTAATAAATATTTTGATAGTGTATAGGCTGGTTTCTAAATATAATAAACATTTTATATAGATTCACTGCAATATATAAGAACAAGTGTTTAAACTGATAAAGCCCAAAGAGAATATGAGAGCCTTAATTATTAAAGATGCAATTCAATATATTGTCTATCCATATTCATAAGTCTAAAATGGAAATATATGTTTTGGAGAGATTTTGAGAAATAAAATTTGACATCAGTTGGGTTTGTTCAAATCCTACTCATGGATTTGGGGTGGACTCAGAATATGGCTGTGGGCTGGCCCATCCCCAATCCTGGGCCTGGCTGAACTGGGGCAGGAGTTAAACTAAAGCAATCTAAATGCAAATGGAGGGAAAACTGACTGTGGTCCAGAAGAACCCAGGATCTGAACATCAAGTTTAAGATTTAAAGCTAATCTAGAAACTGAAAGACCAAAAAGGGGAAAGAATGCAAGGCTTAGAACGAGTCAAGGCAAGTATTTCAAAATTAAAGTTGTGAACAGTTGGAAAATCCAGCAGAAACTTTTATGTGATGCCTGGGGACCTAGGGGTAAAAGCAGAGGCCCTGAACATGTCTTTAATCATTGCATTAACTATTTTAAAAATAATTTTCTTTTCTTTTTTTTTTTTGAGATGGAGTCTTGCTCTGTCACCCAGGCTAGAGTGCAATGGTGCCATCTCAGCTCACTACAACCTCTGCCTCCTGGGTTCAACCCATTCTCCTCCCTCAGCTTCCTGAGTAGCTGAGATTACAGGCATGTGCCACCACACCCAGCTAATTTTTGTATTTTTAGTAGAAACAGGGTTTCGCCATATTGGCCAGGCTGGTCTCGAACTCCTGATCTCAAATGATCTACTTGCCTCGGCCTCCCAAAGTGCTGGGATTACAGGTGTGAGCCACGATTCCCAGCAGTAAAAATAATTTTCTATGCCTATTTTTGTCTCCTCTCACTAGACTGTAAACTTCCAGAGAACAAGAACTCTCTCTCTCTCGCTCTCTCTGTCTGTCTCTCTCTCTCTTTTTTTTTTTTTCGATATATCTGCAGAGTGCGGTATGCTGCCTGGAACCTAGCAGGTGCTTAGTAATAATATATTTAACTCTAACCTCTAAACTTAGCTGCCAGGTTCACAAGTATAACACCCTGTGTCTCAAAACAGTGCCTGACACATTATAGACTCAAGATATATTTGCTTAATGAACAGGAATGAACGCATGAATGCCAATGCAAGGCCAATATGCCAGACCCACCTTTGGTATTGGGGAACGTGAGCTTTCCCTCTAGTAGGTTAAAGGGATTAAATTATTGTTGTATATTTTATTCATTGTCAGGCTCCGCAGGCAGTGAGTGTGGAAGGGATACCCATAGGGCCATCTGAGACCAAATGCCCCCAGATTATCTAGATCTAGTGCTATAAAACATTAAATAAAAGATTATACAGTCAACAACCCATAGCAGACATTAACAGTCTAAGAGTCTTACTTAGCATACAGAACATTCATATTTTAGTCATAGACAGCCTGGGTTTATTGTCATAGCTCAGTTGTCATTGTCATTGTCACTCCCCAATATTTGTGAGAACAAAATACATCTCTTAGTAGCAAACAGATACCGTAAAAATCTCATCATCACCACCCTTATATGTGCTCTGCCCATTCATAAAAACATATTTGCCTTTCTTTACATCTGTGTCACAAGTGGAAGTTAATCCTCCAATCCAGTTTATACCTTGACATAGACAAGCCTTTGACTTCATCTTCTTTTTTTTTTTTTTTTTTGAGACGGAGTCTCGCTCTGTCGCCCAGGCTGGAGTGCACTGGCCGGATCTCAGCTCACTGCAAGCTCCGCCTCCCGGGTTTACACCATTCTCCTGCCTCAGCCTCCCGAGTAGCTGGGACTACAGGCGCCCGCCACCTCGCCCGGCTAAGTTTTTGTATTTTTTTTAGTAGAGACGGGGTTTCACCGTGTCAGCCAGGATGGTCTCGATCTCCTGACCTCGTGATCCGCCCGTCTCGGCCTCCCAAAGTGCTGGGAATACAGGCTTGAGCCACCGCGCCCGGCCTGACTTCATCTTCTAAAGGCTGAGTCTTCAGCATACACGTTTGTGCATGTGCATTCAAGCACACATATACCTACATGTGTGCACATGCATGCATGAGCATGCACACACATACACACGCACACCAATGTGGCTCAACAAACAGTCCCTTGAAAAACCACACCTTAAAGACTACTGAATTAGGCTGCGTGCAGTGGCTCATGCCTGTAATCCCAGCACTTCGGGAGGCCGAGGTGGCCAGATCATTAGAGGTCAGGAGTGCAAGACCAGCCTGGCCAACATGGCGAAACCCTGTCTCTACTAAAATTACAAAAATTAGCCAGGCGTGGTGACACACACCTATAGTCCTTGAACCCAGGAGGCAGAGGTTGCAGTGCCCAAGATGGTGCCACTGCACTCCAGCCTGGGTGACAGAGCAAGATTCCATCTCAAAAAAAAAAAAAAACCACCTACTGATTTAGGGTATCTCAGTTAATTACTCATTTATTTTATTAGTTTATTGACTTATTTATTCTTTATTAAACATTTATTGAGTCCCTTGTCCTGCCAAGTGCTTGTTTAGGTAGTACAGGTGATTCAAAGATTAAAAATAGGCCAGGCACGGTGGCTCACGCCTGTAATCCCAGCACTTTGGGAGGCCAAGGCAGGAGGATTGCTTGAAGTCAAGAGTTTAAGACCAGCCTGGGGAACATGGTGGGACCCCGTCCCTACAAAAGAAAATTAAAATTTCAAGCAATTATCCAGGCTTGGTGACGCAGGTCTGTGGTCTCAGCTACTTGGGGAGCTGGATCACTTGAGGAGTGATCACTTGAGCCCAAGAGGTCAAGGCTGCAGTGAGCAGAGATTGCACCACTGCACTGCAGCCTAGGCAACAGAGGGAGACCCTGTCTCAAGTAAGTAACTTAATAAATAAAAACATATTTGTTATCTTTATGGAGCCTACAATCCATTGATGAAACAATCAAAAATCACTGTGGAGTGGGATCCATGTAAAATAGAGATGTTAAGAAAGTTCTGATCACCCTGAGGGCAGGAACTCACTTTTATCCGATGGCTGCTTTGTGCGGGATGCTTTTTAGTGGGTATCTCACTTATTCTTATAACAGTCCTGGGAAATAGATATTATAGCCATTTTCTAGATTTAAAAAAGCAAACCTGAGGAGTTTAAGTTTCGTTCCAAGTCACACAGTAGCAAGGAGCAGAATCGGGATTTAAATCCAGTTGTCTTTGGCTGGAGCGTAAGGGCGTGGCTTCATCAAGGAGATGAAAATGTAAGTATTGAAAGATTAAAAGTCCTTTACCAAACAGAATAAGTGTTTGGGCGAGAGGACGCTCTGGGCAATCGGACCAGAAGATCTGGTGGCTCCATAGAGGAGGTACAGTTAAGAAACGGCAAGTAGGCCTGTATCACTGAACAAAGGAAAATGGTAAGAGAGAAGAACGCGTTTCACCGGGAGAGCTTCCCTAGGTTTCCTGATTTCTTTTGGAAGTGATTATTCTGGACCAAATCTGCCATCTTATCCTCCATGACCAATCTGAGTTTACAAACGTGCCTGTTGCCAGTCAGAGGGATTCCATCACCCTCTCTTTACTGTCAGCTTAGATATGTTTATTTGTCATCACTGCCTCTCACTCATTAACCTCACTGCGAAGAACTCGGGCCCATCAAAGCAGCATTCCCGACATTTACGTCAGTTTTCAAACTTGATTTCTCGGTGTGGAGGACAAGCAATGTTGTGGAATGTTTTTATTTCATGAGCCTCGGAATTTCTATAATTGCTTTTTATTTTGCCTGTGGTTAAAGATACCTCCCTATTTTTCCATCAAACAATAAACACTGCCTTTGACTCCCTGAATAGGAAGATAAATAAGAATGACTCCTACAAATTTCATTATAGGGAACTGTGTTTTTAAGTTCATTGTAAGCACTGTGTAATACACCCCAAGCGGAATAAGATGTGATTAGGAGAATAATCATTTGCCTGACACTCCAGTTTCAACCCCATCTCCATCACAGAGGTTGGTCTGACTGTGGCTACTTTCCAGGAGTATGGATTGGGTGGGGATGAAGCCTGCAGTAGCCTGACTCATCTCTGCATCTTTTCTTGGTTCTCTCTCCTCATAGACTCTAAGCTCCTTGTATCCTTAGGGCCTACCATAGCCTCTGGTACATAGTGAGACCGTGGTTTACTTTTAAGTTAACGATTCAATAAATGATCTCCAAATGAGGATATCATCTACTGTGTTTGTCAATGAAAGAACCTAATAAGACAGTTAATTTAGGGCATCCTCTTACAGGAATAAGGTAAATTTTGATCAAGGGAAGATGAAAGAGAATTGCATTTAGACAAATGACTACTCCTGATTCTTACGTCCATCTTCAGTGTTTCAATTCTATTCCCATATATCAATGTCTCTGTGCAGCTCAAAGTAGGACCAGCAGTTACACCCCTCCAAAGTGCCTGCCCTTCCTGACTTGGCTTCTTCTCTTTATTTTCCCCATTGACAATCCGCATCCACACACGGCCCTAATCTCAGCTGGATGGCAATGAGGATGAGATGCTGACAGAGTCATGACTTTCTAGAAGAGGACAATCCAGACCCCACGAGCTGGATTCAGGGATATGAGAGGACTCCGTAGGGCTGAAAGTGTGGATACTTCCATCCAAGCAGTAGGCAGGTGAGGGAGTAAGAGTCTCCCATGATCACCATGTAACTGAAGATGGGGTGAGAAGTGAGATTGAAACAAACCCCCCCCCCATGACCCCATGGCTCACTCACTCTCTTCCAGGCAGATAGTGGAAGAAATGATACCATGACAATGGGACAGCAAGCCCCACGGCCCCATGAAGGGCAATGTGGCTGAGACAGCTGTGTCAAGGAGTCCTCAATGTGAAAAAAAAAAAAAAAAAGGCAATGAGGACATTGCCTCTTGTTATAGACCCCTGGGTAAATAAAAAACAGTGGAAGTTTGTTTTCTGAGCCACAGGCAAGCAGCTGATCAAGAAGAAAAGTGGATGCATGGCCTTGCCAGACAGAGCAAAGCTAGCCATGCTCACGTGCCTGGCCTCTGCCACAGCCCAACTTGGCCAGGGACAGGGATAGTATACAGGGTACAGTGGAGGCCAAAGGTACTAAGAACTGTGGCAACATGCAGGGGCACAGAAAAACTGGGACCTGTGACCCCAAGCACCCATCAAATGCCCAGAGGTGCTTGGGGGAGGAAGCAGAGCCAGTCCGCAGGCACTAATCTTGGAGCAAGGACTCATGGGAGAAAGAAACAACCCCATTAAGGAGGCCACCCAGCCTCCCCTCCACCCTGCACCCCTTGTTCTCCCAGACGGGATAGCACTGATCTCCCAGCAACTGTAGCTGTAGCCACTAACTCACATGCTCCTTTGGCCATACTCCTGCAGGGGAAAACAGTGCCAGTTTCAACTCGTAGAGTCTGGACAGGGCTTGCAGTGGGGAAGTGAAATTAAAGTGACTGTGTGTGAGGTCCCTTGGGTCGATTCAATGTATTGTTGTGGCTTCCACATCTGAATGTATAGGGAATGGATATGTTACCTGCTTGCAGTTCTCCATCCCTCAAAAGTATCAGAGGGATTCTCCCTTTCAGAATCGGCAGCATATAGAAAGGTGCCAACGGGACATCACTCCACCACCACCTGGACACCTGCCTCACTGTCCCCTCCCAGATGGTCAGAAGAAGGGAAAAAGAAAGTCACTAAGAACATGGCTTTTTAAAAACAAAAAAGTAGCTATTAACCTCCTACTGAGCACTTGTTGAAGCTGGAGGTCTTGTGATATTACCATCTGGCACTGGGTCAACTCAGACTCAGTAACTAACAAGATGGGAAGGGTCCAACAAGCCTCCCTTCAGAAGTGAAAAGGATCTAGTCAAGAACACAGAAAGGTCCTAAATTGTCTTGATCCAGATCTTTCCATTTTTGTTTTGTTTTGTTTTTTTGAGACGGAGTCTCACTCGCTCTGTCGCCCTGGCTGCAGTGTAGTGGCGCCATCTCAGCTCACTGCAACTTCCACCTTCCCGTTCATGCGATTCTCCTGCCTCAGCCTCCTAAGTAGCTGGAATTACAAGCGTGTGCCATCAAGCCCAGCTAATTTTTGTATTTTTAGTAGAGACGGGGTTTCACCATGTTGGCCAGACTGGTCTCGAACTCCTGACCTCAAGCCGTCTGCCCGCCTCAGCCTTCCTCAGTGCTGGGATTACAGGCGTGAGCCACCACACCTAGCCTACCCAAATCCTTTCTGAGGGGTGTATTTCAGTGAGCAACTTTGAGGAGTGAAGTAAAGTCTCAATCTAAGTGAAAGCATTTTTCTTACTTACTGCTTGCTACAAAATCATGGGGTCCTCACTATTGCTCAGTTGAACACAAACCCACTATCTGTGTAGCATCTATCTGGACCCTGCACATTACCCCCCTGGGACTTGGGGACAAGGGAACTCACACAAGCAGAATGATGCTTACACTATCTACTGTGCAATGAGTAATACAGTCTTTTGTCTCTCACCCTGAAGTTTCATGTCTTCTGCCATTAACCACACAACTATAACAGTCTAATTCATTAACTTGTAGGAAAGAAAAAACCTCAGAACAATCACAGTTCTTGATACTGGGTCCAGGAAGGGGTGGGAGGAAACAGATGACATTCAGCAAAATGAGTGATCACATTGATGCGTCATTCCCTTAGGATTATTTCTTTTTCTTTTCTTTCTTTCTTTTCTTTTCTTTTTTTTTTTTTTTTTTTTTTCTGAGGCTGTGTAACTTATTTGACAATCAGCACTCAGTTCTTATTTACACTGACTGTAGATTTCTGAAAGTGGCAACAGGTGCATACGTAACCAATGTACAGAACTTGTTTGGCTCATTTCTGAACCACACATGGCATGGGACATTCCTCATTCCTTTGGCCTGGAAGCTTTGCTGAGCTTAGTATGAATGTGCATAATGGGAGCTCCCCTCTCCTTCAGGACAAATTTCTGGCCCTCTTTGAGTGCCCCAAGGGGCCTGCTTCTGGAAGCCACTCTGTGAATGAGCTTGTGAATATTGATGGTTTAGTCTCTGGTCACCACCTCATTGATGGCAGGTGGCCCTTCTTGCTACCCTACTATTCAGAAACCATTTTCGCCAGGTCCAGATAGAAAGGAAGATTGCAGGGGACTGGGTGAGAGGGAAAGCAGAGATTGCAAGTACAACTTCTGCCTCAGCTGGAGGCAGGAAAAGTAGGGGCGGGGGCGGGGGGTCTTTGCACGTTAAAAAAGGGACTAGTTAAAGAGAGATTATTTCTGCCACCCTTGAAAAATGAATGTCACATGATGGAATTGCCGACTGCACATCAGGTGGATAGATGGGAGACACACACCGCCCCATCCCTTGAACGAGTGAGAGGGCTGACGCGTCCCTCAAACAACATGGAGGCGACCATCACAGAAGGCAGTGGAGAGCAGTAGAAAAGGCTTGGGCTGTGGGTTTGGACTGATCTTGTTTTAAGTCCTGGTTTTGCCATTAACTCTGGGAACTAAATTATTTAGGGCCCAAGAACCTCATGTTTCTTCATCAATCCAATGGGAATGTTACCTCATGAGAATTACATGTATTCGTTGCCATGTGAACCACCCAGCCCTGAGCGGATGCCTTAGAATTGGGGTCCTCCCCATTCGCTCACCTCCTACTCCACCTAGAGAGGACATGCGCCTTACCTCACAGCCCCCAGCAGTGACAGCCTCTTTTCTCTCTGTCGTTCACACCCGCCCGCCTCCCACACAGACTCGTGGGGGAATTTGGTCTGCATTAGCACAGAAGGTCTTTTCTTCTCATGCCCACATGTTGGGGAACCACCCATTTGCTGGCTGTGTCTGGGAGAGGTTGGTGATCGTGACAAAGCCTGACGTGCAGGGACTTTCCCTGGTCTGATGGCGACAGCCCCTTGTCTTCAGCCTTCCTCCTGCAACTTCAGTTCTGAGCCAAAAACAAGGCTGAGAAAAGCCTGACCTCCAGTTTCTACCCTGCTGTAGGGCATTGGAGTCACTTTTCTGGGCCCCCACAATCGTTGCTAGATGGAAAAAATACGCACCCTTCAGTGCTCCTCCCAGCTCGATCTCCTTCCTTGCTTTCTCCCCTATCCTTCCTTCCCTTCCAACCCCCTTCCAGCCAGAGCAGAGAGGCTGGGCCTTCAGGGGAGGGGTCAGAAAGGCTTTCTGAGCTCCCTGAGTGCCTGTCCTTCTACCACAGCCCTCTTCTAGGCTGCTCTGAGTTACTGTTTATTTTTTACCAAGGTGTAAGTTCCTGGAGACTCTATTTTACTTACCTCTCCTCAATAATGCACAGTAAAGCACTTTGCATGTCACAGGCACTTTGTGACAATTTGACACTGGCTGCATCACCTGGGCCCTGACTTTTGCTACTTTGGACCTGTTCCCCAGGAAACACAGGCATAGAAGGGACCTCAAGAGGTCATCTGTGTCGTTCTTTTCAGAACAGGCAGGAAAAATGTTACCACAGAGGCAACCGCAGCCAAGGGAGGGTAACTGACCTGCCCAAGGTGGGACAGCTGGCAACGGAAAGGCGGGGTGGAGGCAGGGACTGTCATGGTGCTCTTTCTTTGAATTATATTGAACTATAATTTGCCTTGACAACTATCGAGTTGACTAGATTAAATCTTCCCAGAAACCACTGGCAAGAACATCCACTGAATGCTATTTGCAAGAAATGCATTAAAAGACATTCATCAGTGAAAAGAGAGACTCCAGCTGCCCAGAAAAGCCTGATGAAGTTTGCAAAGGGTAAGAGTAGAAACAAAGTTACTTTGCCTTTTCCGTAAAGTAAAGCTAAGTGCCAACTGGCACTCGACACTGAGACCTCCTCCTCGGGGCCTCCTTCCTTTAGGCCAAAGAGGAGCATCAGAAGAAACAAGAAATGAATGTTTGTACGTTTTTCTCTCAAGTTTAAACAATGCTCTTCATCCCCCAGGTTTCCTCTGCTTTTTTCACTTTTTTCATATTTCTTTTTCCCCACAGAGATGGCAGTGAGGAAGAGTCCGTGTGAGCCTTCTCATGACCATATCACCCCCATTTGGTGTTAGAACAGATTTCGAATTCCTTTGTTTTGTTTTTGTTCCATGGTGCTTTTTCCCTAAGTAGTGGTTTCTATTAAATCCATAAAACAGTCATTTGCAGATGGTCTGGCATTTTTTTCTTTGTCATAAAATGTTATATGCTACTAACAAGGTTAACTTCATCCACTTGATATTTTCACTGGGTATATATATTTTAACTCTGAGTCATAAGAAAATAATATGGCAGACAAAATATACATTTCCTAAGGCAATGAGAAGGAAGATTTGAAATGCAGATTTCACTGAGTTGGGCCTGCTCACTACAGATATTAATAATTTCCTTTCGTAGACAATTTGAAGCCTATTCTACGAATATATTATATAACCCTACAATTTCAATCCTGGAAAAAATGTCAGAATTCATTCCTTTCCATCATCTAATTTTCCAGAAGAGGAAACTGAGGCTTGGGTGTGAAATTAATTGTCTGAAGCCTCCTAGTAGAGTAGTGTCGGAGGTGGGACAAGAAATCCAAATTCTTCATTTTTAAGTGAATTGTCTCTGAAAAAAATAAAACAAAATATTGCTCAGTAACAATGTATTACTAATGCCTTCTTATAGTAAGCCCTCAGTGAATATGCCTTTTGAGTACATGATTCATGGAAACTGTAAAAAAATCACCAGTGATAAATAAATAAATGAAGGAGAAGAGACAAATCTCCCATGCAAATGAATTCAAAGTAATTTATATAGACACTCTACTATCAAGGAGGTGAAGCAAACTCCTTACCTAAATGTGGGCTGCCCATAGTGACTGCTTTCCAAAGAGCAGAGTGTGGAAAGGGGGTGTGGGGTAACTCCACAGTGGAGAAACCTGACCAACGGCCCCTCTGCCAAGTGATCAAGGTCAATACCAACAGTGCTAAGTCATTTGGTAGTCTGTACCGTGGATATGATTTGATGAGAATGGTACTCCACATCTGTGGTCTTCCTCCCAAAAACCCATAACCCCAGTACAGTCATAAGAAAAACATCGGCCGGGCGCGGTGGCTCAAGCCTGTAATCCCAGCACTTTGGGAGGCCGAGACGGGCGGATCACGAGGTCAGGAGATCGAGACCATACTGGCTAACACGGTGAAACCCTGTCTCTACTAAAAAATACAAAAAACTAGCCGGGCGAGGTGGCAGGCACCTGTAGTCCCAGCCAATCGGGAAGCTGAGGCAGGAGAATGGCGTGAACCCGGGAGGCGGAGCTTGCAGTGAGCTGAGATCCCACCACTGCACTCCAGCCTGGGCGACAGAGCGAGACTCCTTCTCAACAACAACAACAACAACAACAAAAATACAGAAAATAAAAAATAGACAAATTGATTTTCAAAATAAATATATCAAAGCTTGTATACTCAAATGAGTGTAAGCCCTCCAAATTAGTACTCCTGGCAGGCATACACTTCATTCAACCCTGATGTTACTACTCCAGATAATTTTAGAATTGTTCACTTAAAATTTTTTAGCACTTAGAGGATCAGGTCCAAACATGTAAAATGAGACCTTCATGATCGAGGCCTCCAACTGTTTCCTCTAAACCACTTTCGTCAAGACAAACGTCTTCTTGCTGGAAACCTTCCCCCTTATACTCCCACTCCTCATCCATCTGAGAAATTCCAATTCCTCCATAAAATCCTAGCTTCAGACACATGTTCCCTGAAAACCCTTTTCTTACTGTCGTATCACCACCTCCCTGAGACAGAATTCATCGTTTTTTGGTCCACATTTGTTCCCTATTTTTACCCTTATCGTGATGAGCTGTGTCTACATGTGTATCTCGCTGTTCTCTAGATTAGCCTGTGAGCTTCTCAAAGGCGGGAGCCTTGTATCGTTCATCTCCATATCCGCAGCTGCCCACAGAGCTGCTAGCTCAATAAGTGCCTGTTGAATTGAATGGGATGGAACAGAACTGTAATTAAGTCCAAAGTCATAAGACATATTCCTTTTAATAATCTCAGTGCTAGCAAATCTCAATGCTTTGAGTCTGGATATGTGATTGGAAAAGATCGAAGTCATTTAGTACCTACTTTGACGAACAAAGTGGGTAAAAAACACGCTGAGCAATGCTATTTTATACAAGTCCAGAAATGTCTACCACTAA
Source organism: Macaca thibetana thibetana (assembly GCF_024542745.1). Lineage (NCBI taxonomy): Eukaryota > Metazoa > Chordata > Mammalia > Primates > Cercopithecidae > Macaca > Macaca thibetana. The sequence goes on along the minus strand of NC_065581.1, from coordinate 109,498,945 downwards.
GGAGATGAATAGCCTTATATGTCTCATCAGGGAAGTAGGTTCAAAAATCAGTCTTAATATTGCATAACTAAATTCACACCTATTACAAAATGCTTACATATGTAGACAATAGAATCTGGTTATTGCAATAATTTGTTCAACCATGTATTCAACAAAGTTATTTTTATTAAATGTAATAAGCCTAGCACTGTCTAGGTCTGAGGTATTTCAAGAATGAAAAGACAAGGTCCTGTCCCTAAGGAACTCACATTCGAGGAGTGGAGGAAGAGCTACACAGTTATCACACTAGTCAAACTGTAGTAAGTGACAAATAAAGGTGTAAACGCTACACTTTGGGACTATAGATTCTGGAATTGTTCATCTTAACTGGAAAGGTATAAGAAAGGATACTCATTGAATTGCTGTCTTTGGCCAACCTCAGCTGTATGTCTAGGGGATAGTGTAGATGATGTGTAGTGAAAGTTGAAACTGGAAAAAATGGTTTAGGCCAGACTGTGACAGCATCTCAGTGCTGGTCTAAGGCGTCATTCTGTGAAGAAGAAGAAAAAACAAAACATGAAGCTGTTGGAAGTTTCTAAACTCATAGCAACTACCAGACCTGGGTTTCAGGAAGATGACTCTGTTGTCAGTGTGGAGGACATGTAGAGGATGATCAGAATAAAGGTGAGATCAGAGAAGCATGAGAAGAAGGAAGCCCAGTTATGGAAGGCATTCACGTAGGCCCGCAATCCTCACAGTTTCTCTCATAACCCCTTTTCACTCTTAAAAACTACTGGGAACCCAGAGAATTTTCACTGATGTGGGTTATATCTATTTTTAATATATTATAAGTAAAACTCGAGACAAATTTAAAACACAAGAATGCCTAAGGACACTTTCCTTTAGCCATCAGAGATAGGACATCCCATGTCCTGTAGCGTCTAAAACACTCCACTTTCTACTACTTAAAGAATGAAAGTAAACGAGGAAAATAAGGTTTTACTATTACTATGAAAATATTTTCACATCACAGACACCCTGAAAAGGTTTCATGGATGTCAGGGATCTTGGGAACACTTTGAAAACCACTGATCTGGATACGTGACTGAAAAAGATCAAAAGCCATTTAGTACGTACTTTGATGAACAAAGTGAGTAAAATTGTGCTGAGCAATGCTATTTTACACAAATCCAGAAATGTCTACAAATAAGGAGATTCATGACTTTATATGTCTCATCAGGTAAACAAATTTCCCATTAGACAATAGGCCCAAAGCAGAGACAGAAGAGAAGAAAAACAACCAATCAATTACACTTCAGAGGTAACCTTCGTAGGAATTGGTGACAGACTGAATTCGTGTTGGGTTGGGTGGGGTGGTTTGTGAGCAGATAAAGGAAGAAAGGAGAGCTAAAAATAGCTCTCAGAGTTTTATTTCGGGGAACTGTGCGATTTTTTGCCCCAGCTTCTCCAATATTTACATATGGAAATATTTAATACAATTAAAATTTGCGTATGCTCACATAATACTTTTAAAGTGTGGCTTGGACGTTTGGTCTTCATATTGAGATTCTTAAGCAACCCCATGGCATTCTACCCAGAAATTCTCTTCCTCCTACCAGCAAAGTACCAAGGATAGTAAGGACTTGGTATAAATGGTTGATGAATGAATGAGCACTAACCTAGATGTGTATAATACATAATTTTCCGAGCCCTCAGATGAAAAATATAAATGTGTAAACTTCTACTCTTAAACAGTGAATCACCTTTTAAGTATTTATTGAAATTATTTTCATAAGGGGGCACCCCTAACCCTCCAGTCCAAGAATAGTGCTAAACCCACTTTAAGAAACACCCATCACTTAACTCTGCCTTTTTTGAAGTGGGATGTGTCCATTTAATTAGTTTTAATTTAAAGACCAATTAACAAGGTTTCAACATAGAACAACATGATAAGAATTGATTTTTGTATTTCCTGAACTACTGAATCATCTCTGATGATTCTGACTGGATCTGAATTTATTTGTGCAAAACAATTTTACTCCAAAGTGTTTATGAAAACCACATTCTAGTTCTTTCCCTACTCAGTTCCACACCCTTCTGTATTTTAGCCCATTAACCTCAATAAACCTGCTCAGTTTGCCATTTAATTTCAGTCAGATGGCTTATTCCATTTTTTCTGTCCTGTAACCATAATGTGACGACGTCTAGGTACAATCCCAGAATCCCACACTACGCCACAGGACATGGTGTGGTCATCCACATGCCTTAGCAGTTCAGAAACATTTGTTCCCAACACAAAGAGCCACGATGAGACCTTAGCCCATGTTCAACGACGTCCCTTCTCCAACCCTCCATGTGGCAGATCCTGCAGTGTCAGAGAGGGCTTGTCATTTCCTGATCACTTTGTGTATGTCATGCTTTTGTGCCTTTCCTCATGCCCTTCCGTTCATCTGGTTTGTTTTTCCCTGCTTCCTCTTTCCTTCTTTCAAGGTACAGTTCAAATGATGCTTGCTATGGGAAATCTTCTCCGGCGCCTCTGGCCTGGTTTAGCCACTCACTTCCCATAGCTCCTGCTCACAGCTCTTAGGAGTTTCACAGTCCTTTAGCCCATGACTCATTAGGCCGTGGGCTGCTTTTAGCCATAAAGTCATGTGTATAATCAGCCCTTCACAATTATTGCTTCAGAGGAATTGACACCCAACCAAATAGTAGGAGAGATAAGCTCAAACCTCCTAACTCAGCACATGTGCACAAGTTTCCCAAATCCCTAGTCCACATTAGATCTTTTTCCTTGTCAATAAGAAAAAGCTTCTCTTAAGAATTATTAAACTTCCAATTCACCTCCTCAGAGTGGATAATAAGAAAGCTTTTATGGTGGGGTGGCAGGGTGGGTTATGAGATCCACAGCAATGAGTGAGATAAGTATGTGTCTCCAAATACTTCCTACTTGGCATATGTCTAGCCCTTTGTCCAAGTGCACTAACTTACTTTGTGAACAAATGCTAGAACATCTATCACAGTCCCAGGATTATACCGTGTCTGAACTCATCTCTGAGCCTTTGCTTAAGTTACTCCCTCAATCTGGACTGTCCTTCAGCCATTCCTTCACTTCTCCCTTTAAGACCAAGTTCATATGGCTTTCCTTCCAGCTTCCTCAACCCGAATCAGAAATGTTAGCACTGGAACTTCTACTCTATTGCTCACACCCTTAATTACCAAATGAGGGACTGAGGCCAGTGAAGTTAGGTGACTTGTCTAAGACCACATAGCTGCGCTGGAATCCAAATCTCGTGGCTTGCAATCCTACCTTCTTTTAATCATATCCACTTCAATCTTGACTCACTTTGCTTCTCTCAGCTCTGTATGTGGATAGAGTTGTTTCCTGTGGATAGTTGCGTCATTTCCACCAGTTGGTAAAACATCCGGGCACAAGATTATGGGTGGATGTGATGCAGTGAAAGACACATGGCATCTGGAGTTAAACAAACCCAGACTCAAGAGCATCCCACGTTCTAACTGTGTGCCCTGGGGAGAGTTATGTAAACTTCGGAGCCTCTATTTCCTCATCAGTAAAGTAGTAAAACGTAAGTGGGGCCAATGAAGTGCCAGGAAGTTGGACAAGCCATCAGAACCGCAAAACGATGTGCTGCGTGGACAAGGGCACGTGTCTCACACTCACTGGCCTACAGTGAGGTGGCCATATCTGTGTGGTCCCCTTTCAGTTCTAAACAGTTCCTTAACTCAGGGATTCAGGATAATGTCTACTAAAGTAAAACACCAGCTTGTTTTCAAGAAGGGAAATGTTTGTGCTGCCTCTGCATACAGTCATAAGGAAGAACAACAGATAGCCTTCCAAAGATATGGTCCAAAACATAAAAATAAAACATGTCAGCTCTCTGCCAAAGTGACTTCAAAATAGTCAGGATCTTAAGTAGTTCAAAACCCTAAAGACTGACCTTGTGGTCAAGGGCATCAACCTCACAGTGCTGCTGTTTCAGTCCTCTTCCCCTGACCAAGGGCCACATTTCCTCTTGACCAGATGTGATATCCTACGACCCTTACCTCTGTGTCCCTACTCATGGAATTTTATTTTTAATCACTTGAAAGCAGAGTAAGCACAAAGCCCACTCACTGAACGCTGGGTCAGACCATGTTATGTATCTACTTTAAAAAAAAAGTACTCTGTTTTATTAAAAAATAGAAAAGGAAGCCCTAAGAATGTTGCATGTTTTCTGTGTTTATATTCACATTGTGAAATGGGTAAAATAATACTAAACCCTTCATGCTGGTAACCTCAGGAGGGTGTGTAGAGATGAAATGATTTTGTCTTTCTCTACCTTTTATAACTCTGAATTATACCAATGAGCATGCAGTTGTTCTGGTATTTTATCAAATAAATCAAATCATTACTTTTTAAAAAGAAGAAGAAAAGCTTTCCTTTTAGTTGCTAATAAAACAGATGTTGGTTGCTGGTAATTGTTTTTTATCTTCAACTAGCCTCCACTTCCCCCAGAAAGCTACCTGAAGCAGTTTAGGAGAAGATGGACAACTTGATCTCAGGTTCACTAAATTAGCAATAAACTTCAACGTCTCAAAAGTCTATGGTGAGACTATTCAAGTCCCCTTTGCCTCTTGATTTTTAAACACAGTTATGTGCAGATTCACTTTTCCCAATCGATAGACAATTAATGTCTCTTTATTACCTAAACTGGATAATTCCAAAAGTCAACAGGCAGCCAAATGGCAGTTTCTCATTTCTTTGAGATGACTGCTGATCGCTCCCTCTCTGGCTTCCTTGGAGCCTGTTGTGGACACTGTTGGCGCCTTGCCCAGTTCCTTCACCAGGCAGTGCCTTCACCCCACTGCTGTGGTGAGTGGCGGCTGCTAGTGGCTCACAGCTGCCTCCTTCTCTGAAGAACCGTGCTCAGCTCCTGGGAGGTTTCTGCCTCTAGGACGTGATGTGCCTCCGGCAAGGCCCCGGCGGAGCTGCAGAGCACAACCCCGCTGCTGGATGGGGGCCCCATAGGGGGCGCCCCGCACGGGCTTCCGTAAAAGCCGCGTCTTTGCTTATTCTCTTGCTGTGTCCTCACTTCGGTACAGGCTTTTCTCTCAATAAATCACTTGCATAAGATAAGTAAATCACTCTCTTCAGGCCTGAAACAGTCGGCCTTTGGTTACCCTAATGAGGAGCGGTTTCATATAAATTTATAGTTGATTAAAACTTAAATTCTTTAAAACTTAAAAATTAATATTAAAAAACAAAAAAACAGCTCACTACCCATCCCACCCTACCCTCCAGTTCAGGTATGAGGAAATCTAAAATGTTGTTCAGATTCACAGCAATATCCAAGCTCCAAGGCAGAGAAATAAGGATAAAATGCAATTATTATGCCTGGCTTACATGGTGGGTATTTAATAAACATTTCACAACTAAAAAAGAATTTTGCCAAAATTTACTTGATTGGAAATAATGCCCAATTCAAGAATCAAAGTGGCTGCTCGTTGAATGTTTAAAAATGTTTCTGTGACTTTTAGGTAATTTTTTTTTGGAACCAGAATACCCACTTAACATGTAGGAGTAAAACATACAGGTTTATGGAATAGGAAGAAAGGAGCTTGGGCCACACTCCAGTCTTCAACCAGTCACTGAAAATTCCACACCGGCTCCATCTCCATAATCCTGTCCTGTGGCCCACAGGAAAGAGTGGAGCCTCACTGGGTACCAAAAGGATACTTTGCATCTCTGAATGTACCTAGAGGGCAAGATTAACATTTGTATAAAATAATAATGAACAGCCAGGTGCGGTGGCTCACGCCTGTAATCCCAGCACTTTGGGAAGCCGAAGCGGGCGGGGTGGCTCACGCCTGTAATCCCAGCACTTTGGGAAGCCGAAGCGGGCGGATCACCTGAGGTCAGGAGTTGGAGACCAGCCTGGCCAACATGGCAAAACCCCATCTCTACTAAAAATACAAAAATGAGCTGGGTGTGGTGGTGTATGTCTGTATTCTCAGCTACTCAGGAGAGGCAGGAGAATCGCTTGAACCGGGAGGCAGAGATTGCAGTGAGTTGAGATCATGCCACTGCGCTCCAGCTTACGGGACAGAGTGAGACTGTGTCTCAAGAAAAAAAAAAAAAAGAAAGAAAGAAATAATAATGACAATAATACACAAAAATATATTGACATTTTACTTGAGCTTTTGGAAGTCTAGTTGATAGATTAATAGATTAATAAAGTAAAATGAGAAATAAAGGGAAAATATTGGCATGTTGTTCAATTATTCAAATAGAATCTATTTTTTATTCATGGGATAAGTTGGAGTTTTCCTTTTGTCAGGAGAATATATTCTACAGCACAATCTTAATCTAGAATAATTACATATAAATGGAATTTTAGGATAGAAAACCAAATGGTATCCTTACCAACTGTGGTTTCAAAACCATCAGGAAAATATATTGCATTACTTTTCTTGAAGAATGCAAGCAAAGGATAGGAATGTAGTTTAATCATCTCTGCAGTGTATTAAGAGGTTAATCCTGTTTTAAGTAATCTATGAACTCTAACCATAAAACACACCATATTTAAAAATAAATATCCATGACTAGAGCATCTAAAGAGCATGTCTACATTTAAAGGGGTCAGTCCAGGAGAACATCCGCTTTTTCCAGTGAGCTTTCCATTGTTTAAAAATGTAGGAGAGCTTCTTTTAGAATTACCTTCACAGACCACAGCATATTCTTTTGAAATTTTTCAGTGGTGAAAAATCTTTACTCTTTGAGGTTGGCTTCAACCTTCAAAAACAGCCAACATCTATTTTCAGACAAGCCTGAGGAAAACTGAATGATAGGGTTGGATCGTTAAGGCAATGACACATGTGAGATAATTTATAAAAATACTCAAGCATAGAGAAGTTAAAACAAAGGTGGTCGCTATATCTTGCCTTCCACATCCTGGCCCAGTTATCTATCTCTGAGTGTCTCCATGTTGGTTTTTCTTCAGCTGGATAGTAAACTCTATTGAGTTTTCATTGTATCCCTGAAGTTCAGAGCTCAGAACTAAATCACATAACATGATAATAATACCACAGTAGTCTCTGTTGGCGGTATTAGCTTGAGGTTTGTCTCCTTGTAGCCTATGTGCTTATCAATTACGTTATCATAAATGCATGATAAGAGCATGGGCCCTTGAGCCAGCCTGCTTGGCCTGAAACCCCTGCTCCTATACTTATTATTAAACATGATTACTTAAACTCTCTAGGTTTTCATTTCAGTATCTGTTAAACAGAGATAATAACTGGACCTTTCTCATGTTGTTGCACAGAGTCAGTAACAATATATTTCAAATATTTAGAACACTGCCTGCTATATAGTCCACACTAAGTAAGTATTAACCGTAATTATTTTTTGTGGGTTTTGTGTGTAACAGGTAAAGAATGAGGAGCTAGTCTTCAAAAATAAACAAACAACAACAAAACAAAAACCAGCCTTCATTGATTCAAATGATATACCACCGTCCTAACCCAAGTCGCAGGATTTTTTTTTTTTTTTGACATGGAGTCTTGCTCTGTCGCCCAGGTCGGAGTGCAGTGGCACCATCTTGGCTCACTGCAACCTCCGCCTCCCGGGTTCAAGGGATTCTCCTGGCTCAGTCTCCTGAGTAGCTGGGATTACAGCCACATGCCACCACGCCAGGCTAATTTTTTGTATTTTTAGTAGAGACGGGGTTTCACCATGTTGGTCAGGCTGGTCTCGAACTCCTGACCTTGTGATCCACTCGCCTCAGCCTCTCAGAGTGCTGGGATTACAGGAGTGAGCCACCGCGCCCAGCCAAGTCACAGAATCTTAAGAGGATTGGAAGCCATATAGTGATTCACAGGGCTCTAAGTATATAGGACAAAGAAAGCTACTGTGAGGCATTTTAGAGTCCCATGACTGTGGATGGCAGTGTGATTTTGGAAACCTCCAAAGAGATGAAATTATGCTGTTGACAGAAATTGTTGGTGTTATACCGTATTTTATAGAATGTAAGATGCCACCAATTGAAACAAACATCCCAGCTTTGGAAATAATAATTTGAAAAAGCGTGTACCTCAGAATCAATAAAATATGGTCACAGAAGTTTACAAGGGGACATCCAGCTTCTAGCTTTGGTGAATTCTTTTGGCTTCTAGGTGGAGCCTCACTCCTGAAAAGGGAAACTTTCCCAAGATTCCATTATAAAGGTAACAACTGAGCTTTGAGTTTAGCACAGCCAGCAGGGAAAGCCCCAGTGGGAGACCATATTTTATATAGGAGGTGAAGAAAATGCAGAAGAATGTGGAAATTTTTGAGTGTGCATAAATGTTTCCTAATGCAGGTGTAAAACTCCCCAAGTGAATTCTGAAATTCAGAATCTTTTTCCGTCTATGGAAAGAACACATTGTTCCAGTCAAAAGCGAAACAACCAGGCAAAAAATATCTCCCAGACCTCTCTTTTCCATGCTGCCTTTTGATTTTCTGGGAGCTCCAGTCTTGGACTACAACCACAGTTACTGAAACCTGAACAGGCTGCTCTTCACCTAATGATACCGGAGCCAAGACTCGCTGCAAACAGCATTAACAAATGCAAACGAATCAGCCCTAAAGGCTCAGATCCCATTTTTAACTATTTGTTTTTGTATTTCAACTCAACAAATATTAGTCAAAGACTCTGGACTATGTGTAGGTTATTGTTTAAAAGAAAAAATTAACCCAGGTGCAGAGAGTTTTGCGCCAAGGGCCAAAAAAGAGACTCAGAATTAGCATCACCTGGCACTGCATCCTGTGCAGGGAGATGAAGGGAATGTGATGGAGGAGGGCAGTGCAGGGAGCCGGAAGGAGAGAAAAAGAGAGAGAGGGAGAGGGAGGTTGACATCTGTGAACATAATTCAATTTTCTTAGTGTCTTGGACTGCTCTAAAAAGAATTTTACACAGAAGTGTAGGAAAGGCTGTCTTCTGATAATCTATTGGAATCTATTCACCACAAATTTGAAAGAAACTTCGAAGATTGGCCAAAGGTTCTTTGCATCTCACATGTACTCAACCATCACCACCTGCAGCCTATGGCCAATTGGTAAATTCATAACACACCTCTTCTGTTAAAATGTGACTCTTGGATCCATCTCCTCAGCTAGATTTGGGGGCATTTTGGCATAAAGTTTAATTTTTTGAGCAAGTTCCTGAGTGAAACTACCACTTTTTGGCAGATGAAGAATATAATTCAAGACATTCATTTTTTTTTTAGTATAAAACCTGGAAGATAGGCCTGGAACAATGGCTCATGCCTTAATCCCAGCACTTTGGGAGATTGAGGCAGGTGGATCACCTGAGGTCAGTAGTGCGAGACCAGCCTGACCAACATGGTGAAACCCCGTCTCTACTAAAAATACAAAAATTTACCTGGTTGTGGTGGTGTGCATCTGTAGTCCAGCTACTCGGGAAGCAGAGATGGGAGAATTGCTTGAACCCAGGAGGAGGAGCTTTCAGTGAGCCAAGATCATGCCACTGCACTCCAGCCTGGGCAACAGTGCGAGACTCCATCTCAAAAAAACAAAAAAGGGATTTAAAAAAAAAAAAAAACCTGGAAGATGAGCAGCCATACAATTTATCAATATTTTTAAAATTAGATTATAAAATGTATTTTATCTTATCTACTAAAAATAATTTTTTTAGAGAAAAATAATAGTTGTATCTCAGTACTTTCATAGTTATTCAGTAGTACTGTTCATACCCTACTTCAAGTAATTCTAAATGGTTTAATGTCTTTCACTTATAATTTGGGTCAAATACTACTGAAGTTAGATCATTGAACATCTAAGACTTAGAAATCTTGTGCTTATAGAATAATTAAGGAAATAATATTGGCATTTAATAAAGCAGCAATTGGCAGAAATTTGTTAAGAAACTGTATCAGAACTTCATTTACCTAACTTAAATTTTCCTTGTTTTTTCATCTATATATTTTTCAAAAGTAATTGTCCAAACTATAAAAATGAAAATGAATACATTTTGTTAAATTATCTATAGCCTCTTTTATAACGAACCCAACAAGGTCATTGTTAAAGTTTTTGTATTGTATTTTTCTTATTGGCAAAATGAGAGTTGGTAATATATTCAAAGCCTATCAGCTCTAACTTAGTATATTTGAATCTTGATGACATCCTGGTAATGAATTTGAAATTATCTGCCTTCCCTTCCACCACATACACACACACTTTCTGGTATTTTTCTGAAATGCCAGAGCTCCAGAGTTTATGCCATTATGTCTGAGTATCTAAAAGATGGTGATGATAAAGCACATGATATCATACACACTGTTATTTTGACTTTTAAATTCTCCTTACATATAAAACCTGGCTAAGGCTGCCAAGGAGTTTGGCAATGGTCAGCGTGGTTTGATTCTCTCTAAGTGGGCGAAACCAGAATTATTGGCCTTACAAATTATTTTGGTCTCCATGAGCAGTTCCTCCTCTCTAACATTAAGTTCATCTTCTGGCCAGGCGCAGTGGCTCACACCTGTAATTCCAGCACTTTGGGAGGCCAAGGCAGGCAGATCGCTTGAGGTCAGGAGTTCAAGGCAAGCCTGGCCAACATGGTGGAACTCTGTCTGTACTAAAAATACAAAACTTAACTGGGTGTGGTGTCACTTGCCCGTAATCACAGCTACTGAGCAGGCTAAGGCAGAAGAATCACTTAAACCCAGGAGGCAGAGGTTGCAGTAAGCCAAGATTGCGACACTGCACTCCAGCCTGGGCAACAGAGGAAGACTTGGTCTCAAAAAAAAAAAGTTCATCTTCAGTGTTTACTCAAATGTGTCTGGCCCACTAATACTTCCCCTTTAATGAGAATGCAGTTTCTTGCCAGAAGTCCCATTTGGATAATTTACTTTTTCTTTGTTGATCATATCACGCAAATCACTCCAAATAATAATACTTTAATAACATAGTTCTTTCCAGGAAATGTCATCTTGCTGATGGCATCTAAAGCTGGATATTATTAAAATCTGAATTTTTTCCATCCTGGCTGCTCTGCAGTTTAACACCCCTTGAAGAGAGACAACATAGAGAGATGATCTGGCTTGTGATCAGTATTTCAGGTTGGTGGTCAGATAAATGCTCTGAGAGAACTCTTTCTAAGGATTTTCTGTGCATGCTCAAATTTCTTCTTCTGTGTTGATTCAAGTTGTTATTTCAAGCTAAAGTACCTCTGTAAAAACAGGCCATTGAGGCAGTTCAGAATTCAATAGAAAAATTTTTTTCATTTATTTTCACTTTCTGACAATGTATAATTCAAATCACTTTGTTAGCCCTTAATGAATGGGATAATTGACTAGTACAAAACCTAATGCAAAAACATTATAAAAGGTTATATTCCAAAATAAAAGCATCGGCCTCCATCTTGTTTTTCATCTTTTTTCCGTGTGTTGTGATGTTTGTCCATCACACAGACAAGAGATTCTCCTGAATTAAAGGAGATAGAGTTCGTTTTGATGAACTACACAAAATCTTTGCAAGTTAATATTTGTTTCCAAGATAACATTGTAGAGCACACTCAGTAAATATATCCCTTCTCAAAAAAAAAAAAAAAAAAAAAAAAAAAAAAAAAAAAAAGGAAAGAAGTACTTCTTTGGCAGTAGATGGATAACAAGAAAGAAAGGTTAGAGACTAGGGAAACAATGTTTCACCTTAATGTCCGGATGTGTTGGCTACAATTACAGAATACCCAACCAAAAATAACGAGCAATATAGGAATTTCTATCTCACCTATAACCAGAAGCCTGTTACAAGGTAGGATGGTATAGGGCTGATACCGTAGCTCAGCAGTGTCAGCTCTGAGTCAGGTAATACCCAGTGAATACTTTATTCATTCTTCATTCAACATGTCTTTAGATATGCCCTTCGGCTTCCCCTGTGCCAGCCCAGGTGCTAGGAGACCATGGCACAGTGCTGGCTTGGGACCTAGTATGGCCCAAGGCTCTATGGCTGATACAAACAAAAGGTAAGATAGAGTCTTTGTTGTTGAGAAGCTAACTCGCTTTTTATCAGGAAAGGGCTTATATATACATGAAATAAAACAGTCTGACACTATAGTCAGGCATTTATTTGATTGTCACACGTTGTACACATCTGAATGGATAGTGGCAAGCGTAAAGCAGAAAGGGAATGTTCTGGAAAGTTACTGAGTAGCTCACAAAACTAACTGGAAGGCTGAAGGACTACATTTGGAAAACAGCACAAAACCCAAGGTTTTCACAACCAGGGTCACATCCAAGGAACTGCTTGGGTGCAAAGTCACCACCAGATATTAGGTACAAGACATTGCCAAGATCTGGATGAATTTTACAGTGTCCTTATTTTGTGGCATTGCCTGCCTCAGCACTAAGAGCTCATACCTACTGTGAGCTTACTGCCTATGAAGCCCAGTTCTAAGCAAGCTACCTTTATCTCAGTTCATACTTATGATGTATTAGGCTGTTCTTGCATTGCTATAAAGGAATACCTGAGACTGGGTAATTTATAAACAAAAGAGGTCCAATTGGCTCAGGGTTCTGTAGGCTGTACAAGCACCTGCATCTGCTCCACTTGCAGGGAGGCCTCAGGGAGCTTCTACTCAGGGTGGAAGGTGAAGTGAGAGGAGGCACATCAAATGGCCAGAGCAGAGGTAAGAGAGAGAGTGGTGAGGGTTGGGGCTGCTACACACTTCTAAACCACCATATCTCGTGAGAACTCACTCAGTATCGTGAGGGCAGCACCAAGCCGTAAGAGATCCACCCCTAGGACCCAAACATCTCCCACCAGGTCCCACCTACAAAACTAAGAATTACATCTCAACATGAGAGTTGGAGGGGACATCCAAACTCTATCATATGATAACCCTCTGACGAAGCTAATTGTCCCTTGACCAGGCACAGTGGCTCACGCCTGTAATCCCAGCAGTTTGGGAGGCCAAGGTGGGCAGATCACTTGAGGTCAGGAGTTCAAGACCAGCCTGGCCAACATGGTGAAACCCTGTCTCTACTAAAATCACAAAAATTAGCTGGGCGTGGTGGCAGTTTCCTGTAATCCCAGCTACTCAGGAGACTGAGATGAGAGAATCACTTGAACCTGGAAGGCGGAGGTTGCAGTGAGCAGAGATTGCGCCACTGCACTCCAGCCTGGGTGACAGAGCAAGACTCTAAAAAAAAAAAAAAAGAAAGAAAGAAAGTAGTTATCCCGTTTGACAGGTTAGGATACTGAGGTTCTCAGAGACTGGGTACCTTGCCTGAGGCCATAGAGCTGGTAAGTGGGGAAGCTGGTATGCAAGCCCAGGCAGCCAGACTCCACCCCATCATCTGCCTCTCCAAGTCCAGGAGCCTCTGAATTCCTGAGCTGATGGCCTGTTCTCTAACTGCCAGGAGTCAACAAAAAGCACAAACGTGACCTTTGCAGTGTCCAAAACTCACATGTGCCTAACTGTCCGACATGCCAAGGGACTTGAAATGCTGACAAGGAACAATTTACAACTATCACTCCAAAGACTACAGAGAGAGACAGGGAGGAAGTAAAATAAGTGAAAGATCCAAATTTGAGAAGAAATAGTCTAATTATTCTCAAGGTATATTATGATTTCCTATATTCAGCTATATTCTGAATACTTGTTCCAGCCTAGAAATACCTCACTATTTTGCTCTAGTCTGTGGGAAGACAAATTAAAATCAAGGATTATATTTTTCCTTTTCTCTCTTTTTAAACTGTACCAAGGTAATGCTGGTGAAAGATAGCTGTCTGGTTTCAGTCCTCAATCAATGAAAATAAAAACGTCTGATATGATTTGACTGTGTCCCCACCCAAATCTCATCTTGAATTATAGCTGCCATAATTCCCATGAGCTGTGGGAGGGACGTGGTGGGAGATCATTGAATCATGGGGGCAGTTTCCCTCATACTGTTCTTGTGGTAGTGAGTAAGTCTCACAAGATCTGATGGTTTTGTAAGGGGAAGCCCCTTTTGCTTGGTTCACATTCTCTTCTTGCCTGCTGCCATGTAAGATGTGCCTTTGCTCCTCCCTCACCTTCTGCCATAATTGTAAGGCCTCCCCAGCCTGTGGAACTATGGTCCCATTAAACCTCTTTCCTTTATAAATTACCCAGTTTCAGTTTGTCTTTATCAGCTGTGTGAAAACAGACTAATACAATGTCCTTACTCCATTCTACTTCTCAAATATTTGAATGATTTTCAAGAGATGTTATACTCAAGCATTAACTCAGAGATGGTTTTATGAAACACACAAGAAGGAAAAACAAAATGAAACAAACTTGTATTTTTATTCTTCTCTATATCTCTAGCTTGGAGGAGAAGGAAAGAATGACTATATTATGGATGCATTGTTAAGCCAGCCAAATTGAGGTTATCTTTTCTTTCTAAGGGATATAGAGATACAATTGCAACCAGAGAACTCCTGTCTTTGTCTCTTCCCTTAGCATTTTCCTGACTGTATAGGCTATTTGAATTTATATTCCAATAGTAGCACTCGTCGGTAAACAGAGAAGACCCAATTACCAAAGCTCAACGTTGCTCCACCCTAAAAAATAGTGGCTAGAACTTCTTATTTTGTTCCCAAACATGGAGAAAGAGAAATTATGTTATTCCCAAATTACTTTTTGAATGTATGTATCCAATATACAATTTAGAATACAATATATACAATATTAATGTATTTTGGTAGCAGAGACAGGAATGCAAGTAGGCGCAAAAGGAAATTTTAACTTATTTTTTAAATGAAGACCTATTTCATTTACTGCAGACTTCAATTCATTAGAACAAAATTTTGAAAGAAAATTTAATGTTTTCTTTGATTAAGTATATAAATAGGTATATAAAAGTCTATTTAAATACACAGTATCTTTCTCACAGAAGGAAGTCTGGCTTAGTAAAATCCAGAATTTGAATTTAAAGGGATTCATGCCACAGGAGCTGGTTCAACTCTGTTAGAAACAAGAGATGAAAAAAAAAAAAAACACTAGGAATGCATCCCAGAAGAATTCTGCTCTCTTATTTCCTTTTTCATATTTGGCACACAATCTATCCTCAATTTCCTGAATTGTCATTGCTTTCCATTTAATAAACAAATGATAAAGAGAAAACCCAAGTCATGAAATCAGTGGCTCAATAATCTTCGCTTGAGTTTTTAAAAACCCCTTAGTTAGCTCCAAGGGCCACTTTAATTTAAAGCTTAGAGCAAATGACTTTTGGAGAAGTTTCCTTTTTTTTTTCTTATTAAGAAGAAAAGCAACCAATATAAATAACGAAACTTAGTGACAAATTCTAAACAGTCTTTTTTGTGTTTAAATATTTTCATCAGTTTTAGTTCTCACCACAGCACCCTGGCTCTCAAAACTTTATTTTTTTAATAATCCCACAAAGATGAATTTCCCTGAATTTGCTTCTTGACAGTATTCCAGTAGTCAAAATGGGCAACTGACTTTATTGGTTTTCTAATAATCTGGACACTGGGCCAAAAGAATTCCATTCATCTCTGACTGTTCCCGACACTTGTTTTTCATTTCTAAGGGTAAATATTCTGGAAGGCAGTTTTTGGTGACTGGAAAGGATATAATGTTATTTCTATTGAAACTGACTTTCATTAGGAAACCTCGTACTGTATTAAACCAGCCTCTTATGCTCTCCTGAAAAGAATGTTATCTGGAAAGCCATGGTTGACTTCCATGAAGTCAAACTCAAAACTCAAAAATGTACTCAGAAAGCCCTAGGTTTTCTTGAAAATTATGATCCTCTTTGAAACTTAACAGAGAGCACTTTTGAAAAAAATACGTTCCATGTACTTACTCTTCACCTAGTAAAATCATTTTTGTTTGTTCTGAAATAACTCAGTTGAGCTTTCAAGGAAGTCTTTACATTTTTTATATTGAAATTTTATTTCAAATGTTTATTTATTTTTATTTTTTTGAAACAGAGTCTCACTCTGTCGCCCAGGCTGGAGTGCAGTGGCATGATCTTGGCTCACTGCAGCCTCTGCCTCCTGGGTTCAAGCAATTCTCCCATCTCTGCTTTCCAAGTAGCTGGAACTACAGGTGCACACCACCACCCCTCCCCCCCCCCAGTATTTTTTGGTAGAGATGGGGTTTCATGATGTTGGCCAGGCTGGTCTCGAAATCTTGACCTGAAGTGATTCACCCACCTCTGCCTCCCAAAGTGCTGGGATCACAGGCATGAGCCACCGTGCCCGGCCTTCAAATGTTTTCTTTATAAGGTAACCCATTTTACCTTCCCTTAGGAAGAATGATGGATTAAATCATTTTTATTTTTTCTTTTTATTTTATATATTTTATGCACTTCTATGAATCCATAAATATTTCATTTAGAAGATATTCACTAGTAATATTGTCTGCATGTTATCTGATCTTTTGATTCTTGAGTTTTTAATCAACAAAATGAGAAGATTGACTAAAGATGATCTCTAAGTTAACTTTCTGTAGTTAAACTGAATTTTCAGTGGAAATCCTACTTAAGAAAACTTACACTTCCTTACCATAAGTACTCCATGTCTGTCCTACACTGCATTTTAATGAAAGACACAGCAGATGTCAACTCTTCAGTGGACACACACCAAGATTTTGTACTCAGTTGAGTTATCTGCTATTACTTCAAAGTGCTTAATTTGTTTCTGTAAAAGTAATCAAAATGCCAGAGAAAATTAACAATTTGCATTCTGAATTTGGCCCCAAAATCTTCGAGCTTTTCCATCTTTCCTCTGTGGAATCCTTTCCACGTTCCCACGCTGGTGGACTTAAAAGTTCCAAAAATCTTCTGTATTATCCGAACTTATAAAATGACCTCCTTCACTTGGAAAAGCATCCTAAAATACATCAATAAGAATTATTTTGGCTGGGCGCAGTGGCTCACACCTGTGATCCCAGCACTTTGGGAGGTCAAGGCGGGTGGATCACTTGAAGCCAAGAGTTCAAGACCAGCCTGGCCAACATGGTGAAACCCGGTCCTTACTAAAAATACAAAAAGTTAGCCAGATGTGGTGGTGCATGCCTGTAATCCCAGCTACTCGAGTGGCTGAGGCATGAGAATCACTTGAACTTGGGAGGCAGAGGTTGCAGCCAAGATTGCACCACTGCACTCCAGCCTGGGCAACAGAGCGAGACTCTGTCTCAAAAAAAGGAATCACTTTACCCAATATGTTGAACACTGAGATTTTGCGAACGTGTTTACTTTTGAGAGGTGTAATTAAATTCAGCTTTAAATTATGCAGAACAGATTTTTCAAGTGGTAATATAGAGATTTATTTTAAAGTAACTAATGGAGACCTTGTACTATGTAAAACAACATTTACACAGTTAACAGTCTACTAGGTAGTACTTTAAATATTTTGTGACCTTCTTGGGCACACTGATTTGTTTCTGTTATTAGATTTAATTTTCTGCTCCTTTGAAGAGCCATAGTGGGTCCATATATATCACTTATATAGCAACTAGCTTTATGACAATAGACACAATGGCAAGGTAAGACTGTAAAAGGGAGAGATTTTAAATGTGAAAGAATTAAAAAATAAAACTCATAGTGGAGAAGGCCTTTTTATTTTTTAATTTTTATCATATATACTTAAGATGTACATGATGTTTTGATACACATAGTGAAATAGTTATTGTAGTCAAGCAAATTAGCATAGCCATTATATCACATATTCTGTGTGTGTGTTTCTGTGTGTGTGTAAGAGCCCCTAAAATCTAGTTTCTTAGCCAGTTTCCTGTATACAGCACAATATTATAATTATAGTCCTCCTGTTGCTCATTGGATCTCTAGATAAGAAGGCTTTTTTTTTTTTTTTTTTTTTTAAGCAAGCAAGCAATGGGTTTCTGGGGAAAAGATGAAAATGTTTTCAAATGTGACTCAAAATCTAGAAATCATGCAATAAAGAGCTGCTAAACTTGACTAAAAATTGGGAGATGTTGGTCAAAGGGTACAAACGTTTACTGATAGAGATGACTAAGTTCCAGACATCTAATGTACAGCACGGCGACTAGAGTTAATACTGTATCGTATACTTGAAATTTGCTGAGAGAGTAGATCTTCAGACAAGGAAAGTGCTCTCATCAAAAAAAAAAAAAAAAAAAAGTAACTATTGAGATGATAGATGTGTTAGCTTGATTGTGGGAGTCATTACACAGGCATACTTATGTCAAATCACCACATTGCACACCTTAAATATTACATTTTTCTATTTGTCAATAATATCTCCATAAAGTTGGGGAAAAAAGGAAAAAAACTTGACTGCATAAAAACAATGATTAATTGGAAAATATTTGTAATTCCTATCAATGACAAAAGGCTAATTTTTTTCACATATAAGAATATCCTAGAAATGAATAGGCAAAAGAACAAGTCAGCAGAAAAATGGGTAAAAAATGCTACCAGACAGTTCACAGAAAGGGAAATACAGATAGCTTTCTAACATATGAAAAGATGTTCAGACTTGCTTGAGATGAAGGAAATACTTATTCAAACTTTACTGAGATACTTCTTCCCAAATGTCAAATTTGTAAAAATAAAAAGTGTAATAATGTAGCATATCGGTACATTCTTGTATACACTGATTGAAATGTAATCAATGCCCATAGAGAAGCAGCTTAATAATAACTACTACATTTAAAATGTGCATACCTTTGAACCTAACCAACTATACACACACATACACACACACAGAGCCCACATTTATATCCACACATTTATAAAGTGATAAGTTTAGGACTATTCATTAATTACATTGTGATATAAAGTAGCAAATGGCAGGAGTACCTTAAAAGTCAATCACGAGTAGGTTGGTTGAATAAATTATGGCACTCCATATAATGGAATGGAATGTAAAAGAGCTGTTTAAACAAACGAAAACAAAATTAAGGAGGCTCCTTATGTTCTAATGTGCAGCAGAAATTAACATAGGCCAGGCACAGTGGCTCACACCTGTAATCCCAGCACTTTGGGAGGCTGAGCTGGGAGGATCCCCTGAGCCTAGTTTGAGACCAGCCTGGGCAACATAATGAGAGCCTGTCTCTACAAAAACTTTAAAAATTAGCCAGTCTTGGTGGCATGTACCTGTAGTCCAAGCTACTCTGGAGGCTGAGGTGGGAGGATCACCTGACCCCAGGAAGCTGAGGCTGCAATGAGCTGTAATCACACCACTACCCTCCAGCCTGGGTGACAGAACTAGACCTTGTCTCAAAAACAGAAAAAAAAGAAAAAAGAAATATTTTCAGAAGGAAAAAAAGTAAGATGCAGAACACCATTATTTAAGTTGAAATAAGGGAGAAGAATTATATATGTGATTATTTGAAAATGCCAACCATATCTCTGGAAGGATACACAAGAAACTGGTCACAGTTGCCTCTGAAGAGGGGAACTGCATCACTTCAGTGGTGGAACAAGAAAAATAAAGTGTCACTTTTCAAAAGTTGTAGATCATTTAAGTACTTATTGCTGACATATTATTACCAGGCACTGTGATAAACAAGAAGAATTTTTTGCCCTTATGAAGCGACAGTCTATGAGACATAGAAGGTACCAGATACTATACATTAGAAGCCCACCATATATTAATTTTCTTTTCTTTTCTTTTCTTTTTTCTGGAGACAGGGTCTCACTCTGTCACCCAGGCTGGAGTGCAGTGGTGGGATCACAGTTCACTGCACCCTCAGCCTCCTAAGCTCAAGCAATCCTCTCACCTCAGCCTCCCAAGAAGCTGGGACCACAGGCACGCTCTACCACACCCAGCTAACTCTTTGGTATTTTTTTGTAGAAATGGGGTTTTCCCATGTTGCCCAGGCTAGTCTCGATCTCCTGGGCTCAAGTAATCTACCTGCCTCGGCCTCCCAAAGTGCTGGGATTACAGGCATGAGCCACT
Organism: Macaca thibetana thibetana; assembly: GCF_024542745.1. Lineage (NCBI taxonomy): Eukaryota > Metazoa > Chordata > Mammalia > Primates > Cercopithecidae > Macaca > Macaca thibetana. Next base: position 109,479,045 of record NC_065581.1, on the reverse strand, counting down.
ACACCCGACCTATTAATTTTCTTGGCCCTAACTCTAAATGCAGCAGACACACAAAGGAGCTAGAGACAGATAGAAAGCCTGGTGGGGAAGGCGACATCTGAGCTGGCGTTGAAAAGCCCAGAGGTGTCTGGGTCAGGAATTCCGCTAATGGGAGTTAATTATTTCTTTCTCTTTCTCTTTCTTCCTTTTCTTCTTTTCTTTTCTTTCTTTCTTTCTTTTTTTTTTTTTTTTTTTTTGTTTGTTTGTTTTTTGAGATGGAGTTTTGCTCTTGTTGCCCAAGCTGGAGTGCAATGGCGCAATCTTAGCTCACTGCAACCTCTGCATCCTGGGTTTAAGTGATTATCTAGCCTCAGCCTCCCAAATAGCTGGGATTACAGGAGTGTACCACCATGCCCAGCTGATTTTTTGTATTTTTAGTAGAAACGGGGTTTCACTGTGTTAGCCAGGCTGGTCTCGAACTCCTGACCTCAGGTGATCTGCCCACCTTGGTCTCCCAAAGTGCTGGGATTACAGGTGTGAGCCACCGCGCCCAGCCTCTTCCTTTCCTTTTAATTTTTTTGTTTTTCTTTTTTGAGACAGGGTCTGTTGCCCAAGCTGGAGTACAGTGGCATGATCACAGCTCACTGAAGCCTCAAACTCCTGGGCTCCTGTGATTCTCCTACCTCAGCTTCCCTGGTAGCTAGGAAGGACCACAGGCACACACCACCATGCTCAGCTAATTTTTTATATTTGTTTGTAGAAACAGGATCTCACTGTGTTGCCCAGGCTAGTCTCAAAACTGCTAGCCTCAAGCGGTCCTCTTGCCTCGGCCTCCCAAAGTGCTGGGATTACAGGAACAAGCCACCACGTGCAGCTCACTTTCTGTCTTCTTTTTCTACTTCTTCGCAACTGGGGTTCTTAACATGCGTATTTCATGACCATGGATCTTTCAAGCACTTTGATGGCAGGCAAGGACACCCCAACCACCAGTAATCTTCCAGCATGTTCCCAAGTATAGAATGAAGTCTTTATTTTTCCTGTGTTTTGGTCAAGTATTTTTCCAGTGAGTATGATTTCATTCTTATGTACCTAAAGCACCGGATACGGCCACCTACTATATATATGGTGATAACAAATTGACTACAAAGCAAATATTAGGAAGTATCCATGTTTAATAATATCAAAATTACTTCATCAGTAATAGAAACACAATAGAAACCTTTCTATTTCTGTCTATCCAATTATCTATCAATCATTCTTTATCTCTTTCTCTGTGTCTCTCTCTGATAAGATATTGTGAATGAGAAATTTAATTAAAATGCATGTGTTTCATCTATGGAACACTGAAAGCAACAGAGTTAAAACTTCAGTATCACCGGCCCTTACTGAACCGGCTAGAGAAGCGGGCTTCTGGGTTTTACTTGCTTGTTTCACAGTAAGATGTCTTCCACTTTCCCACATCAGCTCTGAATTGAAAATTCCTAACACGTGTCCAAGTCTGCAGCAGAGACTCACACACAGCTTGCTTCCTACTCTGGAATTCTTCCCTGTGCCTTTGGCTGGAAAGAATGCAGGAATCAAAGCATTTCCTTGAACAATGGAAGCCAAGATAAATCTACTTATTCTAAGAAACAATAGAAATGAAATTTCCACTGGGATCAAGCTCAACACAGCTTATTAGCATCTCTTTCATGCTAGGTATTTGGCTTAGATGTCAGCTTAGGGGTTAGGAGAAGAGAGTCCATGACCATTATACTAAACATGAACGATCACCAGAGAGTAATCAACCTGTGTTTTACTTCTTCAAACGCTCTTTCTCATTCTTAATGATCAGCATTCCGTATCCTATTTTGGACCACAGTTTTTGTTTGGTTTTCACATTTTTCATGTTGACAGTAACAGACTTATTCTACAACAATTAACAAACCAGACCACCCACCAACTGCCAGTAACTCTGAGTTATACTTTGATGTATTTTATGGTTTTTGTTTGTTTGTTTGTTTTGAGTCAGAGTCTCACTCTGTAGCCCAGGTTGGAGTGCAGTGCAGTGGCACAATCTTGGGTCACTGTAACCTCCACCTCCCGGGTTCAAGTGATTCTCAAACCTCAGCCTCCCAAGTAACTGGGATCATAGGCACCTTCTACCGTACCCAGTTAATTTTTGTATTTTTTTGTAGAGATGGGGTTTCATCATCTTGGCCAGGCTGGTCTTGAACTTCTGACCTCAAGTCATCTGCCCACCTCGGCCTCCCAAAGTGCTAGAATTATAGGTGTGAGCCACCCTGCCCGGCCTTATGTTGTATATTTAATGCATCTTCAGTAGCAATTATATCCTGATCATGAAAAACTCAAGTTGCTTGTCATTTCTCTTCAAGACATAACCTAAGTGGACAGGAGTGGGTGCCTGGGAAAATACCAGAAGATACAATATTTTGTTTGGAAGGGATGACTAACCTTATTTATGTATCCAGTACCCAGCAACTAAACCTTCTATCTTTTTTTTATCCCAATAGATGTGGTATGTAAAACAATCAAATACAGTTTATCTTGTTCTGCTGTTATGGCTGCAGCTAGGCCTAACCAGGTTCTTGTTGGTTCCAGAAGTACCACCACATTTACTATGCATACTTTTTTCCTCTTTAATGTCCATTCTCTCTTTTATTCCCCTGGCCATTAAGCCTAATGTATTCAGCCTCAATATCATATGTTGAAATCCTAACCCCCAATGTAATGGCATTAGCAGGTGGAGTCTTTCGGAAGTGATGAGGTGATAAGGGTGGAACCCTCATGAATGGGATTAGTGCCCTTATAAAAGATCATTTAATGAGCAGTTGGCAGTCTGTAAACCAGAAGAGGGCCCTCACCAGAGCCCAGCCATGCTGACACTCTTATCTCAGATGCCAGCAGTTACCTTGGCTTCATTCCTACTCCTCTACACCCTTCATACTCTCTTTTAGAACTTAATTCCCTATCACCTTATACCCCAGATTCACTTCTTTTTCTGACCCAAGTCTTAGATTTCTGGCATCAGTGCTTGGTTTCATGATCTGCTACTGGCCCATGTCACCTTATGCCAACCTCCAAATGTCTCCCTTGGTTTCCAGACCTCTACCTTCCTGCACTCTTTCTACCTCCACTCATGTCACCTCTTTTTGGCATCTACCGCTATGGTCAATGAGATTACACTGGTGCAGCCCTCACCCGTGGCCAAGCAGAAACTCAAGAAATAGCCAACTTGGGGACTCATTTCAACAGGGGCATTCCACTTTACACTAGACTCTGCATTCCACTTTACACTGCTCACTGAGGATCAGTATAAACGACACGTTTATTGTTGTATCCCCAGAATCCAACACAATGTCACACATATTAGATTTTCAATCCAATATTCACTGGATGAAATTCAATGACAGTAACAAAAGATATTTTTGCCATTTGCCCACATAATTATACAAACAATTTTGATGTGTTGGTAAGACACAAGTCACCTTCTCTGATATTTATCCTCCTGCTTTGCACTTTGCAGGCATAGCCATATTGTGCAGTACAGACTGTGCACACAGTGAACTCCATGGGTTAATTGAAACTTCATTAAATGACCCCTTCAGTGAGAAAACAGCCTGATGGAAACCATGAAGCTACCCTGAGATCATCAAGAAATCCTAACTTTCCTCAAAAATAAATTGGAGAAGGCTCAGAAGATCTGTTAAAAGATAATTAAGAAATTGAAAAATAAGAAATAAAATTAGGCTAACATGCTGTGAGAATGCCTGTTAGATTAATTCCTCTGTTTTCTTAAACTAGCTCGTATTAGTTTGTTGGGGCCATTACAACAAAATACTACAGAGTGCGTATATACAAAGACAACACAAATTTATTTCTTACACTTCTGGAGGCTGGTGAGTCGAAGATCAATGCACCAGCAGACTTGGTGTTGGTGAGGGCCGACTTTCTCGTAAATGGTGCCTTCTCGGCCCAGTGCGGTGGCTCACACCTGTAATCCCAGCACTTTGGGAGGCTGAGCCGGACGGATCACTTGAGGTCAGGAGTTCGAGACCTGCCTGGCCAACATGGTGAAACCCTGTCTCTACTAAAAATACAAAAAAATTAGCCGGGAGTGGTGGCGAGCGCCTGTAATCTCAGCTATTCGGGAGGCTGAGGCAGGAGAATTGCTTGAACTGGGGAGGCGGAGGTTGCAGTGAGCTAAGCTGGCACCATTGCACTCCAGCCTGGGTGACTGAGCCAGACTCTGTCTCTAATAAATAAATAAAACGGTGCCTTCTCACTGAGTCCTCACATGGTGGAAGGGTCACACAGGTTCCTTCAACTTTCTTTTTTGTTTGTTTTCTGAGACAGAGTTTCATTCCTGTTGCCCAGACTGGAGTGCAACAGCGCGACCTCGGCTCACTGCAACCTCCACCTCCCAGGTTCAAACAATTCTCCTGCCTCAGCCTCCTGAGTAGCTGGAATTACAGGCACCCACCACCAAGCCCAGCTACTTTTTTGTATTTTTAGCAGGGACGGGGTTTCACCATGCCGACCAGGCTGGTCTCAAACTCCTAACCTCAGGTGATCTACCTGCCTCGGCCTCCCAAAGTGCTTGGATTATAGGCGTGAGCCACCGCACCTGGCCACCTGAGTTTCTTTTTTAAGGGCCCTAAAAACTCCCATTTGTGAGGTCTCTGGCCCCTTGATACAATTACCTCTCTAAAGGCCCCACCTCTTAATATCATCACCTTGGGGTGTGGGACTTCAACGTGAATCTTTGGGGGATGGGGAGACACAAAAATTCAGACCGTATAGCACAGCTGCAGTAAGATTCTGAAACTTGCCACCAAATATCCCTATCTAAGACAAAGATGTATGAGTAAAAGTACTACTAAGGAAAAGTTCCGTAATGTAGGATTCCTTGGGAAACACTTAACAAAACAGTATGGATCATTTAATTATATTCCTGTACGTAGAGAGTGAAATATCTGGAGTATTTTTAAATTAATACATAAAATACATGCAGTAAAGCGCACCAATCGGAAGTGTTCAGCTCGATACATTTTACTTTGTATATGCCCATGTGATTGCCAACAAGATAAAAATACAGTATATTTCCAGGACTCTGGAAGGCTTTCTCAAGTCCCTTCTCTGATGAATCCTTCACAAAACATTTAGTGGGCACCCTGTTGAGGAGATTTGAGGTGCACTTTCAGTTGTTTCTTTTTTTTTTTTTTTTTTTTTTTTTTTGAGACGGAGTCTCGCTTGTCGCCCAGGCTGGAGTGCAGTGGCGCGATCTCGGCTCACTGCAAGCTCCGCCTCCCGGGTTCACGCCATTCTCCTGCCTCAGCCTCCCGAGTAGCTGGGACTACAGGCGCCCACAACCGCGCCCGGCTAATTTTTTGTATTTTTAGTAGAGACGGGGTTTCACCGTGGTCTCGATCTCCTGACCTTGTGATCCGCCCGCCTCGGCCTCCCAAAGTGCTGGGATTACAGGCGTGAGCCACCGCGCCCGGCTTCAGTTGTTTCTTTATACTATTCTCTTGCTCAAGTTTTCTTTGTGAGTATTACTTGTATCATCAGAAAAAAGATAATAAAGCCACCTTTCTTATAGACTTTTTGGACAGCAGTACTACTAATGAGAACTTCAGGCAGCTGAATGCCTGAATCCAGCATTTCAGTGTTTATTCTGGTCTGAATGTTGTGTCCACCCCTGGAGATTCATATGTTGAAACCGCAACCCCCAATGTGATGGCATTGGGAGTGGGCCCTTTAGAAAATTATTAAGTCAGGCCGGGTGTGGTGGCTCACGCCTGTAATCCCAGCACATTGGGAGGCTCACGTGGGCAGATCACCTGAGGTCAGGAGTTCGAGATCAGCCTGGCCAACATGGCAAAACCCTGTCTCTACTAAAAATCGAAAAATTAGCCAGTCCTGGTGGTGGGCGCCTGGAGTCCCAGCTACTCGGGAGGCTGAGGCAGGAGAATCGCTTGAACCCAGGAGGCAGAGGTCACAGTGAGCGAGATTGCACCACTGCACTCCAGCCTGGGTGACAGAGTGAGACTCCATCTCAAAAAAAAAAAAAAAGAAAGAAAGAAAGAAAGAAAAGAAAAGGAAGTGATTAGGTCATAAGGGTGGAGCCTCATAAATGGAATTAGTTCCCTTATGAAAGATGATCTAATGAGCAGTTGGCAGTCTATAACCCAGAATAGGACCCTCACCAGAACTCATCCGTGTTGACACCCTGATCTCAGACTTCCCAGCCTCCAGAACTGTAAGAGAATAAAGTTCGTTGTTGAAAAGCCACCCAGGCTATGGTACTTTGTTATAGCAGCTGGAACTGAGACAAACTCCTTTATTTTTCTTGTTTTTCTTTGTATATTTTTCGCTCTCCTTTTTCTCCTCCCTAATACTTAGCAAGTCTTTTCTTTCTAGCAGTGTAATCTGTTCACTGTGCAGGGCAATACATACACGCTTCCTGAGCCTCACAGAAGGAGCAGCATATTCCAGTGGCTGGGCATTGTATGGCCATCTGAAATCGAAGTGGAATGAGCCCAGTCGAGAACGAGACACAAAGTCAGGAGGAAAGAGATTAAAATGGATGCTGTATTACAGACAACAGCAGATTGGAGAAGGCAGCTTGGATCTGTAGCCCCAGTCCATCTTCGAGTACCTATGGCCATGAGTTTCCGTTCACACACTTGTAAACCCACCTCCCTACAGAGACAGCACCCTTGTCAGGAAGCGCTTCACCACACCAGCGGCAAATGCGGCTTCAGGATACACTGCTTCCAGAGACAGGGAACCACACGCTGTTGAGCACTCAGTGCTTCTCCCAATCTCACCAAACAGATAAGGCACCAGGTGAAGGTGAATGAGAGAAGGGCAGACGTTATCCTCCTAATGTTTCTAATCTTCCCTTTAAGGAACTGAAATGGAAGTTTTCTTATATTGCAAACACGAAGATTTAGAAATATGGTTCCAGGCCAAGTGCGTGGCTCATGGCTGTAATCCCAGCACTTTGGGAAGCCAAGAGGTAGGATTGCTTCAGCCCACGAGTTCGAGACCAGCCTGGGCAACACAGTGAGACCCCATCTCTACAAAAAATAAAATAGCCAAGCATAGTAGTGCACACCCAGAGTCCCAGCTACTCGGGAAGCTGAGGTGGGAGAATTACTTGGGCTCCAGAGGCCAAGGCTGTAGTAAGCTATGATTGTACCACTGCATTCTAACCTGGGCAACAGAGCAAGACCCTGTCTCAAAAAAAAAAAAAGAAAAGAAAGAAATATGGTTCCCCCAACACTCTGGAGGCATGGACATGGCTGGCTAAATGATTTTTTTTTTTGAGACGGAGTCTTGCTCTGTTGTCCAGACTGGAGTGCAGTGGCACAATCTCGGCTCACTGAAAGCTCCGCCTCCCGGGTTCACACCATTCTCCTGCCTCAGACTCCCGAGTAGCTGGGACTATAGGCACCCACCATCATGCTCGGCTAATTTTTTTTTGTATTTTTTAGTAGAGACGAGATTTCACCGTGTTAGCCAGGATGGTCTCGATCTCCTGACCTCATGATCCGCCCACCTCGGCCTCCCAAAGTGCTGGGATTACAGGTGTGAGCCACCGTGCCCGGCCAGCTAAATGATTCTTAATGTTTCCATAAATTTAGATTCTGTGATTCCAAAAGAAAGGAACTTGGCCTTTATTTATTTTTTTTTCTATCTTTCACCACAGGATTTCTTAAGGTATATTTATAAATAAATAAACAAGAAAACAAATAAGTGCAGTGAGATAAAAAGGAACTTTCAAGTGTTGTGTGGAACCTTGTAATTAGAGAATATCTTCATTCACACATGGGGGGAACCCACTGGGCATGTCTGCATTATTGAAAAGCCACAACAAAGAGAAATTGGCTTACTAGTAACTGATCCCTTTTCTGTCTGAAATTCCAAACTCATCTTAATTCTCACTGTCAGGACCTGAGATGATTAGTCACTGGAGTTTCTAAGTCAAGTGCAGTTGGCAGTAGACTAAATACTGAAGCTGAAATTCCCACCAAGACTCTTTTTATAACCTGTGAAACACATTCAAACAATTCAGGACCCATTTCCTGAAAGGATATTCTCAACTTTCCAGCTACTCTGCAAACTTAAAATTGGACTCAGCCTTCAACTGGAGAGTATGAGGATTCCGAAAAGGAAATAATTTTTTTTCTTCAAGTAAAAAACTTCAGGGTGGGGCTGGAAGCGGAAAAGTTTACTGGATAACGACTTGCTTCCCTTTCAAAGATTTCTCAAAATCTTATGATGTGTTTTGTAAGTAAACATCTTCTTACTGAAGTATTGCATCCATGTAAAAACTGCACAATTCCTGAGCAAACTTGACGAATTTTTTAGAATGAACACACTTGTGTAACCAGACCCAAATCAAGATGTAGGACATCACCAGCACTGCCAAAACTCCCCATTGCTCCCTCCTTTTCTTTTTCTTTCTTATATTTTTATTATACTTTAAGTTCTGGGGTACAAGTGCACAACATGCAGGTTTGTTACATAGGTATACACATGCCATGGTGGTTTGCTGCACCCATCAACCCGTCATCTACATTAGGTATTTCTCCTAATGCTATCCCTCCCCTATCCCCCCACTCCCCGACAGGCCCCAGTGTGTGATGTTCTCCTCCCTGTGTCCATGTGTTCTCATTGATCAACTCCCACTTATAAGTGAGAATATGCAGTGTTTGGTTTTCTGTTCCTGTGTTTGTTTGCTGAGAATGATGGTTTCCAGTGTCATCCATGTCCCTGCAAAGGACATGAACTCATCCTTTTTTATGGCTGCATAGTATTCCATGGTGTATATGTGCCACATTTTCTTTGCTCCCTCCTTTTCATCACTGCCTCCCAAGGCTCCACTTTTCTGACCTCTGATACCATATACTAAATTTGCCTGCTTTTGAAAGTTATATAACTGCAGTATATTCTTTTGTGTGTCTGAATGCTTTTGCTTCATGCTTCAGTCATGCACCACATAACATTTTGGTCAGCAACAGATGACATGTATGACCATGGTCCCATAAGATTATAATTGAGCTGAAAATTTTCTATCACCTTGTGACATCATAATATCATAATGCAAAAAGTTACTCACATGTTTGTGGTGACGCTGGTATAAACAAACTTACTCTGCTGCCAGTTGTATAAAGGATAGCACATACAACAGTACAGAGTACTTTATAATGATAATAAATGACTATGTGACTAGTTTATGTACTTACTATACTTTTTTTTAATTTTTTTTGAGATGGAGTCTCACTCTGTCACCCAGGTTGGAGTACAGTGGTGCAATCTCAGCTCACTGCAACCTCCACATCCCGGGTTCAAGCAATTCTCCTGCCTCAGCCTCCCAAGTAGCTGGAACTACAGGCGCATGCCACTATGTCTGGCTAGTTTTTTGTATTTTTAGTACAGATGGGGTTTCACCGTGTTAGTCAAGATAGTCTCGATCTCCTGATCTCATGATCTGCCCCCATCGGCCTCCCAAAGTGCTGGGATTACAGGCCCGAGCCACTGCGCCTGGCCTAGACTATACTTTTTATTGTTGTTTTAGACTGCACTCCTTCTACGTATTTAGAAAAAAAAAAAAGAAAAGAGAAGGTGACTGTACAACAACCTCAGGCAAGTCCTTCAGGAGGCATCCAGAAGAAGGCACTGTGATCACAGGAGACGACAGCTCCCCTGAAGACCTTCCAGTGGGACCAGATGTGGAAGTGGAAGACAATGATGTGGATGATCCTGACCCTACGTAGTCCTAATCTAATGTGTGTGTTTGTGTCCTAGTTTTTAAAACAGAAAAGTTTAAAACGTAAAAAACCAAAAACTAAAAAAAAAATTAAATAGAAAAAGCTTATAGAGTACAAATATAAAGAAAGAAAATATTTTGTACAGCTGTACAATGTGTTTGTGTTTTAAGCTAACTGTTGTTACAAAAGAGTTGGCCAGGTGCACTGGCTCGCACCTGTAATCCCAGCATTTTGGGAGGCCCGGGCAGGCGGTTCACTTGAGGCCAGGAGTTTGAGACCAGCCAGGCCAACATGGCGAATCCGCATCTCTACTAAAATATAAACATTAGCCCGGCCTGGTGGTGCAAGCTTCTAGCCCCAGCTACTCGGGAGACTGAGGCATGAGAATCGCTTGAACCAGGGAGGTGGAGATTGCAGTGAGCCAAGATCATGCCACTGTACAGAGCGAGACTCCATCTCAAAACAAACAAAAAGCGTCAAAAATTTTTTTATTTAAATATTTATAAAGTAAAAAAGTTACAGTAAGTTAGAATTAATTTATTATTGAAGGGAGAAAAATTGTATAAATTCAGTGTAGCCTAAGTACAGGGTTCATAAAGGCTACAGTCCAAACCTGCAGTCACATCATGGGTCTTCACATTCACTCACTGGTCACTCCCTGATTCACCCAGAGCAACGCCCAATCCTGCAAGCTCCATTCATGGTAAGTCCTCTATACAAATGTACCATTTTTTAATCTTTTATACCATATTTTTGTTGTATTTTTCTATGTTTAGAAACACAAATACTTGGCCAGGCGCGGTGGCTCAAGCCTGTAATCCCAGCACTTTGGGAGGCCGAGAGGGGCGGATCATGAGGTCAGGAGATCGAGACCATCCTGGCTAACACGGTGAAACCCCGTCTCTACTGAAAAATACAAAAAACTAGCCGGGTGAGGTGGCGGGCGCCTATAGTCCCAGCTACTCGGGAGCCTGAGGCAGGAGAATGGCGTGAACCGGGGAGGTGGAGCTTGCAGTGAGCTGAGATCCCGCCACTGCACTCCAGCCCGGGCGACCGAGCAAGACTCCGTCTCAAAAAAAAAAAAAAAAAAACAGGCCGGGCGCGGTGGCTCAAGCCTGTAATCCCAGCACTTTGGGAGGCCGAGACGGGCGGATCACGAGGTCAGGAGTTCGAGACCATCCTGGCTAACACGGTGAAACCCCGTCTCTACTAAAAAATACAAAAAACTAGCCGGGCGAGGTGGTGGGCGCCTGTAGTCCCAGCTACTCGGGAGGCTGAGGCAGGAGAATGGCGTAAAAACCGGGAGGCGGAGCTTGCAGTGAGCTGAGATCCCGCCACTGCACTCCAGCCCGGGCGACCGAGCAAGACTCCGTCTCAAAAAAAAAAAGAAACAGAAATACTTACCATTGTGTTATACTTACCTACAGTATTCACTATAGTAACCTGATGTACAGATTTGTGCCTAGGAGCACTAGTCTCTACTATATAGCCGAGATGTATAGTAGGCTATATGATCTAGGTTTAAGTACACCCCAGGATTTTCATATGATTAAATTGCCCAACAATGCATTTTTCAGAATATATCCCCATCGCAGGTGGATCATGAGCTCAGGAGTTCGAGACCAGCCTGATTAACATGGTGAAACCCTGTCTCTACTAAAAATACAAAAATTAACCAGGTGTAGTGGCGGGCACCTGTAATCCCAGCCACTCAGGAGGCTGAGGCAGGAGAATCGCTTAAACCTGGAAGGCAGAGGTTGCAGTGAGCCGAGATCGTGCCACTGCACTCCAGCCTGAGTGACAGAGCGAGACTCCGTCTCAAAAAAAAAAAAAAAAAAAAGGAAACGAAAACAGTCTCATCATTTATTGACACATGACTGTATCCAGGAGATTTATCCATGTAATAGTGGCAATTCCTTAATTCTTAGTACTGCTTAGTATTCCATTGTACAAACGTGCCACAATTTATTTATTATTTATTTATTTATTTACTGTACTGACAATGTATTCATTTGGACAATTTCTAGTTGGGAGTTATTATACATAGGGCCACGGTGTATATTCTAGAACATGTCCCTTGGTGAACGCTGGTGCACATTTCTATTGGGAATATTCTAAGGAATCAGCCATAGGTCACTAAGTTTGTGGTAACTTGTTACAACGGCATAGGAAACTAAATCGAATCACCTTTCCGTATGTTTGCTGACCACATGGATATCCTCTTTTGTTAGAGGCTTGCCTGGTTAAGTCTTTTGTCCACTTTAAAAAATTACATTGTCTTTCTTTTGCTTTTGCTTTATGGGAGTTCTTTACATATTCTACTTTCAATCTTTTATAGATGATACTTATATTCTCCCATTCCACTGCTGATTTCTTTTATTCTCATAATGGTATGTTTTGATAAGTTCTCAACTCTAATCATGTCCAGTGTATCAATCTTTTCCTTTATGGTTAGAACTTTTTCTGCACTTTTAAGCACACCTTCCTACAAAGTCGTAAAGACGTGTGCATGTTGTTTTCTTCAAACTTTATTTTCTTAACCCATCTGAAGTTGATATTTGGGTCTCATGCAAAGTAAGTGGCAAGATTTCCTTTTTTCATGTAGATCCTCAAATGATCCAGCATCATTTATTTAAAATAGCATATTTTCCTCACTGTATCAGAATGACCTTTGTCATACATCAGGTGACCATATATGTATAGAACTGTTTCTGGACTCTGTTTTATTGCTCTACTTTTCCATCTTTGCACCTGCTCATAAAAGAGTTAACAAAGCTGGCCTGAGAATGCTACCTTTTGATAGGCTTGCATGGAAGGTTGGCCTTTGGCTAGAATCTGGGAACTTAGATTTGGGGAGGGTTCCCACCATTCTCAGAATGGATAAGTTTGGCTCACTCCGCCTGAAGTGTTTTTACAAACAATACAGTTTTTGCCGAACACTTGCTTTCCTTCTGAGAGTCTGGAACTTGGGTGCATGAAAAGTCCTTAAGAAGAACCCTGGGTCCAGGCGTGGTGACTCGCACCTGTAATCCCAGCACTTTGGGAAGCCGAGGTAGGAGGATCACTTAAGGCCAAAAGTTTGAGACCAGCCTGGCCAACATGGTGAAACCCTGTCTCTACTAAAAATACAAAAATGAGCTGGACATAGTGGTGGGCTCCTGTAATTCCAGCTACTTGGGAGGCTGAGGCAAGAGAATCGCTTGTACCCAGGAGACAGAGATTGCAGTGAGTCGAAATCATGCCACTGCACTCCAGCCTGGGCGACAGAAGGAGACTCTGTCTCAAAAACAAGAACAAACAAACAAACAAAAAGAACAACAAACAACAATAACAACAACCCTGGGCACTGAGTCTCTGATGAGCCTCCCTGAGAGGCAACATCATTTCACACTCGTTGTTGTAACTTGCCGGGAGAGTTAAACACATCCTGTGTGATCCCCAGCGCATCCACTGAAGAGAATTCTTGGAAGTTTTTCGTATTTTCCTGCAAACATCACCCCATGCACCTTTCCCTTTGCTCTTGGTGTCCTTTTATTTTGTATCGCTTCACTGGAATACAAAATTTTCCTTTGTATCCTTTTGCTGTGGTAAGTCATAACCACGAATACAACTAAATAGTGAGTATTCCTAGTGAATTACCCAACCTGAGGAACCCTGGTCTTCGCCTTAGGAAATCTTAACACAGTATCAATCCCATACTGCCTTAGTTACTATAACTTTACAGTCACGCTATCTGGCAGTGGAAGTTTGCAACTTTGTTCTTTAAGATAGCCCTGGCTATTTTTCCCCCTTGAATTTTTGTATCAACTTTAAGATCAACTCAATTTCCACAAAATTAAACCTGCAGGGATTTTTATTAGGATGTTATTTGCTCTCTAAGTCTATTTGGAAGAACTGATATTTCAGCAATTTTGAGTCTTCTCATCCATTAACAGGATGTATTAGATCTTCTTTCATTTCTCTCAATTCTATGAATAAATTTTCTTTTAGTGAGAAAGTCTTGTATTTCATTTATTAAATTTATTACAAGGCATTTGGTGGTTTCTATGCTAATGTAAATCATATTTTTTATTTCTATTTTCTAGTTCTGTTTTTTGCTGTTTTATAGAAACATAAATGATTTTTGTATATTGACTTTATATACAGCAACTCAATACATTTGTTTATTAATCCTAATAGCTTAACCACAGAGCCTTTTGCTCTGTTATTAAACAACCATGTAGTCCATGAACAACGACAGATTTGTTTCTTCCTTTTTAATCGTTGTTATAGGCTGAATTGTATTCCCCCAAAATTCATCTGTTCTGGCTCTTCCATCCATAAGCCAGGCATCTCTTCTCTCTCTCTTTAGACTTTAGATTTCTCAACTGAGAATCACAGAACAAGCAGTCGGCTGACAGCCCAAACTGAGAGACCCCACTGAGGCCCCACCTTAGGAGGCTTGGCGAGAGGGACAGGCATCTCCAAGGCTTCCACTCAGCGGGGCGTGGGGAGGCACATGGAATATCCATATCTAAGATCATTGAGTCTGCTTTCTTCCTATCCTTTTATATCCTTAGTGAGGTGGGGGCTTCTAGCCTCCAGGACTCTGAGGAAATAAATTTTGGTTGTTTCAGTCATTCAGACTTTAGTCCTTCATATGGCAGCCCTGGCCGACTAATGCAGTCATCAGACTTTGTAACTCACAGTAATTGAAGCAGATACTACACGCCAGGCACTGGGCTGAGTAGTCTTCACGTGCTTTTTTTATCTTTTTTTTTTTTTTTTTTTTTTTTTTGAGACGGAGTCGTGTGCTGGAGTGCAGTGGCACAATCTTGGCTCATGGCAACCTATCTCCTGGGTTCAAGTGATTCTCCTGCCTCAGCCTCCCAAGTAGCTGGGATTACAGGTGTGCACCACCACACTCAGCTAATTTTTATATTTTTAGTAGAGATGGGTTTGGGTTTTGCCATGTTGGCCAGGCTGGTCTCGAACTCCTGATTTCAGGTGCTCCACCCACCCCAGCCTCTCAAAATGCTGGAATTATAGGCATGAGCCACTGCACCCGGCCTCATGTGCTTTTTAAAAAAATTCCTTACAATATCCAAAAAGAAATGTACGATTTCCTCAATTTTACAAACAAAAAGCTAGACCCTGAGAGGTTAAGAAGTGTGTCTAAGTCACATAGAACTAGACAGCAAACTCAAAGCTCATGACCCGCTGCTTTACTGTTCTATCTTCCAAAAGTGTCCAACACAGTTATTCTGACTTCAGCCACTGCCCTTTATTTGACTGAAAAAGAACATTCTTTCTCTGTTGGGGAATTTATAGATGTATATGCATATATATCATATATATTAATATATGTAACATACATGCATGTACATATACCCATACATGCAGATATATATTCAACATAGAAAAAATAATTGTTTCTATGCCGTCAGAATAATTGTGTTTTACAACTCTAGGAAGATTGAATAGGAATAGTTATATATATATACACACATACATACACATATATATACACTTTTTTTTTACACACACACACACACACACACACACACAGGACCTATCTTTGGCTAGGTCAGCCAGACCTATTTCAAGATATAATAGATATGCCAGAGTGACTTATCTTATCACCCAGACCTATCTCAACATACAATAGATACGCCAGAGTGAAGTATCAAACAAGATGCAAATTCCTAAAGGATTTCTCACAAAAACAGGCATATAACTCTGAATCCCTCACCTCACTAAGGATGTAAAAGAAAGGAGACTGGAATATTTCAGATGTGGGTGTTCCCTGTGCCCACCCCTACCCCCTGCCTAGCTGCCAAGTGGCAGCACTGGAGATGCCCATCCTTCACCCCAAGCCCCTTGGGATCTCCCGATTTAGGCTGTCAGTGACTGTTTCCTGATCTCTGCTGAGAAATCTCAAGTGAGAGAGAAGAGACGGCTGGCTAAGATGGAAGAGCTAAAGAAGTGATGGTGGGGTTGGGTCACCAGTGGTTACAGAATTTAGAGGGCAAAGATGAGTTCATGTTTTCTAAGGCATAGATGTGGGCCTCATATGAGGGGGTTATTTTAGGTCCTACCCAGAAGGGTAAACTACAGGGGCAAAAAATAGCTCCACAAAGAAAAGAAGTAATTATCAGATTTCTAGCCCCCAAGGGAATAAGCAAGCAGCTAGCCTTGTGAGAGGAGAGTGGAATGAGGGTAAACATAGAGTCAACCTTAAAACCCAACTGCCCTGGAAACGCTGTGCCCCTCATGACAGTCCCTGATGAGAAAGGACTTGGTTTGCTCCCTGCCTCTTCCCCATCTCACCTTCATAGTAGCAAATTAAGGGGAGAGGTTAAGAGTAAGGAGAGGGCTGGGTACGGTGGCTCACACCTGTTATCCCAGCACTTTGGGTGGCCGAGGGAGGCGGATCACCAGGACCAGCCTGGCCAACATAGTGAAACCCCATTTCTACTAAAAGTACAAAAATTAGCTGGGCGTGGTGGCAAGCACCTGTTATCCCAGCTACTTGGGAGGTTGAGGCAGGAGAATTGCTTGACCCCAGGAAGCGGAGGTTGCAGGGAGCCAAGATCTCACCACTGCACTCCAGCCTGGCGAGACTCCGTCTCAAAAAAAACAAACAAACAAACAAAAAAAATAAATGAGGAACAAGGAAAAGAAGGAAAGCCAGCCACACCTAGCCACCTGCGGGCCTTCCCCCAGGCTCCTGCCTTAGCTGTGTGTGGGGGCAGGGAGTGGAGGGAGAAGACAGAGGCGCCTCAAATTTGAATCAATTTGAAAGTTTTCATTAATGCATGGGGGTGAGCACATTAATTACTAAATCAGGATTTTTTGTAATACCTAGAAATTAGAAAAGTCATCTGGCACAGAGAAAAAACTAGCCTCATTCAACAAATTTAATAGATGTTTTAAAAAATGATTAGAAACTACGAGATAACACTATGCACCGGTTAGCACGGTTATCTAAAAAAGACAGATAATACCAAATGGTGGTGAGAATGTGTTTCCCGCTGGGAATACAAATGGTACAGCCATTTGGAGAACAGTTTTGCAGCTTCCTAAAAGGATAAATATAATTTTACCAAGCAATTCAGCAATTCCACAACTAGGTACCTACCCAAGAGAGATGAAAATACATGTTCACAAAAGAACTTTCACATGAATGGTTACAGCAGCATTATACATAACATAACAGCCCCAGACTGGAAACGATGCTAATTCAATCAACTGATGAATGGATAATGAAAATGTAATATATCCATATAATGAAATACAATTCAACAATAAAAAGGAATGAACTAATACTACATGCTGTAGCATGGGTAAGCATTATACCAAAAACATTATGCTAAGTAAAAGAAGCCAGATGCAAAAGACTGCAAACTGTATGAATACATTTACATGAAATGCCCAGAAAGGGGCAATCTATACATTTGTAAATTAGTGGTTATTTGGAGCTGGGTGTGGGAGTAGAGATTGACTGTAAATAGACACAGGGGAACTTGTGGGGGTGATGGAAATATTCCAAAGCTAGATTGTGGTGATCATTTCACAACTCTAGAAATTAACCTAAAATAACTGACTTGCACACTCACAATGGATTAATTTTATGGAAGGTAAAATTATAGGCTGGGTGTAGTGGCTCACATTTGTAGTCCCAGAACTTTGGGAGGCCAAGGCAGGCAAATGACTTGAACTCAAGAGTTCAAGACCAGCCTGGGCAACATAGTGAGACTTCATTCTCTATTAAAAATATAATAATAAAATAAAATTATACTTCAATAAAGCTATAAAAAACAACCAATGTGAGGTCAGAGGTAGGGAGGCATAGATAAAACAAAATGGCAATAGATTCATAATGATTGAAATGGGTGATGAAATTGTGGAGCAATTTGACAACTAGGTACCTACCCAAAGTGCCTATATACTATTATACTATTGCTTCTATTTTTATATATGTTTGAAATTTTTCATAGTAAAAAGTTAAAAGATAATGAGTTAGGAAATTAAAATTGCTTTATAAAGACACACTTGGTTAACTATTTAATATAATCCAATATAATTATTATATGTACATTTAATTTTTAAGTCATTCCATTAAAGGTGGCAATATTCAACAGAAGATTGGCCACGGAGATGCAAATGACTGCTGTTAGCTAGATCTATATTTACACGTTGTGTCCGACAACTTAAATAGGCCTAATACAACTCAAAAATCATGGTGTCAAGAAATCACAAAGCTAAAAGAGACCTGGAGCGGTCACCAGATGGCCTCAGCTCCTGAAAGTGTCTCACACAATAAAGCTATCTTTTCCATTTTAAATATTTAGAGCTTTACATAGCAGAATTATTCAAAATCCCTTTGGTATTTTAGGTCAACATAATCTGGCTGTGTTAATGAATACCTTCATTTAACCCAACAACAGCCAAGTCAAACAAAATATATTCAGAAGCCAGAAGCAAGTGATATACCTATGATATGTCTGACTTTTAATAAAGAGAAAAAGCTAATTAAAGAAAATTATTGCGGAATTAAATACATGCATTATTAGAGAGTTTTTAAAGAGACTTTGTTGAAGACATCATGATATCAAACTGGCTTGTGGGCCAGATGTACTGAACAGGCAAAGTTGATAACTAGAGGAAGGGACTTATCTGGAGGGTTTGCCATGGAATCATTGGCAACATAGCACCATCTGTTAGAAAAAAGAAATGCTAATCAGCAGTCAAGTGTTTTTGATCTATGAGAAAAATCTTAAGTCTTTCTAAAGGGTCCAATAAAGAATCTTGTTAGAATTAGAAGCCACAAGTTCAGTGGAACAAGTACCAAACTGTGTTTATACATCACATTGCCCCCAGAAACAATCTATTTGTGTAGCCTGGATCGTTACACACACATACACACACACACACACACGCACACACGTGCACACACACGAAAAAATCTACAAGTCATTTAATGCCTGAAATGCCTGTGAAATACCACCACCTTTACTTCGTTTCACTGTTTTAAACTCTGAAACAGCTACTCATAGCCATGCAGAATGCGTTCCTCTGTCTTCCTGCAAATTTCTAATCTTGGTAGTTATTCTAATCCTGGTAACTGCTACCAAGTCTGATAGGACTGTCAGTAAGTGTTGTACAGGATATTAAAACCCTCTTCCCAAAACACAAATAAATAGACATTCCTATGGCAATGTCAACACTTGGAAAAGATGATATGTTTGTTTTGTATTTTGAACAAAATTTCTAGACTGTTACAATTTGTAAGCATCTAAATGCCAAAATGCCTCAACTTCCTACCTGAGCTCAAGAAGTACAAGAGGTGAAAAATGGCATTACCACTACTCGCAATTATCCAGAAGTCAGTCCTTTAAATCCAAATTTTCTTCCCCAACATTTCAAGTTCCTAAAAACAATGTTTTTTAAATCATTTTCTGTGCTAAAAATAGATAAAATGGGTAGTTCCAACCGTGAGCACAGAAAGTTCTCCAGTCCTTTCCTGGAAAGTAACAGCTATTACGCAAAACCGGTATTTTTAAAACTCTGTGTAACACGTAGTCTTTTTAAAGGTGGAAATTCCTGTCCTTCAAATGTATGAGCCCTAAATTTATACTTAGTTTTGAAAGAAAATGTTCTGAAAGAGTCAATGTACACATACTACAAAAAAGTTCAGGCATCTTTCATATTAAACAAACATATCATAGGAAATCCTCCCAAAATTCTCTCTGTAATTTCTAACTCCAACTCGTTAACCATCATCTAATGCCTGCAGTTATAAACTTTCAGATTCAGTATTGATTCTTCTGTCCTATTATTCACTCAGTCTGTCCAACTCAGGAAGAACCCATTTGAAGGAATCAATGGAAAAGTTATTTGGCGTAAGGGAATGTGGTGGCTGGTTTGATCTTCCATCCAGACCACTCAAACTTTTCTCATAACAGCAATAAGGCTGTTTTGTTTTCTTATCATTCATGTGTTCACTGGAGTAGCACTTTTCATTTCCTTCAAGAGCTTTTCCTTTGCATTCACGACTTGGCTCACTGTTTGGCACCAAGAGACCTAGCTTTCAGCCTATCTCGGCTTTGGACATGCCTTCCTCACTAAGCTTAATCGTTTTTAGCTTTTGATTTAAAGTGAGAGGCATGTGACCCTTCCTTTTACTTGAACACTTAGAGGCCACTGGAGGGTTATTAATTGGCCTTATTTCAATATTGTTATCTTGGGGAACAGGGAGGTCTGAGGATTGAGAGAGAGATGAGGAAATGCTAGTTGGTGGAGCTGAACACACACGTTTATCAGCTAAATCCACTGTCTTATATGGATGCAGTTTGTGGAGCCCCAAAATAATTACAATAGTAAAAACATTAAAGATCACTGATCACAGATCCATAGAACAGATATAATAATAATGAAAACATTGGAAATATTGCAAGAATCACCAAAACATGACACAGAGATGCAAAGTAAGCACAGGCTGTTGGAACAATGGCACTGATAGACTGGCTTGACACAGGGTTACCACAAACCATCAATTTGTGAAAACCACAATATTTGTGAAGCAAAATACAGCAAAACACAATAAAAACAGGTGTGTTGTGTATGCGAGGTTGTGTGGTATTTGCCTTTCTGTGCCTGGTTTATTTCACTTAATGCCTTCCAGGTTCATCCATGTTGTTGCAACAAACAGAATTTCCTTCTTTTTTAAGGCTAAATAGTACTCCATTGTGTAGTATTGTACTAGTCCATTTTCACACTGCTGATAAAGACATACCTGAGACTGGGTAATTTATAAAGAAAAAGACGTTTAGTGGACTCACAGTTCCACATGACTGGGGAGGCCTCACAACTATGGTGGAAGGTGAAAGGCATGTCTTCCATGGCGGCAGGCAAAAGAGAATTGGTGCAGGTGAACTCCCCTTTATCAAAACGTCAGATCTCATGAGACTTATTCACTATCATGAGAACAGCATGGGAAAGACCCACCCCCATGATTCAAT
Organism: Macaca thibetana thibetana; assembly: GCF_024542745.1. Lineage (NCBI taxonomy): Eukaryota > Metazoa > Chordata > Mammalia > Primates > Cercopithecidae > Macaca > Macaca thibetana. Next base: position 109,458,281 of record NC_065581.1, on the reverse strand, counting down.
TACCTCCCACCAGGTCCTTCCCCTAACATGTGGGAATTGTGGGAGCTACAATTCAAGACGAGATTTGGGTAGGGACACAGCCAAACCATATCAACTATATATACCACATTTTAAAATTTGATTTATTCCTTGATGAGCACTTAGATTGATCCCATATCTTGGCTATTGTGAATAGTGCTGCAATGAACTTGGGAATACAGATATTACTTCAACACACTGATTTCATTTATTTTGCATACATACTCAGTAGGGGGATTGCTGGATCATCATTCTATTTTTAAGGTAATTATAATTTTGAGGAATCTCCATACTGTTTTCCATAATGGCTATACTAAGTTACCTCCCCATTAACAGTGTACAAGGGTTCCCTTTTCTCCACAGCCTCTCTAACCCTTTTTATCTTTTGTCTTTTTGATCACACCTGTTGTAACAGGTAAGAGGTGATATCTCATTATGGTTTCAATTCCCATTGCTCTGATGATTAGTGATGTTGAGCATTTTTCTATATACGTATTGGTAGTTCATATATCTTCTTTTAAGAAATGTCTATTCGGATGCTTTGCCCATCTTTTAATTGGGTTATTTGTTTTCTTACCATTGAGTTGTTTGAGTTCCTTATATAGTTTGCATATTGAGCCCTCATCACATGTATGCTTTTCAAATATTTTCGACCATTCTGTAGGTTGTCTCTTCATTCTTAATAGTTTCCTTGGCTGTGCAGAAGCTTTTTAGTTTGATGACAAGCTAAATTACAATCCCAGTGGTCTACGTTTGGTTCTGTTACTTGTGCTTCTGGGGAGTCATACCCAAAAAAATTATTGGCCAGACTGATGTCATGGAGCTTTTCTCCTGTGTTTTCTTCTACTAGTTTTACAGTTTCAGGTCTTACAGTTAGGCCTTTAATCCATTTTGAGTTAATTTTTGTATATGGTGTGAGACAAAGGTATAATTTAGTTTTTCTGCTTCTGAATATCCAGTAATTCCAACACCATTTGTTGAAGAGACTATCCTTTCTCCATTGTGCGTTCTTGTCACCTTTGTCAAAAATCAATTGACCATAAATGTGTGGATTAGGAAATGTTAATAACAGTTGCTTTGCCTCGCTCTGAGGCTTGTCAGTTTCTAAAGTGACATTAAGGCTTAAAAAAAAAAAAAGTTAAACAGTTGAGTGACTTTATTAGAGGGATCACTTGTTTATGGATATTTGTTTTGAGGCAACACAGATTATAGTATCTTATAGTTTTTTAAGTCAGATTGTTTTTGACACTGGTCTACAGTTTCTGATTTTTATTTCCCCTTTTTAATTTTCCTCATATCTATTTAGAGAATCAGACACTAGTCAATACGACTTATAGGAAAGGGTCAGGCCAAGGCAAAATTGTAAGCTTCATTCTCTCTCCTCCAGACATCTCTCTCTTCCTCTGGGTGCCTTTTTTTTTTTTTTTTTTTTTTTTTTTTTGAGACAGGGTCTCTGTCGTGTAGGCTAGAGTGCAACGGCACAGTCGTAAATCACTACAGCCTTGATCTCATATGGCCAAGCAATCCTCCCACCTCAGCCTCCAGAGTAGCTGAGACTACAGGCAGGTGCCCCGGTACCTGGCTTTTTTTTTTTTTTTAAGAGATGGAGTCTCACTATATTGTCCAGGCTGACCTCAAACTTCTCCTGGGCTCGAGCAATCCCATTGGCCTCCCAAACTGCTGGTATTACAGGTGTGAGTGAGCCACCATGTCCGGCCCCTTCCTTTTCTTTGATTCAAATTGAGGTGCCTGCAGTCAACTGACATTTGCTGTTACTTTCTCTTCGGTCCCTTTTATCTTTACACCTCAGGATGTTGCTTTCTGTATTTATCAACTTGCCAGTCAACTGGCCTGATAAAATCATGTATGCTAATTAAAGCGTGACCTGTCACCTGTGGGGCCTTCTGCCTCCACCTGTGTCACTAATCAAGAATCAAATGGTTTTGGTTTGGGAACAGATAAGAAGGAAGAACAGTACTTTGGGAAAGGGGAGCCTGAATCACATTCTGCAAACTACTACCTTCACAGTCCAGAAGCACGTGACTGTAACAGTAGCCAAAAGCCCTGGCCAGGCCAGCGCAACACAGGAGCTGGAAGCCTGGCCCAGCCCTGGGAACCAGAGTCGGGGTCAGAAGAATAGCCTCAGCAACTCTGAATGCAGAAAAGAAAAACACTGCTTCTCATTTCTCTCAGAGCTAGAAAATGCATGTTTGGTGTCTGCTTGCCAAAAGAAGCTTTTGGAATTTACGTTGCTAGTCTCAAGTTTTGAAGTCTCAAAGGATGTGTGAAGTCTCAAAGAATGTTACATGGATTGAGTGCATGTGTGTGTTTGATTTTAAGATGATAACTGTGGGCTCGTTAAGACTTTCTGGTTTTGTGATGTGTGGTCCTATTGTCATTTTTGTTTGGTTTTGATTTTTAATAGGTGGAAAAAGTGGAGGAGAGCCTGGGTAGGAGGGAGATTCAGGGAAAAGAAATCAAAACAATCCTGGAAACTCCCCTAATGTTCAAGGATCTCAAAGCACATGACCACGGAGGATTGGTAGGTGAGGAATGAAGGGAGATTTTCCTGTGAATCACGTATTTCCTTGTTATCACAACAACCCTTCCTGTCAGCGGCAACAGTACATTCAGGGTGGAGTTGAAGAGCCAGGTCCCGTACATGAGAGAACCCAGCTTAATCATGAAAGAACAGTTCCAACTGTTTAGTACAGCAAAGAACATTCTAGAAGAATACAGAATATAGCGTGTCCAGAGTTGGCCAAAAGACTTTTGAGAAGTTTTAAAATTTGATATTCAAATAATTCCTGCCTTTTGTAAAAACAAAGCCCACTTATTAATCTCTTGTAGAGCTATATTACACAAATGCCAGTATGTTAGGTACAAAAGCAGGTACACGCCAAATACAAAGCATCTCTGCTGCCCTGAAAGAGCTTAGACCTTCTGATGGGTTGTGTGGGAGCTGATGGAGAACCGAGGTTTGATGACTTGAGCAGACACCATTGAAAGTCACTGCATCTAACTTCCTCTTTGCAGCCCCGCTGAATGAGGGTCTATGCAAAGCCACGCCCCTCAGCCTGTCCACTCAACTGGCTGGTCCCCCAGTTTGCTTCCTTAGCAGAGTAGGGCATGATAGTTCAGCCATCACTACACACAGTCAGCCTTATATGCATTTGCCTGCCTTGATGACAAAATGATGCTGGGAGGGCTTCTTGTCCAAAAATGTTGACCCTTGACCTGTTCAGGGTTTGAGGCACTACAATTAGAGAATTTTCCTGCATATGCAGCGTGATGAAGCAGAAAAAGCTTGGACTCAGATGTCAGCAGACTTGAGTTCAAATCTCAGCTCTTCTGCTGACCGTGTCACTTCATTTGCAAACCTCTGCCTCCACATGAGTTAAAAGCGGATATATGGCTGGGTGCGGTGGCTCACACCTGTAATCCCAGCACATTGAGAGGCTGAGACAGGTGGATCACTTGAGCTCAGGAGTTCGAGACCAGCCAGGCCAACATGGCGAAACCCCAAAAGTTAGCTGGGCGTGATGGCAGGTGCCATAATCCCAGCTACTCAGGAGACTGAGGCATGAGAATCACTTGAACCCAGGAGATGGAGGTTGCAGTGAGCCGAGATGGAGCCACTGCACTCCAGCCTGGGTGAGAGAGTGAGACTCTGTCTAAAGAAAAAGGGTGGGGGACAGGGGCTGATATATGTGAAATCAGTGAGACAATAGGAATTCGTTACATATTAGTTTCCCTCCTTACTTTTCAGAGTGTAATAGTGTAAATACTCCAGAGTTAACAGCCTCAGCTCTTGCCATCTGGCAAATTGGATGCCTCTGTAGTGAAATTAATTAATTTTCGACTTTTATCCAGAATACTGGTGGTCTTTAACCACTCAAGGATGGAATGCTTTTGGCAAAGGTTTCTCCCTTAAGATTTTTTGCTTGCTCTCATAATCTCACTTCTTTAGACCATCCCGGAAAGTAAGGACTATATCTTATTTATTTTTGTATTTCTTATGCCTGCCATAGAAGGTAATCAATAAATGTCTGTCACATGAATGAACAAATAAATAAACAAATTCTCCAGGGAGAGCAGAACAAGAGAGGTGATGATGGGTAGAAGGAGAAAGTACCTCGAGACTAAGAAGAGGGAAGGTAAGAGGGCCCCAAAGCAAAACAAAACAATTTTTTGCCTAATTTGTAACTTTATCCAGAATCAGAACTGCTGCTGCTGCTGCTGCTGCTGCTGCTTTAGAAAGTAGATAAACTATCTAGGCCTGGTGGCTCACACCTTGTGATGGTTAATACTGATTATCAACTTGATTGGACTGAAGGATGCAAAATATTGATCTTGGGTGTGTCTGTGAGGGTGTTGCCAAAGGAGATTAACATTTGAGTCAGTGGGCTGAGAAAGGCAGACCCATCCTTAATCTGGTGGGCACCATCTAGTCAGCTGCCAGCAAATATAAAGCAGGCAGAAAAATGAGAAAAGGAGAGACTGGCCTAGCCTCCCAGCCTACATCTTTCTGCCGTGCTGGACGCTTCCTGCCCTTGAACATCGGACTCCAAGTTCTTCAGTTTTGGGACTTGAACTGGCTCCCCTTGCTCCTGAAGCTTGCAGACAGCCTATTGTGGGATCATGTGATCCTGTAAGTTAATACTTAACAGACTCCCCTTTATATATAGAGAGATATATCCTATTAGTGGCATCACCCTAGAGAACCCTGACTAATACATACCTATAATCCCAACACTTTGGGAGGCTGAGGTGGGAGGATTACTTGAGCCCAGGAGTCCAAGACCAGCCTGAGCAGCACAGTGAGATCCCATCAAAAAATTGAAAAATTAGCCAGGCATGGTGGTGTGTGCCTGTAGTCCCAGTTACTCAGGAGGCTGAGGCAGGTGATCTCTTGACACCAGCAGGTTGAAGATGCAGTGAGCTATGATTCACTCCAGCCTGGGCACCAGAGCGAGACCCTGTCTCCAAAAAAAAAAAAAAAAAGTAAAAACTAGATAAATATTCCTCATCCCCCACAGGCACTGGCACAGGCACAGTGATATGACCATAAGGATGATGATGATGATAATTCTGTGGAATAGGATTAGAAAACTACCTTTTCTTAAAGTGGCTATAGCCCTTTTTGCAACTATCTTGCTACTACGTTTAGGAAGGCAGCTACGATTTATTCCAGTCTCTTGACTACATTAAGTATGTAACAGATATGATTTTCACACAAATATTATCTCATGAAAAACTGGGACGAGGGCCTGGAGGGGGTGTGCAGGGTACTTTTGTGTCTCCTTGAACTTCCCAAATGCCCCTGGAGTGCTGTGCTACTCCATACAACTATCCAGCCTGAGTGGTACTCTACGCTCAGTGCCTACACTTTGTTCTATTACTTTTTTTTTATGTTAGTAAGAAACCTTAACACGACATCTACCCTCCTAACAAAACTTTAAGTGCGGAATATTGTTAAGCAGAGGCACAATGTTGTTCAGATCTCTAGAATGCATTCATCTGGCATAACTGAAATTTATACCTGTTGAACAGCAAGTCTCCCATTTTCCCTTTCCCCTACCAGCTGGCAACTGGCAGTGACCATTCTACTCTCTGCTTCCATGAATTCGACTATTGTAGATACCTCAGATAAGTGGAATCATGCAGTATTTGTCCCTCTGTGACTGGCTTCTTTCACTCGGCACAATGTCCTCAAAGTTCATCTGTGTTGTCACATACGGCAGGATTTTCTTCTTTTTTAAGGCTGAATAATACTCCATTGTATGTACATATGACATTTTCTTAATCCACTCATACGTCAACAGACATTAAGGTCATTTGTACATCTTCATTATTGTAAATAGTGCTGCAATAAACATGGGAGAGCTAGTATCTCTTCAAGATCCTGATTTTAATTCTTTCGGATAAAAACCCAGTAGTGGGGTTGCCAGATCATATAATAGTTCTATTTTTAATTTTTTGAAGAACATCTATATGGTTTTCATAGCAGATGCACTATTTTACATTCCTGCCAACAGTGTTCAAGGGTTCCTGTTTCTCCACATCCTCACCAACACGTATGATACTTTTATTCTTTTTCAATAATAGTCTCCCTAACAAATGTGAAGTGATATCTCATTGTGGTTTTTATTTGCGTTTTCCTGATGACTAGTAATGTTGAGCATTATTTTATACACCCGTTCGCCATTTGAACATCTTCCTTTGAGAAATGTCTATTCAGGTCCTTCGCTCATTTTTCTGTCAGGTTATTCGTTTGTTGTTGTTATTATTGTTGTTGTTTTCCCCCATTGAATTGTAGGATTCCTTTACATATTTTATATATTAACCTCATGTCAGACATATATATACCTTGAAAATATTATCTCTCATTCTGTAGGTTGCCTTTTCACTCTGCTGATTCACTCTTCTGCACACCCTTTGCTGTGCAGAAGAAGCTTTTCAGTTTGATGTAGTCCCACTTGTCTATTTTTACTTTTGTTGCCTGCACGAAACACATAATTCTAATACAGTAGAAAATAAACACGGCTAGGTGGATGCTTCCTCAACAAGACACTGTCCAGCTCAACCAAAAAACCAAAATCAACCTTTATAGGAAAACACTAAAAGGATTTCCGCTGAAAACAGGAAAAAAGACAAGATTGTCCTTTACCGCTTTTTTTTTTTTTTTTGGTGAAATAGAGTCTTGCTCTATCACCCAGGCTGGAGTCCAGCGGCCTGATCTTGGCTCACTGCAACCTTCCATCTCCCGAGTTCAAGTGATTTTCCTGCCTCAGCCTCCTGAGTAGCTGGGATCACAGGCACGCACCACCATGCCCAGCTAATTTTTGTATTTTTAGTAGAGATGGGGTTTTACCAGGTTAGTCAAGCTGGTCTCAAACTCCTGACCTTGTGATCCACCCGCCTTGGCCTCCCAAAGTGCTGGGATTACAGGTGTGAGCCACCACGCCTGGCCATACCACCATTTTTATTTAGTACAGTATTTGAGGTGCTAGATAGTATAACTAGACAAGAGAAAAAACATAATGGTTATAAAAATTTGAATGGCAGATGTAAAAGTATCACTATTTGAAGATTAAATGATTCTTGGCCCATAAAACCCAAGTAAATTAACTAAAAAGTTATTTCAAATAAGAGAAGGCAATAGGGTTGACTAGATATAAAAATTAATATGCAGAAATCAAGTCTTTATTTATATAAGCAATAATCATTTAGAAGATGAAATAAAAAAGTTGTTTTACTTAAAATAAACAAAAATAAAGCACTTAGGAATTAAAGATGAAATGTGTAACATCTATATGAAGAAAATCTTAAAACACTAAGATATTTGAGAACAGATTACAAATAGAAAGGCAGACCATGTTCATGGGAAGGAAGATTCGAGAACACACACACACACAATTGTAATTCTCTACTAAAGAGGTTCCAGAGAAATTGACATGATTCTGCCAGTGTCGGAGACACTGAGACTTTAAAGTCTATACCAACCTAGCTGGACATGAATGCAATAATAGAGTAAATAGACTGGGCACGGTGGCTCACACTCGTAGTCCCAGTACTTTGGGAGGCTGAGGCGGGTGGATCACCTGAGGTCGGGAGTTCGAGACCAGCCTGACCAACGTGGGAAAACCCCAACTCTACTAAAAACACAAATTAACCAGGTGTGGTGGCACACGCCTGTAATCCCAGTTACTTGAGAGGCTGAGGCAGGAGAATTGCTTGAACCCAGGAGGCGGAGTTTTTGGTGAGCTGAGATGGCGCCTTTGCACTCTAGCCTGAGCAACAAGAACGAAACTCCATCTCAAAGAAAAAATAATAGTAATAGCAATAGAGTGAATGACATGCCCCCTCCATCCTATGGCTGCAGGGCCTCAGTCTGATGGAAGAATTGCAAAGCACAGGCTGAGCTCGACATCAGTCTGGCTGACTTTGTATGATAAAAAAAAGAATGTACAACAGTCCCAGGGTCGATCTCTGCACCACCGGTAAATCCAGTAAAGTGAAAGGAATGTAGGGAGGAAAGATGGAGTTATGGAAGCCAAGGAGATAAACTCTAATCCCAACATCTCACTTAGAAATTGTTGAGTTGACTTTTTCTCTGAGCCTCAGTTTCCTTATCTGTAAAACAAAGGTTAAAAATGCCTGCTGCTTACTTCATGGGGCTGTAGTGAGGATAAAAGTTGAAATGTGAAGGCCCTTTGGAACTTTAAAACTATTTATTATTATATTTATTATTTTTATAGTTTACTATACAAACAAAAGCAACTCATGTTTACTTCATGTTTAATTGGATATTATTAATCGTGAGGGCGTCCACTGTGCCGCCCCCTCCTAATACCCACCAATAAATCCTACTTCCTGTCCACTTAAAAAAATAATAATAAACTTATTCCTCAGCTTTATTTATTTCTTAAGGAATAGACTTTCTCTGGAGCAAACCATTCCCAACTTTTTAACGAACCACCACATGTTGTTTCTTGTGATTACCCGGAAACATTGGCTTCCATCCTCTTCTTCCTCTCCTGTTGCCTCCTTCCCCACTTGCAAAATGCAAAATTGTGTGTAGAAACATGAGTGTGAAACATCTTGAAGCCACTCATTTATATAAACTATATATGTTCTTGACTCCCCACTTGGGGAAGAGCTGCCTGGCCAGCACCAGAGCACGACGAGTGAGAAATAGATTTCAGTGTTTAATTGATTTCCACAACATGGTCTATCCAGTCCTGCCTCATACTTTAGGCTTATAAGTGAAGTGGTGGTCAGAGAAAGGAATTATAGAGTTCAAGATTTTATCAAGTATAACCACATCTACAAGTTGTTGATGTGGAATGGAGATAAAGAGAATTCTAGGAGAAGTGGGAAGATTTTTTAATAACTGAGGCCTTTATTAAAGGTCTATGTAACAAATTTCTGGATAAATGCCCATTCTCACATAAAGAGTAGAGGGTTTGTTTTTTGTTGTTGTTGTTGTTTTTTTTTTTTTTTTTTTTTTGAGACAGGGTCTCACTTTGTCACTCAGGCTGGAGTGCAGTGGCATGACCTCCCAGGTTCAAGCAACCCTCCTGCCTCAGCCTCCCAAGTAGCTGGGACTACAGGCACATGCCACTATGCTTAGCTAATTTTTTGTATATTTTGCAGAGACAGAGTTTTACCATGTTGCCCAGGTTTGTCTCGAACTCCTGAGCTCAAGCGATCTGTCCACCTTGGCCTCCCAAAGTGCTAGGATTACAGGCATGAGCCACCACGCCCAACCAAGAGTAGAGTTTAGATGTGGTACCCATGGAAAGGCAGAATAACAATAGGTGAGTGGATACAGTATCTAAAATCTTTTCTGTGGAAGGCTGTCATTCCTTACAATGTAATGACACCTTACATTCAGAGCATGGCAAAACAATGAATATAAAATTCATCCCACTCTTAACCACACATAATACACTCAAGATTGGGTGAGCCTATCACACCAAAGAATATATGACGTGCAACAGAGGTCAATCCTGCCCCTATCGCCCCCACATGGCTCAGAGAAAGCCTTAGCAATAAACACTTTCATTTATAATGAGGAACAGATGAAATATGGAAGGAAATGATGGCCTGACTGGATTTCCTGAAAGGTACATGAACAAAGTAATAAAACACAAGGGACCTTTATAAACAGCACTAGTAAGTTTTACATAAATGCCTCCCATGACCTTTTGTGCTTTTGAGCTATTTCAGTTACAGTAACATCAGACAAGTGGCCAAAACCATTTACTATAAATTCAAACATTTTTCTATTCATGTAAATCAATGCATAAAAATCAAAGCATACTTCATATTCATACATACTCAGAAATGCTATACACAGGCACACACGGAGAAAAAATGCATACGCCCTTGTGATCTAATTTGCTTTATAAAATGTTGTATTAAGAGCACCAACGCATACATATAGTCTACGGAAGGAAACAGCAGACTTCGTTAGGCAGTTATGAAATGTAAGTCCCCAAACTGGCATTCCTAAGCCATACAAGTTGGAGTAACTTCACCAAAGTGTGTCCTAAATTAACAAGCCAAACATGTTTTTCCTTAAAAGCTGAGAATTTTGCAATAACATTTTTATTACTGTTAAAATTCATGGACTCTAGTATATTTGAAATTTTTAATCCTAATTGTCTAACTCTTAGAAATAAGGGAAATATTATTCTACCCTGCATTCTCAAAAAAAAAAAAAAAAGTTTTATTCATCTCACTTTGGTGACTTGATTGTTATCAAGGAAAGCAATTTCCTTTAACGTTTTATTCCACTGCAGAAAGCTTTTCCTGTACTTTATCTTGAATATGTATTATGGTGTTGCCCCAGTACCCACGTGGGAACTGCTGGCGGGCAAGGCTTCTTTTCTAGAAAAGGGGAAGAAAATGTTTTAGAAACTTGGGCCTTAACGAGGAACGCACATCAGAATAACACAAAAAGCCATTTCAAAATACAGGTGTTCCACGAAAGAGCCATATATGCAAAGCAATTCCCCATAGAGAAGGAGCCAAGAAACCAAAGAATGACGCAACACATTCAGTTTGTCATTATAGAGTGATTTTATTCGGGAATTTACAGACAGATGCATGGTCTTGGGTGACCACAAGATAGATAGGTCTCTGCACTGTTACCCTCCAACCCAAGGGCTGTGTACCATTGGGAAAAGGAGTAATGTCTTGTGTCCAGAATTGGTGGATTCTTGGTCTCACTGACTTAAAGAATGAAGCCGTGGACCCTTGCGGTGAGTGTCGCAGTTCTTTTTTTTTTTTTTTTTTTTTTTTGGAGACGGAGTCTCGCTCTGTAGCCCGGGCTGGAGTGCAGTGGCCGGATCTCAGCTCACTGCAAGCTCCGCCTCCCAGGTTTACGCCATTCTCCTGCCTCAGCCTCCCGAGTAGCTGGGACTACAGGCGCCAGCCACCTCGCCCGGCTAGTTTTTTGTATTTTTTAGTAGAGACGGGGTTTCACGGTGTTCGCCAGGATGGTCTCAATCTCCTGACCTCGTGATCCGCCCCTCTCGGCCTCCCAAAGTGCTGGGATTACAGGCTTGAGCCACCGCGCCCGGCCGAGTGTTTCAGTTCTTAAACATGGTGCGTCCACAGTTTGTTCCTTCAGACATTGAGATGTGTCTGGAGCTTCTTCCTTCTGGTGGGTTCATGGTCTCGCTGTCAGGACTGAAGCTGTAGACCTTCACGGTAAGTGTTACAGTTCATACAGGCAGCTCATAAAGGCAGCCTGGACCCAAAGAGTGGGCAGCAGCAAGATTCATTGCAAAGAACCAAAGAACAAAACTTCCACACTGTGGAAGCGGAGCAGATTGGGTTGCCACTGCTGGCTCAGGCAGCCTGCTTTTATTCCCTTATTTGATCCCACCCACATCCTGCAGATTGGTCCATTTTACAGAGAGCAGATTGGTCCACTTTACAGAGAGCTGATTGGACCGTTTTGACAGGGTGCTGATTGGTGCATTTACAATCCTTGAGCTAGACACAGAGTGCTAGACAGAAAAGTTCTCCAAGTCCCCACTAGGTTAGCAAGATACAGAGTTAGCTAGATACAGAGTACCAATTGGTGTAGTCACAAACCCTGAGCTAGACACAGAGTGCTGATTGGTGTATTTACAAACCCTGAGCTAGACACAGAGTGCTGATTGGTGCATTTACAATCCTTGAGCTAGACAGAGTCACAGAGTGCTAGTCCTCCAAGTCTCCAGGAGGTTAGCTAGATACAGAGTACCTATTGGTGTATTTACAAACCCTGAGCTACACACAGAGTGCTGATTGGTGTATTTACAAACCCAGAGTTAGACAAGGAGTGCTGATTGGTGCATTTAGAATCCTTGAGCTCACACAGAGTGCTAGATGGAAAAGTTCTCCAAGTCCCCACTAGGTTAGCTAGATACAGAGTGCTGATTGGTGCACATACAATCCTCCAGCTAGATATAAAAGTTCTCAAAGTTCCCATCCGGTTCAGGAGCCCAGCTGGCTTCACCCAGTGGATCCTGCACCGGGGCTGCAGGCAGAGCTGCCCGCCAGTCCCCAGCTGGGCCTGCACTCCTCAGCCATTGGGCTGTCCATGGGACCAGGTGCCAGGGAGCAAGGGGCAGTGCCCGTCGGGGAGGCTCAGGCCTTGCGGGAGGCCACCGCAGTTGGGGAGGTCAGACGTGGCGGGCTGCAGGTCTGGAGCCCTGCCCCGCGTGGAGGCAGGTAAGGCCCGGTAAGAATTTGAGTGCCGCACGGCCGGCTGGCACTGCTGGGGGACCCGGGGTAACCTCCGCAGCTGCTGGCCCGGGTGCTAAGCCCCTCAGGGCCCTGGGCCTGTGGCGCCGGCTGGCCGCCCGTGTGTGGGGCCCGCTGAGCTGCGCCCGTGCCGGCCGGAACTCACACTGGCCCGCGAGCGCTGCGCACAGCACCAGTTCCCGTCCGCCTCTCCCTCCACACCTCCCGGCAAGCAGAAGGAGGCGGCTCTGGCCTCAGCCAGCCCAGAGAGGGGCTCCTACGGTGCCGTGGCGGGCTGAAGGGCTCCTCAAGTGCTGCCAGAGTGGATGCCTAGGCCAAAGAGGCGCGCTGAGAGTGAGGGCTGCTAGCACATTGTCACCTCTCAGTTTCAGAGGAAATGTACAGCAATTTGCTTAAGAGCTGGATTCACAGTAAGTATGAGTTCCTGTCTAAGGGTAGGATTTATGCAAAATACATGTTCTTCAACAAAAAACAATAGATGAATTAGAAATATTAGAAGCATTCCTAGAACAGAGTTCATCAGAAGCCAACATGGCGGATTAGCTTCCAAGATGAAGTTACGTTGGCTTCCACAATAGGTCTGGGGTTCATCCCTCAAGATTCTAATTCCCTTCGAATGTTATTGGTGGTCACGTGCTTCTTTTTCACAGTGGCTGTCAGAACACTGGGGGCCAGGTTTGCTACCCGTCCCCGAGTCAGGTGTGTACAAGCGGTGGCCCAGAGTGTGGCTCCTATGCTAACATCACTCCTGGGTCACCTTACTTTCTTTCCCATATTTTCCTTTTGTCTATTTTCTTACTTATATTCAGTTTATCTTGCTAAATTGGTTGCATTTTTTTTTTTTTTTTCACAGAGTCTCGCTCTGTCGCCCAGGCTGGAGTGCAGGGGCATGATCTCGGTTCACTGCAAGCTCCACCTCCCAGGTTCAAGCCATTCTCCTGCCTCAGCCTCCCAAGTAGCTGGGACTACAGGCACCCGACACCACGCCCAGCTAATTTTTTTGTACTTTTAGTAGAGACGAGGTTTCACCGTGTTAGCCGGGATGGTCTCGATCTCCTGACCTCGCAATCCACCGGCCTTGGTCTCCCAAAGTACTGGGATTACAGGCGTGAGCCACCACGCCTGGCCTTTGGGTGCATCTTTAGAAGCAGCCTTGAATTCTTTTTTACAATGTGGAGAATAAGTCAATGAGTAAGTAATGAGAGAGGACAGATTTTTTCAATAAGGGAATGTTCTATCCTTTCCAGGACCTTTTTCTCTCCCTGCAGATTCCCAGTGCTGTGCTATTCTCTCCTCACCTCATCAACCCTAGTCTCAAATCCATCTTTTACACTCAATAAAGTTAAATCAATGCGTTACCATTCTGAGAGATATTTGCCTTTTCTCTAATAGCAAAATAACATGAACTACCTCTTAAAATAATTTCAGATTATCAAGGAAGCAGGCAAAAGTAGAGGAAGTAATCACAGACAACAATCTTCCCAATACTGCAAAAATTATACCACTCATCTAGGATTATTTCTGCTTGGGACATTTTTAAAGGAAAATTGGATAGTTTCAATAACAATTTTAATTTACTGCTTTTAAACTTTAAAAAAAATTTTTTTAGCAATGGGGTCTTGCTGTGTCACCTAGGCTGGAGTGGAGTGCAGTGGCATTGTCATAGTTCATTGCGGCCCCAAACTCCCAGGCTCAAGTGATTTTCCCACCTCAGCCTCGGGAGTAGCTGAGACTACAGGTGTGCACCACTGTGCCTGTCTAATATTTTTTTATTTTTTGTACAGATGGGGTCTCACTATGTTGCCCAGGCTGGTCTCCAACTCCTGGGCTCAAGTGATCCTCCTGCCTCTGCCTCCAAAGTGCTGGGATTACAGGCATGCACCACCGTGCCCAGCCAATTTATTGCTCTATTGATAGATTTCTGTGAGTCGTGAATAACCAAATTAATAAAGATGATGAAGAAAGGGATTACTGTGAGAAAGTTGAAAGATGATTCGGAGAGAGATAAGTAGGCCCTGACTGGTATTTATGTAGAAGGGAGACAGAAGAGATCCAAAATGTAAATGGAGAAAAGGTTAAACAAGAATATTTTGACTACTGTTAGTCTAGACTGAGAGATCGAGGGTGAACTTTAAATCACAGGGCCATACACATAAAAGTGGGAGTTGCTATGGGAGTTGCTCTGTATTTTGGGGAGAATTTTGCCCTCTTTGTTTGGATTCCCCTGTGTGGACTCAGTATCAAGGCTGCTGTTCAGGGTTAAATTGTGTCTCCTCAAAAAGATATGTTGAAACTCTAACTTCCAGCACATACAAACATGGACTTACTTAGATTGCAGATATAATCATGTTAAAACGAAGTCCTACTGGATAGCAGGGCCCTACTCCAGTGTAAAAGGGGTCTTCTAGGGTTATTCAGTGCACAACCTGTACAGCAGAATGAGGTGGTCCTGGGAGTAACATTGCAAATGCTCAAGTGAGGTATTGTTGGCAGTATTTACTTATTTATTTATTTAAAGACAGAACTTAGCTCTTGTCACCTAAGCTGGAGTGCAATGGCGCTATCTCAGCTCACTGCAGCCTCTGCCTCCAGGGTGCAAGTGATTTTCCTGCCTCAGCCTCCCAAGTAACTGGGATTACAGGCATGCCCCACCACGCCTGGCTAATTTATATATATATATATATATATATTTTTTTTTTTTTTTTAATTAGAGATAGGATTTCACCATGTTGGCGAGGCTGGTCTCAAACTCCTAGCCTCAGGTGATACGCACCCCTCAGCCTCACAAAGTGCTGGGATTACAGACATGAGCCACTGAGCCTGGAGTTGGCAGTATTTGAAGGAAAGAAGCTGGGGTTCTTGTTTAAAAGAAAAGGATGACCCTTCCCAGAGAGAATATAAAATATGGATGGCTTAGTTTGTATCACTCAGGCCACTGACCTGAGATGACTGTTAATAATTATTTATGAGACATACACATATATTTGTACATTTATACATATACATACTAAATCTATATATGTGTAAATTCTTTTTCACAGTGACTATCAGAACATTGGGAACCAGGTTCTGATATATATGGATTGGATTATTCAATAAAATAAAATTGTTTATGGTACAAACTTTTCTTATGGTTGTTTCCCTTTGTAGGTACATATTTTAGTTTATTGAAAGTAGATTTAAATGAGCTTTTATAAGAGACAAGGGTGGAAGTGGAGATTTGGGAAAAGGCAAAAAAATAAATAAGAGAGAGAGATAACTTGCTATTAATAAACCTGCCAAGAAAGAAAATGAGATTTCAGAAATATGCTGCATGTGGTATAAAATCCAGGATTTTTTTTTAAAAGGAAGGCATTGTTCACAGGAGTATTAAAGTGATCGTTTTATTATACTTCAAAAGTATTTAAGACCTAAAGAAACAGTGTGCCTTCCATTTCAGCTATTAAAAATCCAAAAGGAGAAACAAGCTACACCTGCTTTTTTTTTTTTAATTGAGATTGAGTCTCGCTCTGTTACCCAGGCTGGAGTGCAGTGGTACAGTCTTGGCTCACTGAACCTCTACCCCCCGGGTTCAAGCGATTCTCCTGCCTCAACCTCCTGAGTAGCTGGGATTACAGGCACCTGCCACCACACCCAGCTAATTTTCGTATTTTTTTTTTTTTAATTTATTTATTATTATTATACTTTAAGTTGTAGGGTACATGTGCATAACGTGCAGGTTTGTTAAATATGTATACTTGTGCCATGTTGCTGTGCTGCACCCATCAACTCGTCATTTACATCAGGTATAACTCCCAATGCAATCCCTCCCCCCTCCCCCCTCCCCATGATAGGCCCCGGTGTGTGATGTTCCCCTTCCTGAGTCCGAGTGATCTCATTGTTCAGTTCCCACCTATGAGTGAGAACATGCGGTGTTTGGTTTTCTGTTCTTGTGATAGTTTGCTAAGAATGATGGATTCCAGCTGCATCCAAGTCCCTACAAAGGACTCAAACTCATCCTTTTTGATGGCTGCATAGTATTCCATGGTGTATATGTGCCACATTTTCTTAATCCAATCTGTCACTGATGGACATTTGGGTTGATTCCAAGTCTTTGCTATTGTGAATAGTGCTGCAATAAACATACGTGTGCATGTGTCTTTATAGCAGCATAATTTATAATCCTTTGGGTATATACCCAGTAATGGGATGGCTGGGTCATATGGTACATCTAGTTCTAGATCCTTGAGGAATCGCCATACTGTTTTCCATAATGGTTGAACTAGTTTACAATCCCACCAACAGTGTAAAAGTGTTCCTATTTCTCCACATCCTCTCCAGCACCTGTTGTTTCCTGACTTTTTAATGATTGCCATTCTAACTGGTGTGAGATGGTATCTCATTGTGGTTTTGATTTGCATTTCTCTGATGGCCAGTGATGATGAGCATTTTTTCATGTGTCTGTTGGCTGTATGAATGTCTTCTTTTGAGAAATGTCTGTTCATGTCCTTTGCCCACTTTTTGATGGGGTTGTTTGTTTTTTTCTTGTAAATTTGTTTGAGTTCTTTGTAGGTTCTGGATATTAGCCCTTTGTCAGATGAGTAGATTGCAAAAATTTTCTCCCATTCTGTAGGTTGCCTGTTCACTCTGATGGTAGTGTCTTTTGCTGTGCAGAAGCTCTTTAGTTTAATGAGATCCCATTTGTCAATTTTGGCTTTTGCTGCCGTTGCTTTTGGTGTTTTAGACATGAAATCTTTGCCCATGCCTATGTCCTGAATGGTACTACCTAGGTTTTCCTCTAGGATTTTTATGGTATTAGGTCTAACATTTAAGTCTCTAATCCATCTTGAATTAATTTTCGTATAAGGAATAAGGAAAGGATCCAGTTTCAGCTTTCTACTTATGGCTAGCCAATTTTCCCAGCACCATTTATTAAATAGGGAATCCTTTCCCCATTTCTTGTTTCTCTCAGGTTTGTCAAAGATCAAATGGCTGTAGATGTGTGGTATTATTTCTGAGGACTCTGTTCTGTTCCATTGGTCTATATCTCTGTTTTGGTACCAGTACCATGCTGTTTTGGTTACTGTAGCCTTGTAGTATAGTTTGAAGTCAGGTAGCGTGATGCCTCCAGCTTTGTTCTTTTGACTTAGGATTGTCTTGGAGATGCGGGCTCTTTTTTGGTTCCATATGAACTTTAAAGCAGTTTTTTTCCAATTCTGTGAAGAAACTCATTGGTAGCTTGATGGGGATGGCATTGAATCTATAAATTACCTTGGGCAGTATGGCCATTTTCACGATATTGATTCTTCCTATCCATGAGCATGGTATGTTCTTCCATTTGTTTGTGTCCTCTTTGATTTCACTGAGCAGTGGTTTGTAGTTCTCCTTGAAGAGGTCCTTTACATCCCTTGTAAGTTGGATTCCTAGGTATTTGATTCTCTTTGAAGCAATTGTGAATGGAAGTTCATTCCTGATTTGGCTCTCTGTTTGTCTGTTACTGGTGTATAAGAATGCTTGTGATTTTTGCACATTAATTTTGTATCCTGAGACTTTGCTGAAGTTGCTTATCAGCTTAAGGAGATTTTGGGCTGAGACAATGGGGTTTTCTAAATATACAATCATGTCATCTGCAAACAGGGACAATTTGACTTCTTCTTTTCCTAACTGAATACCCTTGATTTCTTTCTCTTGCCTGATTGCCCTAGCCAGAACTTCCAACACTATGTTGAATAGGAGTGGTGAGAGAGGGCATCCCTGTCTTGTGCCAGTTTTCAAAGGGAATTTTTCCAGTTTTTGCCCATTCAGTATGATATTGGCTGTGGGTTTGTCATAAATAGCTCTTATTATTTTGAGGTACGTTCCATCAATACCGAATTTATTGAGCGTTTTTAGCATGAAGGGCTGTTGAATTTTGTCAAAAGCCTTTTCTGCATCAATTGAGATAATCATGTGGTTCTTGTCTTTGGTTCTGTTTATATGCTGGATTATGTTTATTGATTTGCGAATGTTGAACCAGCCTTGCATCCCAGGGATGAAGCCCACTTGATCATGGTGGATAAGCTTTTTGATGTGTTGCTGAATCCGGTTTGCCAGTATTTTATTGAGGATTTTTGCATCGATGTTCATCAGGGATATTGGTCTAAAATTCTCTTTTTTTGTTGTGTCTCTGCCAGGCTTTGGTATCAGGATGATGTTGGCCTCATAAAATGAGTTAGGGAGGATTCCCTCTTTTTCTATTGATTGGAATAGTTTCAGAAGGAATGGTACCAACTCCTCTTTGTACCTCTGGTAGAATTCAGCTGTGAATCCATCTGGTCCTGGACTTTTTTTGGTTGGTAGGCTATTAATTGTTGCCTCAATTTCAGAGCCTGCTATTGGTCTATTCAGGGATTCAACTTCTTCCTGGTTTAGTCTTGGAAGAGTGTAAGTGTCCAGGAAATTATCCATTTCTTCTAGATTTTCCAGTTTATTTGCGTAGAGGTGTTTATAGTATTCTCTGATGGTAGTTTGTATTTCTGTGGGGTCGGTGGTGATATCCCCTTGATCATTTTTAATTGCGTCGATTTGATTCTTCTCTCTTTTCTTCTTTATTAGTCTGGCTAGTGGTCTGTCAATTTTGTTGATCTTTTCAAAAAACCAACTCCTGGATTCATTGATTTTTTGGAGGGTTTTTTGTGTTTCTATCTCCTTCAGTTCTGCTCTGATCTTAGCTATTTCTTGCCTTCTGCTAGCTTTCGAATGTGTTTGCTCTTGCTTCTCTAGTTCTTTTAATTGCGATGTTAGAGTGTCAATTTTACATCTTTCCTGCTTTCTCATGTGGGCATTTAGTGCTATAAATTTCCCTCTACACACTGCTTTAAATGTGTCCCAGAGATTCTGGTATGTTGTATCTTTGTTCTCATTGGTTTCAAAGAACATCTTTATTTCTGCCTTCATTTCGTTATGTACCCAGTAGTCATTCAGGAGCAGGTTGTTCAGTTTCCATGTAGTTGAGCAGTTTTGAGTGAGTTTCTTAGTCCTGAGTTCTAGTTTGATTGCACTGTGGTCTGAGAGACAGTTTGTTATAATTTCTGTTCTTGTACATTTGCTGAGGAGTGCTTTACTTCCAATTACGTGGTCAATTTTGGAGTAAGTATGATGTGGTGCTGAGAAGAATGTATATTCTGTTGATTTGGGGTGGAGAGTTCTATAGATGTCTATTAGGTCTGCTTGCTGCAGAGATGAGTTCAATTCCTGGATATCCTTGTTAACTTTCTGTCTCGTTGATCTGTCTAATGTTGACAGTGGAGTGTTGAAGTCTCCCATTTTTATTGTATGGGAGTCTAAGTCTCTTTGTAAGTCTCTAAGGACTTGCTTTATGAATCTGGGTGCTCCTGTATTGGGTGCATATATATTTAGGATAGTTAGCTCTTCCTGTTGAATTGATCCCTTTACCATTATGTAATGGCCTTCTTTGTCTCTTTTGATCTTTGATGGTTTAAAGTCTGTTTTATCAGAGACTAGTATTGCAACCCCTGCTTTTTGTTGTTCTCCATTTGCTTGGTAAATCTTCCTCCATCCCTTTATTTTGAGCCTATGTATGTCTCTGCGTGTGAGATGGGTCTCCTGAATACAGCAGACTGATGGGTCTTGACTCTTTATCCAGTTTGCCAGTCTGTGTCTTTTAATTGGAGCATTTAGTCCATTTACATTTAAGGTTAATATTGTTATGTGTGAACTTGATCCTGCCATTATGATATTAACTGGTTATTTTGCTCATTAGTTGATGCAGTTTCTTCCTAGCCTCAATGGTCTTTACATTTTGGCATGTTTTTGCAATGGCTGGTACCGGTTGTTCCTTTCCATGTTTAGTGCTTCCTTCAGGATCTCTTGTAAGGCAGGCCTAGTGGTGACAAAATCTCTAAGCATTTGCTTATCTGTAAAGGATTTTATTTCTCCTTCACTTATGAAACTTAGTTTGGCTGGATATGAAATTCTGGGTTTAAAATTCTTTTCTTTAAGAATGTTGAATATTGGCCCCCACTCTCTTCTGGCTTGGAGAGTTTCTGCTGAGAGATCTGCTGTTAGTCTGATGGGCTTCCCTTTGTGGGTAACCCGACCTTTCTCTCTGGCTGCCCTTAAGATTTTTTCCTTCATTTCAACTTTGGTGAATCTGGCAATTATGTGTCTTGGAGTTGCTCTTCTTGAGGAGTATCTTTGTGGCGTTCTCTGTATTTCCTGGATTTTAATGTTGGCCTGCCCTACTAGGTTGGGGAAGTTCTCCTGGATGATATCCTGAAGAGTGTTTTCCAACTTGGTTCCATTTTCCCCCTCACTTTCAGGCACCCCAATCAGACGTAGATTTGGTCTTTTTACATAATCCCATACTTCTTGCAGGCTTTGTTCGTTTCTTTTTCTTCTTTTTTCTTTTGGTTTCTCTTCTCGCTTCATTTCATTCATTTGATCCTCAATCGCTGATACTCTTTCTTCCAGTTGATCGAGTCGGTTACTGAAGCTTGTGCATTTGTCACGTATTTCTCGTGTCATGGTTTTCATCTCTTTCATTTCGTTTAGGACCTTCTCTGCATTAATTACTCTAGCCATCAATTCTTCCACTTTTTTTTCAAGATTTTTAGTTTCTTTGCGCTGGGTATGTAATTCCTCCTTTAGCTCTGAGAAATTTGATGGACTGAAGCCTTCTTCTCTCATCTCATCAAAGTCATTCTCCGTCCAGCTTTGATCCGTTGCTGGCGATGAGCTGCGCTCCTTTGCCGGGGGAGATGCGCTCTTATTTTTTGAATTTCCAGCTTTTCTGCCCTGCTTTTTCCCCATCTTTGTGGTTTTATCTGCCTCTGGTCTTTGATGATGGTGATGTACTGATGGGGTTTTGGTGTAGGTGTCCTTCCTGTTTGATAGTTTTCCTTCTAACGGTCAGGACCCTCAGCTGTAGGTCTGTTGGAGATTGCTTGAGGTCCACTCCAGACCCTGTTTGCCTGGGTATCAGCAGCAGAGGCTGCAGAAGATAGAATATTTCTGAACAGCGAGTGTACCTGTCTGATTCTTGCTTTGGAAGCTTCCTCTCAGGGGTGTACTCCTCCCTGTGAGGTGTGGGGTGTCAGACTGCCCCTAGTGGGGGATGTCTCCCAGTTAGGCTACTCAGGGGTCAGGGACCCGCTTGAGCAGGGAGTCTGTCCCTTCTCAGATCTCAACCTCCGTGTTGGGAGATCCACTGCTCTCTTCAAAGCTGTCAGACAGAGTCGTTTGCGTCTGTGCAGAGGTGTCTGTGTGTCTTAGTTTACTGTGCCCTGTCCCCAGAGGTGGAGTCTACAGAGACAGGCAGGTTTCCTTGAGCTGCTGTGAGCTCCACCCAGTTCGAGCTTCCCAGCAGCTTTGTTTACCTACTTAAGCCTCAGCAATGGCGGGCGCCCCTCCCCCAGCCTCGCTGCTGCCTTGCCGGTAGATCACAGACTGCTGCGCTAGCAACGAGGGAGGCTCCGTGGGTGTGGGACCCTCCCGGCCAGGTGTGGGATATGATCTCCTGGTGTGCCTGTTTCCTAAAGCGCAGTATTGGGGTGGGAGTTACCCGATTTTCCAGGTGTTGTGTGTCTCAGTTCCCCTGGCTAGGAAAAGGGACTCCCTTCCCCCTTGCGCTTCCCAGGTGAGGCAATGCCTCGCCCTGCTTCAGCTCTCGCTGGTCGGGCTGCAGCAGCTGACCAGCTCCGATCGTCCGGCACTCCCCAGTGAGATGAACCCAGTACCTCAGTTGAAAATGCAGAAATCACCGGTCTTCTGTGTCGCTCGCGCTGGGAGTTGGAGACTGGAGCTGCTCCTATTCGGCCATCTTGCTCCGCCCCCCTAATTTTCGTATTTTTAATGGAGACGGGATTTCACCGTGTTGGTCAGGCTGGTCTTGAATTCCTGACCCTGATCCGCCCACCTCGGCCTCCCAAAGTGCTGGGATTACAGGCATGAACCATCGCGCCCGGCCCACTCCTGAATTTCTAAAACAACACATCCATGGCCAGACCTCCTACAACCTACACCTTCAGTTATTTTCTGCCCCCCAGGGCAGGGTGGGGAGGTAATAAATTTACCCACTATTTCCCAAAAGATTTGATATTTCACAGATTAAATGGTTTATGATCCCAAAAGTTTAGGATTAAAACAAAATTCTCATAAAAGAAAGATATAGGTAAAAGAGGAAGAGGAGATGGAGTGGGAGATACCGCAAATTAGAAGCCCTGGAGTCTGATGCTATTTCTGGTTCTCTTGGAGAATAAACCCCATGGTAACCTAAGAGTCTCCTTGTGAGGCTTTAACCAGGACTAGGCAGAAAGAACCAGGACTCTGTATTGAGAGTGTCCAGCCCCAAATTCAGTTATATGGAGCTAATGGTAAGTGTAAGGTCTGAAAGGAGAGTCATTAAACACCTACTATACACCAGACACTAAGAATCAAAACTCAGCCGGCAGGGTAGCTCATGCCTGTAATCCCAGCAATTTGGAAAGCGGAGGCAGCAGGATTGCTTGATCCCAGGAGTTGGAGGCTACAGCGAGCCATGATCAAGCCACTGCACTCCAGCCTGGGAGATAGAGTGAGACTCTGTCTCAAAAAATAATAACAAATAAATAAAGTAATAAAAATAGGCCGGGTGCAGTGGCTCGTGTGCCTGTGGTCCCAACTACTTGGGAGGCTGAAGTGGAAGGATCACTTGAACCTGGGAGGCAGAGGTTACAGTGAGCTGTGATTATGCCAGTGCACTCCAGCCTGGGTGATGAAGCGAGACCCAGTCTCAAAAAAAAAAAAAGTTTTATAAATTAAAAAAAAGTTTCTTAAATAAATAAAAACTAGGCTGGGCGCAGTGGCTCACACCTGTAAGCCCAGCACTTTGGGAGGCCGAGGCAGGTGGATCACAAGGTCAAGAGATCGAGACCATCCTGGCCAACATGGTGAAACCCTGTCTCTACTAAAAATACAAAAATTAGCTGAGCATGGTGATACGCGACTGATGTCTCAGCTACTCAGGAGGCTGAGGCAGGGGAATCACTTGAACCCAGGAGGTGGAGGCTGCAGTGAGCCAAGCTGGCGCCACTGCGCTCCAGCCTGGTGACAGAGCGAGACTCCGTCCCACAAAATCAATCAATCAATAAAATAAATAAAAAGCAGAGCAGGTCTTTCCCTTTAGGAGTTAAGTTACATGCCATATGCCCTTTGGCAATACCAAACCTCTGCTGGCTTCATATATAAAATGAGGATTGTTAAAGATAAAGTTCATCTCAAAGATAAAGTTCCTGGAACAGATGGTAGGTTTCTCTTAAAGGTTAGCCTTCCTCTCCCACTTCGCGATGTGATTTGAGGATGCCCTCCTGACCCCAAAACCCTTTCTGTGACTACTACCACCTCATGGTAGTGTACTTAATAATGGATTTAGATTGTTGGATGTGAAAAAAACAAGATCATGTTGAAAATATTGTTATAATAACGTAAAATCTGATTATATTCATTTAGTCTCTATTACAAGACTTGCTACTAATTTGTTCATTTTTTTTCCACCCCTGATTATTATTCAGTTCTTCACTCTTTTTATTGTGGTAAAATATACATAATACAAAACTTACTATTTTAAATGTACAGTGTAGTGGCATTAAGCACAATCACAAGGCCAGGCACGGTGGCTCACGCCTTTAATCCCAACACTGTGGGAGGCCGGGGCAGGCGTTCAGGAGTTCACTTGAGGTCAGGAGTTCAAGACCAGCCTGACCAACGCGGCAAAACCCCGTCTCTACTAAAAACACAGAAATTAGCCAGCCATAGTGGTGGGCACCTGTAATCCCTGCTACTCAGGAGGCTGAGGCAGGTGAATTGCTTGAACCTGGGAGGCAGAGGTTGCAGTGAGCTGAGATCATGCCATTGCACTCCACTCTGAGTGACAAGAGTGAGACTCCATCTTGGGGAAAAAAAAAAAAAGAGGAAAGGAGAAGGACCAGAAGGAGGGAAAGAAGGAGAAGAAGGAGGAGGAGGAGGGGAAAGAAAGAGGAGGAGGAAGAAGAGGAAGAGGGGGGAGGGTGAGGAGAGAGAGGGAAGGAGGAGGAGGAAGGGAAGAAGAAGAAGGAGGAGGATGGGGAGGAGAAGGAGGAAAGAAGAAGAGGGGGATAAAGGTGAGGAGGAAGGGCAGAAAAAGTAAGAAAGAAGGAGAAGGACCAGAACCATGGATGGAAAAAAATGAAGAGGAGGAGGAAGAAGAAGAAGAACAAGAGGAGGAGGAGAAGTAGCAGCAGCAGTGGAAGAAGAAGATGGAGAAGGAAAAGAG
Organism: Macaca thibetana thibetana; assembly: GCF_024542745.1. Lineage (NCBI taxonomy): Eukaryota > Metazoa > Chordata > Mammalia > Primates > Cercopithecidae > Macaca > Macaca thibetana. The sequence continues at coordinate 109,433,728 of NC_065581.1, read as the reverse complement.
AAGGGGGGGGAGGGGAGGGAGAGGAGGGGAGAAGGGGGAGGGGAGGGGGAGAGGGAGGGGAGGAGGGGGAGGAAGGAGGAAAGAGGAGGAAGGAAAAAGAAGAAAGAGGAGGAGAAAGGAGGAAGAAGAAGAAGAAAACCAAGGGAAGTACACATCTTACAGGTCAAAATACAGTGTGGTGTTAGCACAAGAATGGGTCCCTAGACCAGTGGAATTAAACAGAGTGAAGAAACAGATGCAAACCTAAAGGGCCACCTGACTCCTCTGCAATTCATTGAAGAAGGATGATCTTGGAATAAATGAAGCTGAGGCATTTGGATATTCAAACAAAAATAACCTTGCCTCTGTCTCATGTCACACACAAAAATTATATAGTGATAGATCATAGACTTAAGCAATCAAATTTTTAGAAGGAAACATAAGTGAGTAGAGTATTTTTGTGACCTTAAGATAGGAAAATATTTCTTAAACAGGACACAAAAAGAATTAGCCATCAAGATCCATACATTGTGAGAACATGTGGGAAAGGGGGCAAAAGAGATTGATAAATTGACCCTCATTAAAACCGAGAATGAAACAGCAAGACATAGACTGAAAGAATAGATATTTGCACTATATACAACTGACAATGGATTCATATCCAGAATATATTAAGAACTCCTATAAATAAGTAAGGAAAAGATGGTTAATCACATTTTTTAAATGGTTAAAAGACTTAATCAGACACTTTAACCAAAGAGGATGTTAAAATAACACACATATGAAAAGGTGCTAACACTCATTAGTCACCACAGAAATTCAAAGTAAAACTACAACTGTTATCTACTAACAGGACAGTTACAATTTTTAAAGACTGACAATTGGTTGGGCACAGGGGCTCACGTCTGTAATCCCAGCACTTTGGGAGGCCAAGGCAGGTGGATCACCTGAGGTGAGGAGTTTGAGACCAGCCTGGCCAACACAGTGAAACCCCATCTCTACTAAAAATACAAAAATTAGCTGGGTGTGGTAGTATGTGCCTGTAATCCCAGCTACTGGGGAGGCTGAGGCAGGAGAATCCCTTGAACCCGGAAGGCGGAGGTTGCAGTGAGCTGAGATTGTGCCACTGCACTCCAGCCTAGGCAACAAGAGTGAAACTCCATCTCAAAAAAAAAAAAAAGATTGATATTAACAAATTTTGGTAAGAAAATTAGGCATCTGGAGCTCTCTTAAATGGCTCTTGGAAGCATAAGTAGGTACAACCAGTTTGGAAAATGCTTGGCAGTGCTTTCTAAAGCTAAATCTATATATCCCTTCTGACCCTACAATTTCACTTCCAAATATATACTGAGCAGCAAGGAGTGCTTCTGTTCACCAAAGGACACCTACAAGAAAGCTCATGGAAGCTTTATTTAAAATAGCCTAAAATTGGAAACAACTCAAATGTCTACCAAGAGTAAAAATGATACATTGTGAAATATTCATACAAAGAATTTGTGGTATATTCTGCATTGTCAGGAGAAAGAACTGTGACTCTCACAGACATAATGCTGAATGAAAGAAGTCAAAAGTAAGAGAGTGCATACTGTGTGATTCTACTTCAGTAAAGCTTAGGAGCAGGCAAAACTAATGCAAGGTGATAAGCGTGAGAATAATGGCTCCATTGGTGGAATACTAAATGAGAGAGGCAGGGAAGAAGCCCTCTGAGGTCCTAGACATGTTCCAGAGTTTGATCTTCACACTGGTTAGAAAGGTATATGTATTTATGAAATTTTTTTATATGCAAAATTCACACTTAAGATTTGTGCTCCTTTCTCTATGTAAGTTATACTTCCAACTTAAAAGCAACCATTCAATTCCCTATTTTCTATGTATTAATCACAACCTTTTTTTTTTTTTTTTTTTTTGAGACAGGGTCTTGCTCTGTCACCCAGGGTGAAATGTAGTGGCATGAACATGGCTTACTGCAGCCTCGAACTCCTGGGCTCAAGTCATCCTCCTCCCACCTCAGAATCCCATGTAGCTGGGACCACAGGCACACACCACCATGCCTGGCTAACCTTTTTCATTTTTGTGTGGAGACTGGGTCTCCCCACCTTGTGCAGGCTGGTCTTGAACCCCTGGGCGTAAGTGGTCCTCCCACCTGGGCCTCCCAAAGTGCTGGGATTGCAGGTGTGAGCCACCATGCCCAGTCAGCAACATTTTATTGAATGTCAGACATTCTATAGAAAAACTGGGCTGGGCGCGGTGGCTCAAGCCTGTAATCCCAGCACTTTGGGAGGCCGAGACGGGTAGATCACGAGGTTAGGAGATCAAGACCATCCTGGCTAACACGGTGAAACCCCGTCTCTACCAAAAAGTACAAAAAACTAGCCGGGTGAGGTGGCGGGCGCCTGTAGTCCCAGCTACTCGGGAGGCTGAGGCAGGAGAATGGCGTAAACCCGGGAGGCGGAGCTTGCAGTGAGCTGAGATCCGGCCACTGCACTCCAGCCTGGGCAACAGAGCCAGATTCCATCTCAAAAAAAAAAAAAGAAAAGAAAAGAAAAGAAAAAAGAAAAACTGCAGAGGCTCTGGATAACGTTATCTTCTAACAAGAGGCTTTTCCTTATTCTCTGGCAGGCAGCAGGAGTGGGTGCAGATCACCTCAGTACATTCAGTGCATAGAGATTTGAAGCTATCTTGCAATCTTTTTAAGATTTAGCCTTCCTCTAAATTGAACCCAGTCCTGGGAGTTAGCCCTGCAAATGAAGCCTGGGGTGTTTACTAGAACACTTCCTCCTTGGCTCCAAATTTTTACTTCTTACCTCAGTGCCATGAGGCTTCCACTCTGCTTTTCAGCCTTTTCTGTTCAATTTCTCCAACTCTAACCTTGTTCAGCTTAAGAATCAGTAAAGGCCCCAGGAAGAAAATGGGTGTGTACCCTTTTCTGGGCTTACTTCTCTGCACTCTCTGGAGTTTGTACCCTCAAGTCTCAACTGTTCTGGCAGCCCCAAAACTCCAATGTTCACCTCCTGTGCCTTGTGAGACTGACAAAAGTTCTACCACTTTGATGCCTCTTAGCATTCACCTTCTAACCAACTTCGAAACCTCTGTTCAGTGCCAAGAACTGGCATTGCCTCAGGGATCAAACTGCAAGCAGAGGGTGAAGCTCATCTCAGTGACCCACCCTTATCTCCAGTATTCTTCCCTTGAGTCCTTACTGCCTCAATGCCTTGCAGCAAATGTTTTTGGAATTGTATCTGGTTTTCCTAGATTTCCTTGATGGGAGCATGGTCTACTACAAACTATACTCCTCTAGCCATAATCAGAAATATTTTCATTAAAGTATAAACATTAGGCTGGGCACAGTGTCTCACATCTGTAATCTCACCACTTTGGGAGGCTGAGGCAGGCGAATCACTTGAGCCTAGGAGTTAGAGACCAGTCTGGGCAACATAATGAAACCCTGTCTCTATTTAAAAAAAAAAAAAAAAAAAAAAATTGGCCAGGGACGGTGGCTGACGCCTGTAATCCCAGCACTTTGGGAGGCCAAGGCGGGTGAATAACTTGAGCCTAGGAGTTAGAAACCAGCCTGGGCAACATAATGAAACCCTGTCTTTACATAAAAATACAAAAATTGGCTGGGCACACCAGCTACTCAGGAGGCTGAGGTGGGAGGATTGCTTGAGCCCAGGAGGTAAAGGCTGCAGTGAGCCATGATCACACCACTGCCCTCCAGCCTGGGTGACAGAGTGAGACCCTGTCTTAACAACAACAAAGACATTAAAGACATAGTAATGCTTACAGAAGTTATGTTTTTAACATTGGCATTTCAGGAGTTAAATGCAGATGGCAGCAGTTCTGAGGAAGAGAGGAAGTGATAATAGTCTCATTTTATAAAGCGACGTGTGATGATTCTAGAAAGAAAAGTAAAAGCAAGTTACTAATATGCTAAATCAGCACAATTCATGGGATGTGATCAATATGTGCTTTGCTTTATTTCTCCATTGCTCCTTGCAAATGTCTTCAGGGATGTTCAATTTCTCCTGCTCCAGATGACATCTTGGACTAATCCCATGACATTTCTGCTCACTGTCAGGAAATAGACATACCACTGTTACAACTGCCCATCAGGTTCTGGTGGATGCCTAAAACTGTCTCTTTCTTTCATGGAACTTGCAGAAGCTGACCCAGGAGGGTCTGCCTGGGTGAAGTACCTGGGATGTGAGTGGTGCATCACCTTCAGCTGACCTCTCTCCACTCAACCCTTGGTCCTCTAGCAACCCACTTAACAACAAGACTGATTATTTGCATACATCACCTTCCCAGTTTGTCTTTTTAGGCAGGACTTTAAGTGGCTCCAGGGTTCACTCTGCCATGTGGTCCACATCTGGTCCATTGGAAACACTCGTGCTCCTATTGAGCAGCCACTGGAGGAGAATGCAGTTATTCCTGAGCGGAACCGCCACCCTCTCGGATTCCATCATTCAAGCTGCTTCCTGGCTCACCATCTAACCTTTGTTATCCTTCAGACTTGCTAGAAAAGAATTAGATGCTGGTCCACTCTGTCCCTCAAATCCCCAGGGATACTTTGGGAGAACCCCCATTTGATCTAGGGAAAGTCCATGTTTTTTTTGAGGAAATGAGGCAGACTATCTCTGTCTCAGTCCCTTGGTGGGATATATGGGGTTGAGGCTCACGGTCAACCTTCTCCAAAGAAACCTTCCTCGAACATGCTCTCATCCTCTCCACCCCAGCGCTTCTATATTCTCCATGAAGTAATGGGTAAAGAGGAGCTTGAGAGTCATTAAACCAGATGTTGACTGTTTCCTTTGTAATCTGCATACAGGACTTGGCTTCACATCCATTTTGGCATATATCTTATCGGCGCCTCGGTCAAAATGAGGAGAGGAAGCATCCTACTCTCCCTGCCGTTACAAGTACATTGCTTCAGGTTATGATTGTGGCAAATAGAACAACCAAGGGTCTCAAATGCAAATGCATACCATGGCAGGCAGCTAAACCCATGCATGAAACACACTTTGATGTGAGAAAGACTATTGGACTTGCTTTATTAATTTGTAATTTTCCCACATGGGCACGGGGAAATATTTTGTTTGCTATAAGAAAAGAAAGAGACCTATGATGAGAAATGGCAGTTTACCCTCAGCCTCAGCACTAAAGAGCAGTAAGGAGTGGGGGCATCTGGGGAAACTGGAAATCTGAGTGACTGAGTCATTATTCAGCTCAGGTCAACAGCTGCCGTAAAAGAATGCAAACCTCATTTAAATATTTGATGATTTTTCAAGAGAAGTAGAAAAATCTATATTTTTATATTTAACTCGATCCTTTGAACGTTGGCTCAAATGTTTTTTCAATAGCATGCAGCCCAAAGAACACTACCCATCTGTACCCTCTACAAGAGAGACACTAGAATAGTGAGCTGAAAATTCATGTATCCGAGTGGAAAGTCAGTAAATATTTCTTTAAATTGATCCCTTTACAGATAGTGATTTTAGACAGTAGTTAGACCTGTGAAGAAAACTGAAAGAACAAAAAGCTGAATGAGTTAAGAGTGGTTATCTTTAAGCACAGCATAAAAAAGACTATAGTTTTTATTATTTATACTATTTTTTGTTGTTTAAGTTTTGTCCTTATTATCTTAAGAAAAAAATTAAAAATAGGAATCAAAAAATCCCTCCACAAAAACCCAACTCTTATTTGACTTCCTTAGCGGGAACATGTATTTCTATCATCAGACAACAGAAACCACGGCATCCCCGCTGCACCAAGGCCGTAACAGCAACTCCACCAGCTTTGCAGAAACGATAACTGTGCAAGGGTTCATCAAGTTCTGTTCCCAGCTTCTGTGTCTGTATCCTCCTGTCCCACACTGGATTGCTCAATGTCTTGTTCTTCGCACATAACTAATTCTTTCTGCTCCTCAGAAAGGGCGTTGACCATATCTGAGGACTTGCAGAGCATGTCCCCAACTCAAGGACCACATGGAGCAGCCTGAAGGCCGCCTCCAGCCCCAGCCAATATCCAATGACTACATGGGATTTTATCACTGAGTTTTCTGTCGCCTCCCACGGCCCCTACCTCATTAATCTAACATTATCCTTGTAGCTACATCTCTGCTCACAAAACCCTCTGAGATAGTCACGACCATCCCCATTCACACCCCTAGAATACTTTTGTCTCCGTGGGTTCTCCGTCCAGGTTACACGAGTACAAGTTTGTATCCTCCCTCTTGCAGAACCTCTCCCCGATGCTTGGAACAAGAGTCATTTGTCCTCAGCTCTCTTCCAACAAAAAGATGACCCAGAAAGATGGTCCAGAGATTACTCCTATCCCAGAATGATATAAACTACGAGATTTTTGTTTTAATAAAAATAGCTGGCTGGGCACTGTGGCTCATGCCTGTAATCCCCACGCTTTGCAAGGCCGAGGTGGGTGGATCACTTGACGTCAGTTCAAGACCAGCCTGGCCAACATGGTGAAACCTTGTCTCTACTGCAAATACAAAAATTAGCCAGGCGTGGTGGCGGGTGCCTGTAGTCCCAGCTACTTGGGAGGCTGAGACAGGGAGAATTGCTTGAACCTGGGAGACAGAGGCTGCAGTGAGCCGAGATTGCATCACTGCACTCCAGCCTGGGTGACAGAGCAAGACTCCATCTCAAGGAAATAAAATAAAACAGCTAACAGTTGTTGAGTGTTTTACTTCACGCTGGGCATTGTTCTCATCTCTGTAGTTTAGGTACATTTATCTCTATTTTAAGCCAAGGAAACTGAGACGCAGAAAATTCTGCTAAGTAACCTGCTCAAAGCAAAGACTTAGTAAGTGGCAAAGCATTTGTGTTGTTTTTGTTGTTGCTACTGTTGTTGTTTGAGACAGGGTCTTACTCTGTCACCCAGGCTGGAGTACAATGGTGTGATCACGGCTCATTGCAGCCCCAGCCTTCCCGAGCTCAAGCAATTCTCCTACCTCAGCCTCCTAAGTAGCTTGGATGACAAGCAGGCACCACCATGCCTGGTTAATTTTCTTTTCTTTTTTTTTTTTTTTTTGTACTTTTTGTAGAGTTGGGGTTTCGCCATTTTGCCAGGCTGGCCTCCAACTCCTGAGCTCAAGCGATCCTCCTGCCTTAGCTTCCCAAAGTGTTGAGATTACAGGCATGAGCCATCATGCCTATCCACAAAGCCTTTGTTTTAACCCTGCTTCGACTCCAGATCCTGTGCTCTTACTACTAAAATTGTATAGTATTTCAATATCAAACAGCCCATGAATGCAAAACAATACACCCGTAAAATAGGATGTAATCGCCAAAATCTAATTCTATTGCATCTAGAAGATCTTTATGCACAGTGAAAAGAGTTGAACATCATTGACAGGTTTGAATACATTCAATATTTATACTCTTATCTCCTCCCACCATTACAAATTGTCTACATGGCATTCTGAGCCTTTATGAATTCAATTAAAATGAAAAATTCCAAGGCCTGCTCACCAGAGGTCGCTCTCCTAACTGTGGGATCCTGTTAGTCTTGTAGAGTAAGACAGCAGAGTTGGCCAAGAAAGTGATGGCAGCAGCCATCAATGTGACCAGCAGATGGCACTAGAGTCCCACAGATCCTGAGATTGAACCTTAGCTAAACAGCCTCACTAGGCATACCATTATCTGTCAAGTCAGGTTATGCTAAGCTTATTATTTTCATACATGTTTAAATATAACGCTATTTGGTTGTCAAGATAGTACACCCAAAACTCATACACAACTCATCTTCAAGGAGAACAAAATAAGTAAGATACGTTGCTAGAAATAAGGTAATGAAGGAAAAAAAATAAGAGGATTGATTCACAATGACAACTCAAGACTGGGTTTAGAAGTTGTTTCTGGATGGCTTTCACCAAAAACCATAGACCCATCTAAGATCAGGGATACAAGGAGGGCTCATGGCTTCCAGCATTTTCCATTGGCCCTCAGCAACGTGCTCCCCAAGTTTAGTGGTCAAGAGAGATGGTCAATATAGACCAGGTTACGTGAGGACTTGGCTATGCTAGAGGAACCCAGAACACAAGTCCATGGCCTTTTCAACCATGTTAGGCATTGGAGGCCACATCAGCCCCCAAGGATCCACTCCACAACTTTATAAATTTGTTAGGCACCAGTGGCTTACTTCAGAGTTCTAGTTCCTACCCTGTCAAGGAGTCTACAGCAGCCCTACCCACAACTTACCTCCAGGATTTTGCTTAATTTCTGTGGAAAGCGATCTCAACTTCCCAGTTCACACACAGATGCAACCTGCATGAGACATTCCTAGAAGTCAGCAACCTTCGGTGACTGGTCTGTCTGATGCTATTCTACGTACTGCTTGCTCACTTCATAAATACGATGTTCCAAGAGCACAAGACTATCTATGAGTATGGAGATAAATAGTAACATCTTTTCACTGCGATGATTTAGCTGGAATAATTAAAACTTATATTTCCACTTATGAAGACTCTGCTTTTTGTTTTTTTTAATAGAGATCGAGTCTCTCCATGTTGCCCAGGCTGGTCTCGAATTTCTGGGCTCAGGCAATCCTTCTGCCTTGGTGGTAAGATTACAGGTGTGAGCCACCGTGCCCGACCTGAAGATTCTGTTTTACTCTGAGTAAAACCTACTCCACTTTATCAGCACTGTAGAGACTGTTGATAAGTGGCACTTCCCTAGAAGGGCCAAGTACTGACAACAACAGTCATATCTTGAATGATGACCAAGACCTGCAACAAGTACTTCTACTTGTATTTTTACTGATTTTAGTTGAAAAAATGTTTACTCATTTTAGTTTAAAAAGTATGTCTGTTTAAAGATATATATATTTAAAGTATATCTTTTTAAACATACACTTTTATATCTTGAGATATAAACCGAGAAAGGTGAAAGCACTAAAGAAAACTACTTTTTAGGCAGGCTGGGATACTTAGAATAGATCATTCATAGACAAAAGATTTAAAGGAACCAGAGAGTTCAACTCAAAAGACAGAACACATTTCTGGAATTGTTCGTGCACATCTTCTGAGTGCCTTTGTAGAGGACATCCCTTCTCCTTGAACTCTTCTCTCTAACTCCTTGTTCTGCCTATAAATCCTACTCATCATTTAAAGTTAATTTTTTTTTTTTTTTTTTTGAGACAGAGTCTCACTCAGTTGTCCAGGCTGGAGTACAATGGCACGATCTCAGCTCCCTGCAACCTCCACCTCCCGGGTTCAAGCAATTCTCCTGCCTCCACCTCCTGAGTAGCTGGGATCACAGGTACACACCACCATGCCTGGTTAATTTTTCTGTTTTTAGTAGAGATAGGCTTTTGCCATGTTGGCCGGACTGGTCTTGACCTCCCGGTCTCAAGTGATCCACCCCCCGCGGCCTTCCAAAATGCTGGGATTACAGGCATGAGCCAACGTGCCTGGCCTAAAGTTAAATTTAAATAGTTCTTCCCCTGCAAAATATTCTCCAACCTCCTCAACCACAGTCAGAATCAACAGCTCCGACCTCTCACCGCTCAGTATGTTTTATAAGCTGCCCTCATTTGTAAAAATCTATCCCGTAGTAATAAAAGCAAACAAACTGCCATTGTTAAAGGGTTTACCAGTTAAGTCATTGTTGGGCAGGTGACTTGAGGCAGTGGGTATAGGGGTTAAGAACACAGGCTCCAGCAGCAGACCTTGGCGTTAATTCTTGGTTCTCTCACATACTAGCTGTGTGGTCTCGGGTACGTCATTAAACTTTACCCTGCCTCATCTCCTCATCCATAAAACGGAGGTAACAGGTCCAGGCGTGGTGGCTCAGGCCTGTAATCCCAGCACTTTGGGAGGCTGAGGCTGGAGGACCACTTGAGCCCAGGAGCTCAATTCCAGCCCGGGCAACATAGTGAGACCACGTCTCCACAAAAATGTTTAAAAATTAGCCAGGCATGGTGGTGTATGACTGTGGTCCCAGCTACTCGAGAGGCTGAGGCCGGAGGATTGCTTGAGCCTGGGAGGCCAAGGCTGCAGCAAGCTGTGATCGTACCACTGCACTCCAGCCTGGGTGACAGAGTGACCCTGTCTCAAAAAAAAAAAAAAAAAAAAAAAAAGGGAAAAAAAAGGAAGTAACGATATTATCTTAATGGGTTGTTAGGATGATTAAATAATATAAAATATGAGAACAGAACAGTGCCTGGCATAAAACAGTCCTCTATAAAATGCTAATTTTGCATTAGTTTACCTACTAGATGGGTTGTTGTTCACTGTATATCAGAATCGCCGGGGAGATTTAAAAACAAACAAAAAAACTGATATCCAGACCCTACCCAAGACCTATTTTAAAAGATTGTTGAGGTTGGGTGCAGTGGCTCACACCTGTTATCCCAGCACTTTGGGAAGCCAAGGCAGGTGGATCACCTGCAGTCAGGAGTACAAGACCAACCTGACCAATATGGTGAAACCCCATCTCTACCAAAAATACAAAAATTAGCTGGGCATGGTGGCATGTGCCTGTAGTCCCAGCTACTTGGGAGGCTGAGACAGGAGAATTGCTTGAACCCAGGAGGCGGAGGTTGCAGCAAGCTGAGATCGTGCCACTGCACTCCACCCTGGGTGACAGAGCGAGACTCCACCTAAAAAAAGGGGCAGGGGGCTGTTGAGGTGGCTTCAGGTATTCATGTTTCAAATCTCCCCTGGTAAGTAGCATGCTCCAGGGTTGGGGACCACTGTGTTGGATTGTGACCCATTTGGCAACAGGAACTACTCGTCTTTGCATCACCAGTACATGGGTTACCATCTCAGACATGTGTGAATTTAGTTACATCTGTTGCACGGAACAGAGGATCTGAGAAGATCTAGAAGGATGTAAAATCCGTGTGTATCGACAAAGCATCTCCTAAGACCCAGCTATGGCTTTAGATGTAACTATTTCCCATCATTATACCTTGTGCCTTGGAGAGGAGGCTTACCTGAGTACCATTAAGGACACTTGGGGACTAAAGGATGGGAGAAGAACATTGGTCAACTGCAAAGTTTTTCACAGAAACTCTGAAGTCATACTGATAATGTCAGAGTTATTTGAACCAGAGCAACTCCATCTTGAATAGGGGCTGGGTAAAATGAGGCTGAGACCTACTGGGCTGCATTCCCAGATGGTTAGGCATCCTAAGTCACAGGATGAGATAGGAAGTCAGCACAAAATACAAGTCATAAAGACCTTGCTGATAAAACAGTTTGCAGTAAAGAAACCAGCCAAATCCCACAAAAACCAAGATGGCGATGAGAGTGACCTCTGGTCATCCTCACTGCTACACTCCCACCAGCGCCATGACAGTTTACAAATACCATGGCAACGTCAGGAAGTTGCCCTATACGGTCTAAAAAGAAGAGGCATGAATAATCCGCCCCTTGTTTAGCATATCATCAAGAAATAACTTGGCCAGGCGTGGTGGTTCACGCCTGAAATCCCAGCACTTTGGGAGGCCGAGGTGGGCAGATCAGGAGTTCGAGACCAGCCTGGCCAACATGGGGAGGTCAGGAGTTTGAGACCAGCCTGGCCAACATGGGGAAACCCTGTCTCTACTAAAAATACAAGAATTAGTTGGGCGTGATGGCACGTGCCTGTAGTCCTAGCTACCCAGGAGGCTGAGGCAGGAGAAATGCTTGAACCCGGGAGGCGGAGGTTGCAGTGAGCTGAGAATGTGCCACTGACTGCAGCCTGGGCGGCAGAGCAAGCCTCTGTCTCAACAAAAAAAAAAAAAGAAAAAGAAAAAGAAAAAAGAAATAGCTATAAAAATGGGCAACCAGCAGCTATCGAGGATGCTCTGTCTGTGGAGTAGCCATTCTTAATTCCTTCACTTTCCTAATAAACTTGCTTTCAATTTACAAACTCACCCTGAATCTTTTCTTGCGTTAGATCCAAGAACCCTCTCTTGGGGTCTGGATCGGGACCTGTTTCCTGTAACAATAGAGCAGCAAAAATTATAAAGTTAAGCTAAAGCCTCATTGGGAGGGATTGAGAAAATATGTTCAATTCCTGTTTGATAGCACTGTCCAGTCTCAAATACTGTTCACCAGAAATCTCCTGAGTCCTGTCAGCATTGGCATTTCTCTGAAGATGCGAAATTTGCTACACCAGGACACACCGTGCCTGATAAAACCTAACTAGCTTGATGGGAAAATGTTGAACCATCAAAGACCTCTGAAGGATAAAGGACATGGATTTTAGAAGTTAGAAACAAAGTAACCAGGAATTTTCCCCTAAGAATCTAGAGGCTGTTAGAACTATGAGAGAGCATAGGAGAATTTTTATATTACTTTAGAAAGTCTGGTTGTTGTGAAGTGTGTAAACAGAAAATAGAAAGGTTTGGATTCCTGAAATTAGAAGCTATTATTCTTTGTGTGTGTGTCCTTTTGCAATGTAAAGCACAAACTGCAAAGGGGACAACATTTTGAAGTACTTTGTTTTGTTTTGTTTTGTTGAGACATGGTCTCACTCTGTTGCCCAGGCTGGAGTGCAATGGTGCGATCTTGGTTCACTGTAGCTTCTGCCTCCCGGGTTCAGGTAATTCTCCCACCTCAGCCTCCCGAGTAGCTGGGACTATGGTTGTGCACCACCAAGGTCAGCTAATATTTTTCTGTATTTTTTGGTAGAGACAAGGTTTCACCATGTTGGCCAAGCTGGTCTTGAACTCCTGACCTCAAGTGATCCGCCCGCCTTGGCCTCCCAAAGTGCTGGGATTACAGGCATGAGTCACCGCATTCAGCCAACACTTTGTTATTCTTGAGTGTTCTTTCATCTTGCCATCCCAATTCAATAGAGCTCAGTTTTTTGTTTCTTTTGAAATGGAATCTCACCCTGTTACCCAGGCTGGAGTGCAGTGGGGCAATCTCAGCTCACTGCAACCTCTGCCTCAGCCTCCAAGTAGCTGGGATTACAGGTGTATACCACCATGCCCGGCTAATTTTTGTATTTTTAGTAGAGACAGAGTTTCGCCGTGTTGGCCAAGCTGGTCTAGAACTCCTGACCTCAGGTGATCTGCCTTGGCCTCCCAAAGTGCTGGAACTACAGGCATGTGCCACCATGCCTGGCTATTTAAAAAAATTTTTGTACAGACAAGGTCTTACTATGTTGCCCAGGCTGGTCTCAAACTCCTGGGCTCAAGCAATCCTCCCACCTCAGCCTCCCAAAGTTCTGGGATTACAGATGTAAGCCACTGCCCCCAGCCAGCTGTGACTATTTGAACCTTATCTCAAGCTCATATCACTACCCTTAGGACCAATCCTGTCCTTAAGTATGATCTATTAAAGCATGTTAGGTAGTCTAACAGTATGGAACTCAATGGAGTCTTCCTTAACTTGCTACCAGCTCTCACCTTATGCCCATTTCAGTATTTATACATTTACCTTTTTTCTGAGACAGTTTTTTTCCTATAACGTACATGGTATGACATCCATAGAGAAAAGTGCACAAATTGTAAATGCTCAATCTATTGTTTCAACATGAACAACCTCAATCACCATCACCTGCTTAAGACATAAAACACAAACAGCGTCCCAGAAGCCTGCTCTGTGCTCCCCACCAATCATGCTCTGCACCCTTCCTCCAAACATTCACTATTCTGTTTTCTATTATCTGTTTCTGAGTTTTTTTTTACCGAGAATCATATGGTACCTGTTATCTCATGCCTGGTATTTATGCTATGCATCGTGTTTGTGTGATCCAGTCGAGTTTTGCATATAGCAGTTGTGGACTCTTCATTGTATAGAGTTCCAAAGTACAAATATATTGCAATTTGTTTACTGATTCTCTTGGTGATGTGCATTTGTCCCCAGATTTTGGTTCTTGTGAGTAATGCTGTTCTGAACATTCTCAGGGGTCCCCAACACCCAGGCTGCGGACTGGTACCTGTCCGTGGCCTGTTAGAAACTGGGTTTCATGGCCGGGCGCGGTGGCTCAAGCCTGTAATCCCAGCACTTTGGGAGGCCGAGACGGGCGGATCACGAGGTCAGGAGATCGAGACCATCCTGGCTAACACAGTGAAACCCCGTCTCTACTAAAAATACAAAAAACTTAGCCGGGCGAGGTGGCAGGCGCCTGTAGTCCCAGCTACTCGGGAGGCTGAGGCAGGAGAATGGCGTAAACCCGGGAGGCGGAGCTTGCGGTGAGCTGAGATCCGGCCACTGCACTCCAGCCTGGGTGACAGAGCGAGACTCCGTCTCAAAAAAAAAAAAAAAAAAAAAAAAGAAACTGGGTTTCACGGCCGGGCGCGGTGGCTCATGCCTGTAATCCCCACACTTTGGGAGGTTGAGGCGGCAGACCACAAGATCAGGAGTTCAAGACCAGCCTGGCCAACATAGTGAAAACCCGTCTCTACTAAAAATAAAAAAAATCAGCTGGGCGTAGTGGCACGCACCTGTAATCCCAGTTACTTGGGAGGCTGAGGCAAAAGAATCACTTGAACCCGGGAGGCAGAAGTTGTGGTGAGCTGAGATTGCGCCACTGCACTCCAGCCTGGGCAACAGAGCGAGACTCCATCTCAAAAAAAAAAAAAAAAAAAAAAAAAGAAAAGAAAAAGAAAAGGAAGAAACCAGGCTTCACAGGAGGAGGTGAGTGGCGGGCACACGAGCATTACTGCCTGAGCTCGGCCTCCTGTCAGATCAGCGGAGGCATTGAATTCTTTCTTACAGGAGCGTGAACCCTATTGTGAACTGCACATGCGAGGGATCTAGGTTGCATGCTCCTTATAAGAATGATGATCTGAGGTGGAATAGTTTTATCCCGAAACCATCCCCTGCCACACTGCCTCCCAGGTCCATGGTAAAATTGTCTTCCGCTAAACTGGTCCCTGGTGCTAAAAAGGTTGGGGACCGCTGTTGTATATGTCTTTTGTGTATGCGAGCATGCGTTTCCGTTAGATACATATGTAGTGGGAGTGAAGCTGTTGGGTTGTGGAGTATGCATACACTCAACTTTAGCAGATAATGCCAAAGTTTCCCAACATAGTTCTACCAGTTTACACTCACAGTGTATGAGATTTCTCATTTCTTCTTGTCCTTACCCAGAATGGTATTGTTCACTCTTTAAACTTTGTCCCTTGGGCATGTTGTGGTATCTCATTGCCATTATAATTTGCATTATAATTTGACTAATGAATTTGGACCCCCTTTCAAATGTTTATTGGTCGTTATCATTCAAATCTCTTGATCACTGTCTATGAGGTTGTCTGTCTAATTTGTAGAGGTTTTTTGTATGTCATCAATACAAGTATTTACTCAGTTACACCAATTGCAAACACCCTCTCCTACTGCTTGGTTTGCCTTTTCATAATTCTAATTGTGTTTTGTTGAAAGCAGAAAGTTAATGAAGTACAATTTCTCAATTAGCTTTTTTTTTTAGTTTTTTCTTATTTCTGCCCTCAGTCTCCTCTCCAATATTTATTTGTTTTTATTTATTTATTTATTTTATTTATTTATTTATTTTTTTTGAGACGGAGCCTTGCTCTGTCGCCCAGGCTGGAGTGCAGTGGCCGCATCTCAGCTCACTGCAAGCTCCGCCTCCCGGGTTTACGCCATTCTCCTGCCTCGGCCTCCCGAGTAGCTGGGACTACAGGCGCCCGCCACCTCGCCCGGCTAGTTTTTTGTATTTTTTTTAGTAGAGACGGGGTTTCACCATGTTAGCCAGGATGGTCTCGATCTCCTGACCTCATGATCCGCCTGTCTCGGCCTCCAAAGTGCTGGGATTACAGGCTTGAGCCACCAGCCCAGCCTATATTTTATTTTTTATATAACAATTTCTCAATTACTTTCTTTATTGAGAGTGCCTTCTATGTCCTGTTTAAGACGTATTTCCACATTCCAAAGTCATGAATATTTTTCTATTTTATCTTCCAGGAGCTTTACTGCTTTCTCTTTCATAAATTATAATTCACCTGGAATTAGCTTTTTTGAATGTTGGGAAGTATGGGAGGTATAGGAAAAATTTTATTTTTCCATATGGCTATACAACTGACCTCACATCATTTATTGAAAGGACCAAGCTTTCCTTACTGCCGTGTGTGTGTATGTATGCGTGTGTTTGAAGACTACTAGTGTAAATGAAAATATCAGTACTTCATATCAATACTTTGTGAGT
Organism: Macaca thibetana thibetana; assembly: GCF_024542745.1. Classification (NCBI taxonomy): domain Eukaryota; kingdom Metazoa; phylum Chordata; class Mammalia; order Primates; family Cercopithecidae; genus Macaca; species Macaca thibetana. The sequence goes on along the minus strand of NC_065581.1, from coordinate 109,417,631 downwards.
TGATCATTATAAGTGGTCACAAATAGATTCAAATATATTTGACTTTTTATTTGCTCAATTACAATTGAGTTATAGCTCATAAGAAAAGCAGAGAAAAAAGAAGAGGCAGATAAGGTTAAGACAATTAGAAATGGAAAAAGAAGGCTGAACCACATATAAAAGGGATTCCAGGGACAAGGAAATGAGTCAGAGCCTCCTAGATTTGCTCGCAGAAAAAATAAAAAAGAGAAAACATAATATACATTAAACCTAGCTTATGGCCACAGGAAGGATTTGAGAAGTTTGTACACACCCAGATCTCAAGAGTGGTGAGGTGTATGGTTGTTATTTAAGTACAATTTAAACCTGAGACTGAATGAAGAGCTGGTACATCACTAGTAGAGACCGGACAGGGGCCTCCCCAAGCAGTAAATTACTAAAGCAAGTGAGGACAGGAACATTCAATTAGGATATATTTAAAAAAAAAAAAAAAAAAGGTTGATTACTGTGTAAATGTATCAATGTGCTCTCTACCCCTAACTCTAAAATTCCTCCCCGTATTAACTACAGGGAAATCATACTCATCAAATTTAGATTCTGATAGATCATACTTAAGTGGAAGGCAAAAAGGCATTGAAGAGTGAAAGTAGAAAGAGTTTCACTTGATACATCTGTTTCACTTTCAAAAAAGGAAGTGTCAGTTTCTCTCTCTGGCTGCTGATTGCGAAAGAGAATGAAGAAGCCTATTAACAAGGCACACATGGGGATGGGCAAGGGCGGGACTTTGTTTCATTGCCGACAACAGCCACAATCATATACTAGTCTACTTCAGTTTATTAGAAATAGTTCTTTTTTTTTTTTTTGAGATGGAGTCTTGCACTGTCACCCAGACTGGAGTGCAGTGGCACTGTCTTGGTTCACTGCAACCTCCGTCTCCTGGGTTCAAGCAATTCTCCTGCCTCAGCCTCCCAAGTAGCTGGGATTACAGGTGCACACCACCACAGCCAGCTAATTTTTATATTTTTAGTAGCGAAGGGTTTTCGCCATGTTAGCCAGGCTGGTCTCGAACTCCTGACCTCAAGTGATCCACCTGCCTCAGCCTCCCAAAGTGCTGAAATTACAGGCATGAGCCACCATGCCGAGCCACGAATAATTATTTACTCGGGTCATTTTTATACACCTGATTTACTCAATTTACTCACTTAGACCAGTTGGTGGGCATATGTAGAGTTTTAATATGGGGGGAAACATCCCTTTTAAGATGAAAAAAACCATCTATTACTCCTTACATTAACTTATTTGTTAAGCATCATTCACTATACTTGATATCTGCAAATTTTGAGACTCTCCAAGGTACCGCAGAGTGGATTGGCTCTCTCTTAGCAGTACCCTTATTGCCCACGCTGGAGTGCAGTGGTGTGATCTCAGCTCACTGCAGCCTCGACCTCCTGGGCTCAAGCAATCCTCCCACCTCAGCCTCCCAAGTAGCTGGGACTCCAGGCCTACGCTACCACACCCAGCTGGTTATTTTTTATTTTTTGTAGATACAGTATCTCATTATGCTGTCCAGGCTGGTCTCAAATTCCTGGCCTCAAGCGATCCTCCCACCTTGGTCTCCCAAAGTCCTGGGATTATAGGCATAAGCCACCATGCCTCGCCTCTTTATTTAATATGGAAGATATGACAGAGGCTCTGAATTAATAGAGGATTTATTGATCACTGTCGATTGTCTGATTTTCACTCATTCACTATATATTTATCACCGACTTCTTACCATATAGCAAGTACAATTGCTTAAAGCACTGAAAGACATGAGACTGGCTGGGCGCAATGGCTCACAAATGTAATCCCAGAATTTTGGGAGGTCACAAGGGCAGATTGCCTGAGGCCAGGAGTTCGAGACCAGCCTGGGCAACATAGTGAGACCCCTGTTAATACAAAAAAATTAAAAAAATAGCTGGGCACGGTGGCACGCTGGAATTAATACAAAAATAAAAAATAAAAATAAAAAATTAGCTGGGCACGCTGGTAGTACCAGCTACTTAGGAGGCTGAGATGGAAGATCTCTTGAATCCAGAAGGCTGATGCTGCAGTGACCTATGATGATGCCACTGCACTCTAGCCTGGGTGACAGAGACTCTGACTTAAAAAAAAAAAAGTGAGACTCCTCCAAAAATTTTCATATTCTTTTTTTTTTTTTTTTTTTTTTTTGAGACAGAGTCTCGCTCTGTTGACCAGGCTAGAGTGCAGTGATGTGATCTTGGCTCACTGCAACCTCCACCTCCCATGTTCAAGCAATTCTCCTGCCTCAGCCTCTGTAGTAGCTGGGATTACAGGTCCACACCACCATGCCCTGCTAATTTTTGTATTTTCAGTAGAGATGAGGTTTTGCCATGTTGGCCAGGCTGGTCTTAAACTCTTGACCTCAGGTGATTCACCTGCCTCGGCCTCCCAAAGTGCTGGGATTGTAGGCGTGAGCCACCACGCCCGGCCAATTCTCATATTCTTGACCTGAAATTGTTTACAGTCTAATGGTGAAGAGGAGACATAAATAGATACAGGTACTACATGGGATACCGTGAGACCATGGAAAGAGGGAACTCAAGTTTATCTTGAGACAGGGAAAAAATTATAGAAGCAGTGATGTTTTCGCCTCAACTTAGTAGAGTAGGAGTTTGGAACCTATACAAGTTGGGTAAACAACATGTAAAAAACACGGTGTTCAGAGAGCTTGGTACAATTGAGAACTTACAAGTGGCTTGATATTTCTGGAGCATGAAGTGTCACAAGAGAGTAATTATAAGTTGGCACCACATACAGTGAATGCAAATTAGTGTGACATGGACAGTTGCTGTGACAAAAGTATTTATAAAGAAGGTTGTTATCAACCTGCAAAAACACTTTTAAAATGGTACAGAAAACTTTTCTTCTAAGCCAGATTCATATTTCAGCCTCTTTGAACTCTGGCTAGATTATCTCTCAGTTTCTTTCAATAAATTACTTTGGTTGGGTTTTCTTCTTCGCTTAGGAAATAGATGGAGGGTCAAACTAACTTCTCACACACTCCATCCTTTGTCAGACTGTCATGGCTATGTTTTAATAAAACTCTAAATGGTAATTTATTACTTTGATCAGATTAATAAATTATAGGGTAGTAAAACAGATCATTCCATTCGATTTCAAGTGGAAATACAGGAGTTATTCACTCCTTTCTCATTTTAAGAAACCAGAGGTAGCTTCTGTTTTCTCATTATCTTCTATGCATTCTGGAGATTAACAAATTTGCTAAAAGACAGTTAAGAGTAAAAACTTTCAAGATCAAATGAGTTGCTGGTATAACTGAAATTGAAGAAGACATTTTAGCATCAAATCAAGGTCTCATCCACTGAACTTCTTAAAAAATCACAATTGATAATGGAATTTAAGATATTGGGCTCCTGTTTCATAAACCACACTTTTTCATTTCCTATTCTTGCCTTATTTAAATATTCATGAGGGATTTTTTTTTCTTGAATTGGTTCCAACACCAGTGTTTAAATATAGAAGTGCTTGGAGGAGTAAGCATTTAACCAGAATTTACTCCTAAACAATGCTTCATGCCCTTTTTCACTTGTAACATTGAAGTTAACTTACTTTTCTATTACTTTCCTAATGAAATAAACAAGAGCATTTTAAACTAAAACACATTTATTCTTCGCAAGTACTTCTATTAGGGACCAACATTGCAAATAGCATTTTTTGAAAGGGTTTGTCTAAGCAAAATTTTTACCAGGTGATCCATATATGTAGTAGGAATTTGTAAAGCATCTACTATCAGCATAACGTTAGGCATGAAGTAGCAAACAGAATAAATATAAATATAGTCCCCATATCTGAGGAACATATTATCTTAATGAGGAAGAATATAGAGGAAACAGGCAAGTAATAATATAAGGCTATCAATGACCCATGACAAAGGAGACGTCATTATGTCTGTTGCTATACTTTCCTATCAAAAGTAGGCCCTGGAGGAGATTCCCAGACTCCTTTAGAGAGTTTATTGATGAGATCTGGGGAGGAGCCAGGAATCTGAATTTATAAGAGCCAGGTGTTACTAAGATTAAAAGCAAAAGCAAAATGAGCTGGTTTGCCCAAGGTGTGTTTCATTAAAGAAATGACCAACCAGCTGAACCTAATACCATGAAAAGGATTTAATTAGGTTCGAGAGGCAAAAGGAAGTGATGTGTGTGCATTTTTAAAAGAGGAAAGCTAAATGATGTGTTTGGCTGGAGCTGTAGGATTCATCTTAGACATAGCAAGAGTTAAAAGTGAAACAAAATTTAATCAAGCTTTTATTCAGGCCAAGAACATTTTTATTTTGTAGACAGGGCAAAGATATTTGAGTCGAGGAATGAAGGGATGAAGTCAGCTTTTTAGCAACATTAATCAAGCAGAGGCATTTAGGATATATGTATTGTGAAAACCAGGAGGCCAAGGCTATTCATTCATTTATTCAACCATCCATGCATGCATTCATTCATTCACTTAGCAAGTATATATTGAGCACTCAACTTCTCAGAAATGCCTTGTGCTAAGTAAGAAGAATGCACAGTTGTAAGCACCAACGGCCAGAAGAACTGTAACGCCAATTTTGTGAGTTATCTATGTTTAATCTTTTTTGTTACCTAAAATTTCTTCTTGTAGCCTGACTTAATATAGGACTATCCTAGCAGCTTTCAGTTCTGTATTTATGCTAATTTGCCTAGCTATTTGGAGTCACTGCATTTGCAATTAAAATGTTCTATGTAATTGTTAGAAAACTACTCTGTAAGTGAGATGAAAAACAATTTTGTTCTCTCCAAAATATGCTAACAAGCCCGGGCGCAGCGGCTCATGCCTGTAATCTCAGCACTTTGGGAGGCTGAGGAGGATGGATCGCCCGAGGTCAAAAGTTCGAGACCAGCCTGACCAACGTGGTGAAACCCCCATCTCTACTAAAAATACAAAAATTAGCTGGGCATGGCGGTGGGAGCCTGTAATCTCAGCTACTCGGGAGGCTGAGGCAGGAGAATCGCTTGAACCCAGGAGGCAAAAGTTGCAGTGAGCCGAGATCACGCCACTGCACTCCAGCCTCGGCAACAGAGCAAGACTTCATGTCAAAAAAAATACACACACACACACACACACACACACACACACACACACTAGATCTTGAAATAAAATAGTTAAGGAAATTGGCTTCATATTAATGCCTATGTCAGTACCGAGAGGAATCAATCAGTATGCTTAATAATAAATACTGAAAAAGATTTAAAGTTAGTACTATGGTTAATCATATCCTGATTGGAGGCTTGGTCCCTGGGGTGGTGCTTGGTATGCATCATATATTTCACTGCAGAACTTTGAACTCTTAATAAAAGGAGGCACAGCCAGATACTAAACTATTATCTGTGTAGGAGTTATTGTGAGTAGAACACATCCCAGCTTGTAAAAACTAGTAAATTTCCCCACTTTCCTTAAATCTCTTTCTGAGAACCTCATCTCACCAAATGATAAGAAATTTAATCTGAATTGTCAGCCAGGTGCGGTGCCTCATGCCTGTAATCCCAGCACTTTGGGAGGCCGAGGCAGGTGGATCATCTGAGGATGGGAGTTTGAGACCAGCCTGACCAACATGGAGAAACCCCATCTCTACTAAAAATACAAAATTAGCCGGGTGTGGTGGTGCATGCCTGTAATCCCAGTTACTCAGGAGACTGAGGCAGGAGAATCGCTTGAACCCGAGAGGCAGAGGTTGCGGTGAGCTGGGATCATGCCATTGCACTCCAGCCTGGGCAACAAGAGCAAAATTCCGTCTCAAAAAAAAAAAAAAAAAGAAATTTAATCTGAATTGTCATCATGTTAAATATCAAAAAACATTAGACCCATATATGTAACAGGGGTCACAAATTAGGGCCCGTCAGCTTAGGTCTAATTCCTGAGTGTGTTTTATTGGCCCACAAAGTATATATTGCAAATAAATAGAATTTATTAACTACTAAAAGTTTGTAAGTAGTTGCCAGAATTAGTATGGGAAGCTTTCACATAAAACTTATCTGAAGCTTCTATTACAAAATCAGATGATCTGGCATTATTTGGCTTATGCTGATTTTTTTTTTTTTTTTTTTTTTTTTTTTTTTTTTTTTTTTTTTTTGAGACAATTTCACTCTGTTGCCCAGGCTGGAGTACAGTGGCATGATCTTGGCTCACTGCAACCTCCACCTCTGGGGTTCATGTGATTCTCATGCTTCAGCCTCCCAAGTAACTGGGATTACAGGTGCCCACCACCATACCCAGCTACTTTTTTTTTTTTTTTTTTTTGAGATGAAGTCTCACTCTGTCACCCAGGCTGGAGTGCAGTGGCACAGTCTCAGCTCACTGCAACCTCTGCCTCCCAGGTTCAAGCACTTCTCCTGCCTAGCTGGGACTACAGGGGTGCGCCACCATGCCCGGCTAATTTTTTGTGTGTTTTTAGTAGAGATGGGGTTTCACCACGTTGGCCAGGCTGGTCTCAAACTCACGACCTTGTGATCCGCCCGCCTCGGCCTCCCAAAGTGCTGGGATTACAGGTGTGAGCCACCACACCTGGCCCTAATTTCTGTATTTTTGGTGGAGACAGGGTTTTATCATGTTGACCAGGCTGGTCTCAAACTCCTGACCTCACCCTGGCTTCCCAAAGTGCTGGGATTACAGACATGAGCCACCATGCCCGACCAGGCCCACGTTGATTCTTAGCAGCAATTGGCTTGAGCTGAATAGCCTCTGTCCCTTTTGAAGGGGTATCTTCTTGTAGCTTGCCACAGTCCCCGACCTTATTTATAATCTTAAACCTAAGTGCTTCAGCCAGTGATTTGGTCCTTGTCCCTGTAGGCATTTGATTTTTGCCACTCCAACCCAAGGGTTTTGAGGGAGAAACGTGACCAGAGCTCAGTAACCCAACAGGCCACCTAGGCATGTGTCTAAGGGCCCTGAAAACAGGGCCATCAAACCATGGAAATTGTTTGTGAAATCTGTATGTTGTTAAAACATTGAAGGAACCAGGAGAAATGCCAGCACTGTACTGGATTGTCTAACGTCTATCTTACGGTGTGGAGGTTTTTATATTTTTAATTAAATGGGGAGGGGGCACGTGGCCCGTCAACAGTTTTTCAGTGCTAAAGACTAGGAAGATCATTACCTGGACCCTAAATTGAAACCCAAGGAGGTTTTTCACCCTCAACTTTTCAGCTATGTCAAGAGTCAAAAATTATAGGATCTATAGTTGAGATTATTTGGAGCCATTTGTCAGAAGTCACAAATAATGGGCCAGGCACAGTGGCTCACACCTGTAATCCCAGCACTTGGGGATGCCGAGGCAGGTGGATCACCTGAGGTCAGGAGTTCGAGGCCAGCCTGGCCAACATGGTGAAACCCCATTTCTATTAAAAATACTAGCTGGGCATGGTGGCCCGAGCCTGTAATCCCTGCTACTTGGGAGGCCGAGGAAGGAGAATTGCTTGAACCTGGGAGGCGCAGGTTGCAGTGAGCCGAGATCACACCATTGCACTCTGGCCCACGTGACACCATTGATTACACCATTGCACTCCAGTAAGACTCTGTCTTTAAAAAAATAAAAAGGAGTGGGTAGCCAGTGAACTCCCATCTTGTATGGTAGGGATATAAAAATACCCAAGGGTAAATAAGAGGACACTCCTAATTTTGCTCTTGATTAAGGTCAAAGTGGAATAATGCATAACATTACATACATAATACCCCAGCCTGGGCCACAGAGAGAGACTGTCTCAAAAAAAAATAAATAAATAAATAAATAAAGTAAAGTGGAATACATAAGAAACACACAAATCTATACCAAATTCCTTTAATCTCAGCCTGTAGTTCTTACCTTCCTCATACTCTAATAAGTTGTAAAGTTGTTTTCTGCTACATGCCCAGACAAGATAGAGTTAAAGAGTCAATAATAAGTTATGAGAACTGCAACGAGTTGAAATACACAAAAATATAAACTTCAAGTGTATTATAAAACAAAATATTAAAGATTATTCTCAAAATGAGATTAGATAATATTAAAAGTAATTAAAGAATTATCTGAATTAATTTCAGATTATATTAGAACAAGAAAAGAAGGGGCAAAGCGGTAGGGGAGAGAAGACTGAACAATGTGTGGTCACACTGCTTGTCAAAAACTAGAGGGATTAAAAGGACTTTGTCACATTGTTGATGCCAACCATTACAGAAGTATAGGTTAAATTTTGCTTTTGAAAAAATTAATAGTCAGTACTAGTAAATTTCAAAACAATAGAGTAATATATTACAATAACTGCTAAGAAAAATTCATCATGAACTATTTGCCAATCATTGTTCAAAGGACCTCACTCTGTCACCCAGACTGGAGTACACTAATGTTATCATAGCTCACTGTAGCCTCAAACTCCTGGGCTCAAGAGATCCTCCCACCTCAGCCTCCAGAGTAATTGGTAGTACCGACGTATATTACTATGCCTCACTAATTTTTTTTTTTTTTTTTTTTTTTTTTTTTTGAGACGGAGTCTCACTCTGTCGCCCAGGCTGGAGTGCAGTGGTGCAATCTCAGCTCACTGCAAGCTCCACCTCCCAAGTTCACGCCATTCTTCTGCCTCAGCCTCCTGAGTAGCTGACTGGGTCTTGCAATGTTGCCCAGGCTGGTCTGGAACTCCGGGCCTCAAGCATATCCTCCTTCCTTAGTCTCCTAAAGTGTTGGGATTCCAGGGGTGAGCCTCACCATGCCTGGCCTATTTTCCCATTTTCCCAGATGATGAAAGTTCAACTTAAACAGTATGTGGCACATACACAAATTGATACAGCAAATTATTTGGGGAACAGAAATTAAAAGCCAGACCTGTCTGATTCCAGACCATGAGCTCTTAATAGTTATATCTTACTGTCTATCAAAACATTCATGAAGATACAGCAAAGAAAATATAATTCATGGCTGGACATGGTGGCTCCTGCCTATAATCCCAGCACTTTGGGAGGCCAAGGCAGGGGGATCACCTGAGGTCAGGAGTTTGAGACCAGCTTGGCCAACATGGCAAAACTCCGTCTCTACTAAAAATACAGAAATTAGCCAGGCGTGGTGGCGGGCACCTGTAATCCCAGCTACTGGGGAGGCTGAGACAGGAGAATCTCTTGAACCCAGGAGGTGGAGGGTGCAGCGTGTTGAGATTGCACCACTGCACTCCAGCCTGGGTGACAAAGCGAGACTCCGTCTCAAAAAAAGAAAATATAATTCATGTACAAAATAATAGAAAACAGAACAAAATGACAAAAGGAAGAGATATATAATTTCTTTTAATGAATATATTTGAGTAGAATTTCCATGTTAAGAAAATGTCATATTGGGTTCTAAAACAGTCTAAATGCTATTTTTTTATAAACACAAAAAATGATAATCTGGGCTGGGCATGGTGGCTCACGCCTGTAATCCCAGCACACTGGGAGGCCAAGGCAGGCAGATCGCTTGAGTCTAGGAGTTCAAGACCAGCCTGGGGAGCATGGCAAAACCCCGTCTCTACTAAAAATACAAAAATTAGTGACTTGGGAGGCTGAGACATGAGAACCACTTGGCCTGGGAGGCAGAGATTGCGGTGAGCCAAGATCATGCCACTGCACTCCAGCCTGGGGGACAGAAGGAGACTCTGTCCCAAAAAAACAAACAAACAAAAAAATCTGTTATGGGATTAAAGAAGAAAAAAACACAAAGAATGAAATGACACAAAATGATTAAAGTCAAAGGATAAAGAAAAAATATTGGTCAAATACAAAGATAAAGTTATTACCATTAAATGGCTGGGCACAGTGGCTCATGCCTGTAATCCCAGCACTTCGGGAGGCTGAGGTGGGCATCACCTGAGGTCAGGAGTTCAAAACCAGCCTGGCCCACATGGTGAAATCCCGTCTCTACAAAAAATACAAAAATTAGTTGGGCATGGTGGTCTGTGCCTGTAATCCCAGCTACTTGGGAGGCTGAGGCAAGAGAATTGCTTAAACCCAGGAGACGAAGGCTGCAGTGAGCTGAGATTACACCATTGCACTCCAGCCTGGGCGACAGAGCGAGACTCCATCTCATTTAATAAGGAAAAAAACATAAACAAAAGAAAAGTTGTTACCATTACATTAATATGAGACAACATAAAAATTATTTTCTAAATGGATATATTATTAAATGATATTATTTTAGTAAGTTATATCATGAAATATAGACTTCAGACCAAAAAAAAAAAAAAAAGAAAAAAAAAAAAAAAACAAGAAATGTTAGACCAGTAAAGGTATATTTCATAATTTTCATGAACCTTTACTAAGTAGCATTGAACCAGAATACTTATCACAATAATGGCTACAGAAGCTGTAAAAGCTGGCACATGCAAACCGCTCTCTCCAGTAACTGATGGGCGAAAAATAAACAAGGATAAAGGCCATCTGGAAAGAAGCATACAGATGAATTTAAAAGAGCAGTTACCCTCCAACAGCAAATTTGAAAATCTTTGAAATATTTATTAATCTAAAATGTTCTGGCCTGGTTGCTCATGCCTATAATCCCAACACTTTGGGAGGCTGAGGCAGGAGGATCCCTTGAGCTCAGGAGTTTGAGACCAGCCTGAGTAACATAGTGAGACCCTCTCTCTACAAAAAAAATTTAAAGATTAGCTGGGTATAGTGGCACAAGCCTGTGGCCTCAGCTACTTGAGAGACTGAGGTGGGAGGATGGCTTGGGCCTGAGACGTTTGAGGTTGCATGAGCCAAGGTCGCACTACTGCATTATAGCCTGGGTGACAGAGTGAGAGCCTGTCTCTTAAAGGAAAAAAAGTTCTATATTATATGTAAAGAAACTCTCAAATGATCGATGTGCTGATGTTAAAAAAAAAAAAAAAAAAAAGACCCTCACTGTGTAAACCAAAATTCCAGTTCCAGAAAGATGGCAGCCTAGCGTGGGCCGCTAATTTATCTTCTCAAACTCGACCCAAAACATAACTCAGAAGGAAGAAAGAATTGCTGGGTCTGAAAATGACGTTGAATTGTAAGAAACCCTTAGGAAGGTAGAAGTCGGCTGTCACTGCAACCTCCACCTCCTAGGTTCAAGCAATTCTCGTGTCTCAGCCTCCCGAGTAGCTGGGATTACAGGCATGCACCACCACACCCAGCTAATTTTTGTGTTTTTATTAGAGACGGCGTTTCACCATGTTGGCCAGGATGGTCTCGAACTCCTGGCCCCGTGGTCCACCCGCCTTGGCCTCCCAAAGTGCTAGGACTATAGGCGTCAGCCACCGTGCCCATCCACACACATATTTTAAAGTCACCCTGGGGGCAGGAAGTAGAGCGTGAGTTTCTCTAGATGACATTCGCCAGAACTAGCTGCCATCCTCAGAACTATTACTAAACACACGAGGACAGAAGCACAACAGCCATTAAAGGCATAACCCCTTAAAGTAGAATGAATAGAAAACAGCCATCACTGTTTCCAAATAAGCCTCTGTCAAACAGAAAATGAAGAAATTTTAACAAGATGATGCAAAAACAGTCACAGAAATATAGGATATGAAACATAATAATAATTGGATTCAGGAACTCAATATGTGGCAAAGACACAGAATGGGTTCAGCCCATCTTTTCTGGAAGGAAGATGAGTGACCATCTCGGTCTGCGTTGGGCTGAGTTTCTTGGAATGCAAGACTTTCTGTGCTAAAACCAGGAAGGCCTGGCAAACTCACACTTAGTCACCCTATCAAGAAGATAAGAAATCTCTCAGAAAGCATTGGGAAGAAATAAGTTAGAAATGTTTTGAAGTTACAAAAGCTAGAAGTAAAACTGTCAATACTGATATAATAGACCCAGGAGGAGGAAATATGTTAGGAAATAATAACTGAAGCTGGGCGCTGGGCATGGTGACTCACGCCTGTAATATCAACGTTTTAGGAGTTTGAGGCAGGAGAATCACTTGAAGCCAGGAGTTCGAGACTAGCCTAGCAATACAATGTCTCTTAAAAAAAAAAAAAAGTAGCCACATACGATGGTGTGAACTTGTAGTCCCAGCTACTCAGGAGGCTAAGGCAGGAGGATCACTTGAGCTTAGGAATTGGAGGCTACAGTGAACTAAGATTGCACCATGGCACTCCAGCCTGGGTGATAGGGCAAGACCCTGTATATATATATATATATATATATATAACATAATATATATTAAATATATATTAAATATATAACTGTATAATTTTTCCAGAATTAAAGTTGAAAGATTAAGATTGAAAGGCTCCTAAACTGCCATAGAGAATAACACGTTTATTTAATCACCCAAGACAGAGAGAAAATTATAAAAGCATCCAGTCAGGGAGTAAAGGCCTACAAAGGAACAGGCACCAGATTACTGTCAAGTTTCTCAAAAGCAACACAGGATACAGAAAACACAGTGGGCAAATATTGTCAAAGTATTACAAAGAAACAAACTATAAACCTGTAATTTTGTATTCTGCTAAACTGTCATGGATGTGTAAGTGTACAATAAAGATACACTCAGGTATAGAAAGTCTTGGGAACTTTGTTACAAAAAAAAAAAAAAAAAACAAAAAACCTCTCTCAACATACTCTTGGAGAAAGTGTTTCAGCAAGGAGAAAAATAAATACAGGACAATGCCCGAACACATACGGAAGTACAGGTGAGCAAATAACTTAGTAACATATTCTGTATTCTGAAAGAGAAAGATAATCCCAGCACTTTGGGAGGCTGAGGTGGGCGGATCACCTGAGGTCAGGAGCTGGAGACCAGCCTGGCCAACACGGCAAAACCCCTTCTCTACTAAAAATACAAAAATTAGCCGGGAGCGGTGGCACGTGCCTGTAGTTCCAGCTACTTGGGAGGCTGAGGCAGGAGAATTGCTTGAACCCGGGAGGCAGAGCTTGCAGTGAGCTGAGATCATACCACTGCCCTCCAGCCTGGACAACAGAGCAAGATTCCTTCTCAAAAATAAATAAATAAATAAATAAATAAATAAATAGAAAGAAATCATAAGTGTATCCATAATAATACAAAACATAAATTCTTAAATCAAAATAGTAAGGGAAGGGTGGGGTGAGGCTGGAGGAATTGGTGCAGTGCAAGATGACAGTATGTTACATGTTGATAAGGTTAAGAAATTAATAGAGAAAATAATGTAAGTATTGGCCTTACTAATTTAGTGGCAACTACCTAAAAAATAAAATTAGCATAAATATCTCTCAATCTGGCAAAAATTGGATCTATTTACTAAAAGCAGAAAAGGAAAATAAATACTACCTATAAAATGTTATAAACTCCTAAAATGTTATTATATTGAATTAAATGTAAATGAGTTTAAAGCCTCAAATTAAAACATTCCTAAGATTGGATAAAAAAGTAAGCTGCCCACAAAAAAAGACATGTGCAGGAAGTTTGAAAATAAGGAGATGGAAGTCGATACACATTGGGTAATAAAGAAACAAAGTAAAGTCAGGAGAGTAATTTTATTATTATTATTTTTTGAGACGGAGTCTCCTTCTGTCACCCATGCTGGAGTGCATTGTCACGATCTCAGCTCACCACAACCTCCGCCTTCCAGATTCAAGCAAATTTCTTACCTCAGCCTCCCGAGTAGCTGGGACTACAGGG